>NC_080540.1:149290706-149593737 GCF_028640845.1 Ahaetulla prasina
TCTTGTGACATTCTATGGAAGTGAAAGTTGGACTTTGAAGAAGTAGGATAAAAGAAGCATGGACATTTTTCAACTTTGGAAAAGACTCCTGAGAATTCCATGATTAGCCAAGAAAACCAACAAATTAACCCAGAGTTCTCATTCAAGGCTCAAATTGATCATATTTTTAACATACTGTGTGAAGAACTAGCTCTCTGAAAGAGTGTGTAAAGTCTTTGGTAGAAGGAAAGAGGATGAATGATCTCTGATGCATGAAACATTGGAGGAATGATCAATGGCAAAGTGGATGGACTCAGTTAGAGTAGCTATGGGTTGAAAGACCAAGCAAGGGACAGAGTATCTTGGAGAAAATCCATTCTATGAGGTGTCTAAAGACTTGACACCAACTCAACAGTGCATAATCAAAAAACATCAAGTGATGTACAATGGAAGGGCCATCCTTTTTTCTTCTCTTACCTCAATTTGACCACAATGAGGCAAGTAGGATTCTGGGAGTTTTTTGACCAACAATTGAAGGACATATATGTTGGCTTCCTACTAGAATTGGATTTCAAACTGCAACTTTGCAGCAATCCCCAGCCTGAGTTTGAAACCTTAAATTTTGTCTTTTCCATTCCACTGAATTGCAATTTTGAAAAGAGAGAGAGAGAGAGAGATCCAAAGGGGTGGCAAAAATATGGTGGCCAATTCCATTGTTAATTCTGTAAATAAATGCAATTCTTTCTTCAGCAGTACATCTGACCTCTTTTCAGCATTTTAAAATATGGCAAAGAATGCAATAATTTGGCATTCCAACATTTCCTGTGATTTTTCTTTTTGTTCCTCTTTTGGAAGGCATAAAGAAGAGACAAATAACGGAACATAGCTAGAAAGAAAAGGAGGCACAAGTTGTTACATTTTTTACCCCCTTGAGTAACGGTTCCCCCCAAATTATTAATGATATCACTTAGGAAATCCCAAACAATGTATGAAGTAGCCAAAATTTATATGTAAAGGGCTGTACAATGTGTATTGTGTGCATGTGTGTAGAAGGATGCTTCAGAATGCTAATAAAAATTAAGCAATGGAGTAAAACCTATTGGGCAGGAAATAGACTAGAAGATTTTCAAGATGCCCTCCAATCAATAGTTCTATGATTGTAATATTTTTTTAAAAAGACAAATTAAGACTTCTTTTATATTTCAGGTCTAAGGCAAACAACCTTTCTGGCACGCTATTACGTGTGTGTGTGTGTGTGTGCACATGCACATTTGTGAAAATGTATTTATTTATTTTACATGCTACTATGCTGCTTCAATCATAACAACACTAAGTTATTTTTTAAAAATCATAAAATGCATGCACTGCAGTAAATTCTAATTAATCGTTTATGAAAATTATATAGTATTATTAATGATGATGATACTAAATCACTTCCATTCATTATATTCATAACTGCATCATGAAGACCATGATGTGATGAATGGATGGATGGATGGATGGATGGATGGATGGATGGATGGATAAAAGGAGGGAGGGAGGAAAAGAAGACCAAACAGTCGGATTGATCTCCACTCAGGTATACCTCTCATCCTTGCCCCAAATGTATGCTTAAAATGTCGTGTCTTTAAAAGCTTTCTGAGTCGTAAAGTCAGGGGGCGGTTCTTCGATTTGGTGGGAGGGCATCTGTGGGCAGACAGGGGCGGAGTCTTCTCTTATCTTCCTGCAGCAGGCAGGGCTACTCAGCAGGCTCTTTCCAGCAAAGCGAGATCTGTCTTTCCATCCAGCTCAGCAATTTTGTTTCTTCTTAATAACAAAAATATTATAGATATTATATTATAAAAAGATTATAACAAAAATGTATAGAGACACTTTATGACACCCCCCCCCCAAAAACAAGTCTTTAATGAGTTTTTTTCATAGAACAGTGTTTGGAATATGGATTGGCCTGGCAATATGCATGTGCATATGCATGCATGACTGTGAACCTATAAATATGTCGTCCAACTATACTGTGGTAATTTATACTCTGTTAAAATTTTAACAGGATATTAGAAATTACAGAATTATGGGAGCAGATTCTATAAAATAAGTTACAGCGAAGTGGAAAGCAGAGTTCTATGTAGCTGACAATCTGGAAAGCTTTAAGGGTCACAAGCATGAGATGGGCGGCTATATAAATTCAATAAATGAATAAAGTAAACAAACTGAGTTTCCTCAGTGAGAGTCAATTTAAGACAAAGGCTGATATGCTTTTACTATTCTCCTTCTCTCCCTCTCTGCCCCCCCACACTTTCCTCAGTTTTTATTTCTTTCATTAGCAAGATTTTTCAGTTGTTTGGCCTTGCCTCTTTCCCAGGGTTGAGTGAAAGTGACTGGCCCAAGATCACCCAGCTGGCTTTGGGCCTAAGGTGGCACTAGAACTCGCAGTCTCCTGATTTTTAGCCTCATGTTTTGACCACTACACCAAACCATCTTTATTTCTGCCTTTCCCAGGGAAGGACTTAATCGTCGAATAAAAATGCCAAAATCCATTCTGATTGTGTAACGAACCAATGGGCCTCTGTGGCTCAGACTGGTAAGACAGTCTGTTATTAACACAGCTGCCTGCAATTACTGCAGGTTCTAGTCCCACCAGGCCCAAGGTTGACTCAGCCTTCCATCCTTTATAAGGTAGGTAAAATGAGGACCCAGATTGTTGGGGGCAATAAGTTGACTTTGTATATAAATATACAAATAGGATGAAGACTATTGCTAACATAGTGTAAGCCGCCCTGAGTCTTCGGAGAAGGGCGGGATATAAATGCAAAAATAACAACAACAACAACAACAACAACAACAACAACAACAATAATAATAATAAGACAGCTCCGTCATAACGTTGCTCCTAACACAGCTCTAGGGCCATTGTGGGCATTTTTTAGAATAGAATAGAATAGAATTTTTATTGGCCAAGTGTGATTGGACACACAAGGAATTTGTCTCAGTGTACATAAAAGAAAAGATACGTTCATCAAGGTACAACATTTACAACACAAATGATGGTCAATATATCAATATAAATCATAAGGATTGCCAGCAACAAGTTACAGTCATACAGTCATAAGTGGAAAGAGATTGGTGATGGGAACTATGAGAAGATTAATAGTAGTGTAGATTTATTTATTTATTTATTTATTTATTTATTTATTTATTTATTTTATTATTCGTATTTTTATACCGCCCTTCTCCGAAGACTCAGGGCGGTGTACAGCAGAAATAAAACATAAATACCGAAAAAACTTTAGAATACAATAAACAATTAAAAATCTAATTCGATAAGCTGAAAAATTTAAAAATTTCTGAGTAAAAATAATAAAGTAAAATTATTCCCTTAAAATCCCATTAAAACATTCAATTTAAAACTATATCATTAGGCCAGCCCTGCTTGGTGAAAAAAGAAGATTTTGAGCTAGCGCTTAAAGGTCCGAAGATCAGGGAGAAGGCGTAGCCCCACGGGTAGTTCATTGTTTAGCAGAGTAATGGCCTTCGGGAAAAAACTGTTCTTGTGTCTAATTGTTCTGGTGTGCAGTGCTCTATAGCGTCGTTTTGAGGGTAGGAGCTGAAACAGTTTATGTCCAGGATGTGAGGGATCTGTAAATATTTTCACGGCCCTCTTCTTGATTCATGCAGTATACAGGTCCTCAATGGAAGGCAGGTTGGTAGCAATTATTTTTTCTGCAGTTCTAATTATCCTCTGAAGTCTGTGTCTTTCTTGTTGGGTTGCAGAACCGAACCAGACAGTTATAGAGGTGCAAATGACAGACTCAATAATTCCTCTGTAGAACTGAATCATGGCTTTGGCCACTAATCCAGAAGAAATCATTCCTTGTTGTGAAACTGATCTCAGAGAGGGAGAAATTTTAGGCAAGTCCTGTTTTACTCTCTCAGCCCTCAGCCCCAGTCACTCTTTGCTCCTCTAGTCGAATCCATTACAGGCCTTGTGGTATTTTTCTTTCCTTCTGAACATTGATAGGTAACTGCCAATTTCATTGGAAATGTTGGAGGAGTGAAGTGCTTAATCTCAGATTCAAGACAGCCCAACTGACCTTACGAGATGGTTGTTGAGAAAAATTGGAGGAGGGGGTGCTATGAACACAGGAGGGAAAGATAGGCATATACATCTCAGAAATGGAAACAAAGTAAGTTATAACACAACATCTGGAATAAAGATTGTATTATCTTTCACATACAGCACTGGACAAACTAAAAATGATAGGAAAGGGAGAAAGAAAAGAATAATTCTGGAGTGTAAATTCAAGGTATTTCGTATGTATCTCTTTGTGTGCTAATTAAATACTGAGAAATGGAATCACTCCAGAGACTAATGTGAAACCATTGACATGATGTTTCATGCAAGGATAGCATTTAAACTGACTTTAAAGTTTTGTGGTTTTAGCTGTTTAATGCAATCATTCACCACTTATTCTGCTTGGTTTTCATTCCTCCCTCCCTCCCTTCATCCAGCTATCCATCCATCCTACTCATTTACCATACCATACCGTGCCGTGCCATGCCATATCATACCCACCTACCTACCTATCTGCCTACCCAATACTGACCTATGAATTACTATTGCTTCTAGCATCAAATGTATCTGCCAAATTGACATTGATGTATTATCAAATGCAAGATTATTTAACCTGGAAGTGAGCTGTAGCAATTATAGGACTTTCTGAATTTGAAAATCTTGAATATATTTGGGTGTATGGTGCTGTTCCGTGACTGTTTTTCAACTCATTTTTGTTGAAGGGACATCTTCCAGAAAGTTGATGGCCACGAGTCTCCACAGTGTCTGCTTTTGAACCAGGATTGACTATGGGATAGAAAGATGTGAAGAGAATAACAGAGTTGGAAGGGACCTTGGAGGTCTTCTAGTCCAGCCCCCTGCTCAAGCAGGAAACCCTATACCATTTCAGACAAATGCTTGTCCAGTCTCTTCAATGCTGAAATTAAGTTGGTTCATCCCTGTTTAGGGATGTTTGCTGACCCCGGAGATGGGGGTTGGGAAAGAGTGTCCCATAGACTCATCCCCATAAGTTTTCATTGTACAAATTTTTTCTTCTGCCAAGTTCTCTATTGGTCATGAAGGCCATTAGCTTCCAGAGCAGCAAAACCCATTATGGAAGGTCCCAGGGAGCCCAAACTGGATTGGGGGGGAGGGGGCTTGCAAAGGGACATGCACCTCACTTACCCCTGTTGTGTAGTTAGAAATCCAAAGATGTTTTTCGTTATCTGGCTTTGAATAGAACCTAGAGATCAAAAAAACAGATGTTCAAGTGATCATAATCATGTTTCTCCATCTATTATGCAGATGAAATTACTACTGTTTTTCAATTTTCAGTTTGTATGACTTTCTCAGTGTAGTTCCTAAACAACAGAAATGCTTACATTAGGAGGAAATATGCCCATAAGTGTGTATATTAAGAAAAGACCATACAATCGTTACGTAAGTTAGCAAAACTGTAAGCTTTTTAATACAAAAATGAGACCGACTGTGGAAAAAAAACCTTAAACAGAGTCAAGCTGAAGTTGGCTGTTTCATCTATTCTTTTGAAAGCTGGACTGAGATTAGCGTGTTTACAAACCAGTTAGCCACGGCTCAGAGGTATCTTATTCAAGTCACATTGCAAAGCTGTATTTTTTTCAAAACAGCCATTGGGCTAAACCCCAGATTAAAGAAGGATCTATAGATAGTTTCCATCTGGATATTGATTCTGAAAACCAAGCGCTTCAGGGTTACTAGTAGAGATGTCTAGAGGAGTAACTTAAAAATACTATGCAGTATTCCAGTCTGCTGCTATCATAGCAATAAATTGGATTACAGGTACAACAGTTTTACAACAGTTCACTTGGTAACCATTTGAAGTTACAAAGGCACTGAAAAAAATGAATATTTTAACACACTTATGATCGTTGCAGCATCCCCATGGTCATGCGGTGTACATTTGGAAGCTTGACAATTGACTCACCTTTGTAACAGTTGCAGTGTCCCAGAGTCATGTGAGCACCTTTTGCCACCTTCTGCCAAGCAAAGTCAATGGGGAAAGCCAGATTCACTTAACAACCGTGTTATTAATGTAACAACTGCAGTGATTCACTTCCCAACCATGGCAAAAACGATTGTAAAATTAGGCACGACTCACTGAACTGGGCCGCGGTGTGGCTCAGGCTGTAAGAAGCCTGTTATTAAAACACAGCTGCCTGCAATTACTGCAGGTTCGAGTCCCACCAGGTCCAAGGTTGACTCAGTCTTCCATCCTTTATAAAAGGTAGGTAAAATGAGGACCCAGATTGTTGGGGGGGCAATAAGTTGACTTTGTAAATATACAAATAGAATGAGACTATTGCCTTACACACTATAAGCCGCCCTGAGTCTTCGGAGAAGGGCGGGATATAAATGTAAACAAAACAAAACAAAAACTGTCTTGCTTAGGAATGGAAATTCTGGTCCGAGTTGTGGTGGTCTGTAAATGGCAGAATGCCAAAGCACATCCAGTCAGCCACCGAATGAAACAGTACTAGAATAGGTCGTTGTCCTTTGATTATAGAGCCAGCCCTAGAGTGAAAGTGTGCCTTGAGCAAAGAAAAACAGACCCTCTCCTCAACAGCCTCCTTACACAGGCTAGTCCTCAACTTACGACCACAATTGAGCCCGAAATTTATGTTGTTAAATGAGACATTAGCTTAGTTTTGCTCCATTTTAACGACCTTTCTTGCCACAGTTGTTAAGTGAATGACTGCAGTTGGTAAGTTAGTCACACGGTTGTTCAGTGAATCTGGCTTTCCCATTGATTTTGTCTGTCAAAATCAAAATCGCAAAAAGTGATCACGTGACTTCGGGACACAGCGAGGGTCATAAGTATGAACCAGGTGCCAAGCATCTGAATTGTGATCACGTGTTCAGAAAGGTTGTAAGTGTAAAAAATGGTCATAAGACACTTTTTCAGTAACTTTGAATAGTTACTAAACGAACTGTTGTAAGTCAAGGACTATCTGTAGATTGCTTTGTGTGTGTGTGTGTGTGTATGTATGTTACTTGTCCCAGCTTCTGCCAGCCTAGCAGTTTGAAAGCATGTAAAAATGCAAGTAGAAAAAATAGGGACCACCTTTGGTGGGAAGGTAACAGTGTTCCGTGCACCTTTGGCATTTAGTCATATTGGCCACATGACCACGGAGATATCTTCGGACAGTGCTGGCTCTTCGGCTTTGAAACGGAGATGAGCACCGCCCCCTAGAGTCAGGAACGACTAGCACATATGTGCGAGCGGAACCTTTTATGTATGTATGTACTGTGTTTCCCCAAAAATAAGACCCTGTCTTATATTTTTTTGAACCCTGAAATAATAGAATAGAATAGAATTTTTTTTTTATTGGCCAAGTGTGATTGGACACACAAGGAATTTGTCTTGGTGCATATGCTCTCAGTGTACATAAGTGCTTGGCCTTACTGCCATGTGCTCAGAAGCCCAACTGGGCTTATTATCAGGGGATGTCTTATTTTGGGGGAAACAGGGTAATTATGCTTAGGTAATGTCACCTTATATTAAAGCTCTGTTTAACTCATTTTTGGTGTAGAACAAATTATATCAAACTATAAAGAAACAGCAATTAAATCCAACTAAATTTGTTTCTTTATTTAACAGCCAGATGATCTTACAGACTTCTGAGGAACCTTGTTCTGCCACTGTCGTGTTCCTACTACAAAATTTATTTTAAAGGCACATAAATAAATAACAGTAGACCTGTTCCAGCACTTCCTGCATGCTAAGGTATAAAAGGGTGCCCTTTTCATGCCATCTTCTTGGGAGGGGACACAGCAATTGCAGCAACCAAGTTTCCCGTCATCTTGAAAGCTAAGCTAAACACAGGAATTGAATAGCAGGTCTGTGAGGCAGTTTGTGGGTTTTATTAAGTTTGGAGTTAAGCTTCACCTAAATGAAATGAAGCTAAATTAAATTAAACCAAATGAACGGATATAATAAAATGTTTTCAACATCTTTGGCATCCTGGCAAGAAGCTGGATCTGGTTGCCTGCAGCTTTGCCTTTCAGTTGCACAACCCTTCTGTGAGAAATTGAAAGGGGAAAAAAAAAATCTTGCTACAATTGCAGGTAGTCCTTGACTTACGAACCCAATTGAGCCCAACATTTCTGTTGCTAACTGAGACAAAGGTTAAGTAAGTTTTGTCCCGTTGCATAACCTTTCTTGCCACAGTTGTTAAATGAATCGCTGCAGTTATTAAGTTAGTAACCCGGTTGTTAAGTGAATCTGGCTTCCCCGTTGACTTTCTTGGTCAGAAGGTTGCAAAAGGCATGACCCTGGGACACTGCAACCGTCATAAATAGGAGCCAAGCACCTGAATTTGGATCATGTGATCACGGGGATGCTATAACGGTTGTAGTTGTGAAAAATGGTCATAAGTCACTTTTGTCAATGCCACTGTAACTTCAGATAGTGACTAAACAAATGGCTGTATCTTACTTGTACTGAATATGGAGGGGGGGAAACAACTTTTGGGAAGGGGCTTCTGAGCTCACACCTGCATGTTTGTCCCTAACTTTCCCATTGTCTGTAGAACTTGGGAGCGGAAAAGTGGTTGATACGTTCTCCATTCCAGTGGTGAAATCTGAACCGGTTTACTACCGGTTCGCTGACTGCAAATGCACAGCAAATGCGAGGTGCGCGCATATGCGCGGTGCACGCCAAAAGCAGGCATGGGGTAAGTAGAACAGCGCGTGGGGTGTGTGTGTGTGATCAGCTGTGGTGCACAATCTTTTTTTTTTTACTTTTAAAAGCATTTTTTATAACCTATTCGGCCAAATAGGTTGTAAAAAAATGCTTTTAAAAGTAAAAAAAAAAGCTGTGATATCAGAGCCCTTTTTTTACCTTTTAAAGGCATTTTTTACAACCTATTTCTACCATTTGGGTGGGAAAAGCGAGCAAGCCAGAAAGAAGTGGCAAGTAGGCAAGCGGGCGACCGGGCGATTGGGTGGGCATGGGCGGGGTGGGGTGGGGGCAGGGATTTTTACTACCGGTTCTCCGAACCAGCCGCCACCATTGCTACCGGATTGGCCGATCTGGTCCGAACCGGGAGCATTTCACCCCTGCTCCATTCCTTAGTTGTTGCCTAGAATTCTCTGCCAGTAAATGGCCAGTAAACACTAAATTACTGAGCGCATTTTCCCCTGTCCCTATGGCCTAGGTTGCTTGATTGGCTTCAGTGGTATTCTTGGTTTTTATGTGTTGGACGAAGAGTCTTGAAGGGTGCCATGTCATGTTTAAGCAAAATGAAGACGGATGTTCTTCGGAAGATGGATGCAAGTAAACAGTCCAGCCAAGTATGCTCCTTTTCCACCAGACGCTCCTGGAGATCTGTCAATGATTTCACAGCCTTTTGCACAGAGAGTAACATGTCCACTGGGTTTTGGAACCTCTTATAGGTTCCAATTAACTGCCGGACTCTGGGGAATGAAATTTATTCCAGTTCAGCTGCCTGGAATGAGCCAAAAGAAACAAATGGGACCTGAGGTTAAAATGTAAAAACTCACGACTGTGTAAATATCTCAAAGCCAGATCCTTGAGTCTCATCTGGGAGTACAAGACATGTTACAGAAAACAGATATTTTCCCTGCCCCCACCCCCTTTGAAAAAGAGTAATTCTTTGTACACGTTTTTTCCACCCCCTGGTCATTTGCTTAAGGCTGCTTCGATTGTTCTTGCTGGGTTCAGTAGTACAGCAAGACGTAATGCAATAAACTTTTCGCAACTGCCTCCCCAAAGAATCCCCATCACGTTGTTCGGGAAGGGCAAATGCAGGCTTGTCACCACACGTATTCTCAATAGGAAAAGCCAACCGGTCCTTTGCTGAGTTTACCCACATATGAGTTATTTACCTGTATGAGTTTATTAGCATCTGTACCAAACACAGAATTCCGTTTGGGCCAATTTGACACTTTCGGCCGTAGTTTGCTTCAAGCTGGATTTGAGAGAGATCTGAAGAAAGATCTTCTTGTGGTCCGCCAGCAGTCTGCGGAGCTGGCAGCGGAGTCGGACAGTAATGAGGCTGAGGAAGAACATGGGCCAGTCCTGGAGGCTGGGGAAGGCCCAGATGAGGGCTCTGCATCGGAGGCTGAGGTGGGGCCAGGGCCATCTGGGAGTGATGTGTGGACCCCGGAGCCTCCAGAGGCTGACAGTAGTGAGGCAGAGGAACAGGAGGAGCCTGTTCCTAGTGCACGCATGAGAAGAGCTCCCAGAAGACAAGAGCAGCTAAAGCAAAGAGGACGACTCGGGAGTAGGGCCAAGAGATGATTGGCCCCTTCCATAAGGCTTAAAAGACCAGCAATGGCATTTGGGCTCTTTGCCAAAAAACAACATTGATAGACTTGCTCCTTGTCTTGCTGCATTTATTTCTTTTCGGCGTCTTCTGCTTTTGAACTTTTGCCAAGAAAAGCCTTTGGCAGTTTGCCTAAGTAGACCAAGGTTGGTGATAAGACTGAAGAATTGTGTTATTAAGAATTTGCTTTGGACTACGCTGAGAATGAGTTAATCCTCAGCTGTTCTAATAAAGTCTGTTTGTTTTTGAACTGATTGCATCTACTAGTACCTACTTGGGCCTGGGTCACAACAGATGTGAAGAAATCTCTGACTCCTGTCCATTGAGCAAGCTGGCCTTGGTGCCTTTAATGCACACTTCAGCCTATCTGCTAAAGTAGGTACGGATCCTGCTAACCTTTCAGTGCCTTTTAGCTGGTGAATGTTTTATATCAGACAGCTACAATCTTTGACTTGTCCAGGTCTCTCTTTGTATAATTCCAGTTGCAAATGTTCAGGAAGAAGTGAAAGTATTGGAGATTTTCAAAAAATAGACTGAGCAACCATTTGCCTGGGCTGGTCTAAGGTCTCCTGCTTTAAGCAGGGGTTTGGACTAGAAAACCTCTGAGGTCCCTTCCAGCCCTAAGATTCTATGTCTCTATGTTCTTATTAATTAACTTTGGAAATCCGCAATGGCTGCTGGTTTTTACTTTTCAGCAGAACAGGAAAAAATTTCCAGTCCTAGTCAATTCTGTAATATACCCAATTTTAAAGCAAGGGTCTCCAACCTTGACAACTTTAAGACTTGTGGACTTCAACTCCCAGAGTTCCTCAGCCAGCAAAGCTGGCTGAGGAATTCTGGGAGCGGAAGTCCACAAGTCTTAAAGTTGCCAAGGTTGGAGACCTCTCTCTTAAAGAAATGCATTTGGGGTTTCAGAGTTGAACATTTTCCCCTGCCGATTTGGTTAAGTGATAAGTTTAAAGTTTTCTTTGTTTGTTTTAAAATGGAATTTGATACAATACGTATGTTTAATTGTGCCTTTCTGAGTTACCAATTACAAAATATGTGCTGGGGTAGGCTTTAAGGGAATTTTTTTTTTTATCGCTAGGTAGGATTTTAGCCTTCTCTCTATGAGTAATATCTAGAAATTAAGTCGGTAGTATCTACAAACATTTCAGCTCTTGTAGGAGTAACAGTAGCACAGTGTAAGCGCTATTGTTTCAGAATCCTACCAAATTCTAGAAAGTCACAGAGTCCAAATTCCAAAGAGACAGTTCCAGAGGTGGGTTTCAGCAGGTTCTGACCAGTTCTGGAGAACCGGTAGCAGAAATTTTGAGTAGTTCAAAGAACCGGTAGTAAAAATTCTGACTGGCCCCGCCCCCATCTATTCTCTGCCTCCCAGGTCCCAGCTGATTGGGAGGAAATGGGGATTTTGCAGTAACCTTCCCCTGGAATGGGGTGGGAATGGAGATTTTACAGTATCCTTCCCCTGCCACGCCCACCAAGCCACACCCACCAAGCCATGCCATGCCCACCAAGCCACACCCACAGAACTGGTAGTAAAAAAATTTGAATCCCACCGCTGGACAATTCTCTCAAGACAATCTCGTGATCACTTCATATCACTGGTTGTCCCTTCTGAAGGCCCCCATCTCATTTTTTTCATGGAGTAAATGAAATATCCATCAACTTATTTATTTAATTTATTTATTAAATGTTTATGCCATCCATTTCCCCCGTCACCTGACTGAAACCAATGCGTACTCCTAGAATTGAATCACCCACAGGAGTCCACCACTTACATTCAATTCAGTTAGTTAAAGGTTTTCTTTATTGTTACAACAAAAAGTGTTGCTGGAAACAAGGAAGGCTCTTTTTATTTGCATGCTGTCATGGTGCCCAGAATTAAGAAAAAAGATCTAAAAACACAAAAATTATTATCCCTCATTTCCTAGAGGGCTATTTCTAAACATTTCTCTTACATCCTTGGCAAGTTACAACACAGCATTTTAAAAAAAATCACCTTTTTTTTAATAGTAGGATGAAGGAGGCTGAGGGACATCTTCATTTTATCTTCTTAAAATAAAATCCATTCCAGGTTTTCTTCCTTTCTCAGACACTGCTCCCATCTACCCTGGTTTTTTTTATTATTGTTGTTGTTCCTGATTTATTTTAATGGTGTGGAGGATATTTATACAAATCCTGGTGAGGATGTTTGTTTTCTGCTTCCTGATATGAATATGGAGAGTATGAGGGAATGTCCATTGCAAGGCAGGCCAAAGAACAGAGAATGGTGCAAATGGCAGAGAAGCAAAAAGATAGGGAAAGGAAGATATGAAATTGCTTTTGGGTTCTATTTACAAAGCAAACCTTTAAAGATGCACTCATTACTGGGGGTATGGGAAGTATTTGGAAAGCATACACTATATTCTCAGGACTGAGGGTAGAAGGAAGGGAAGGAAAGGAAATAAAACAATGAGAAGAGAAGAGGAAGAATGGGGACAAAATATTGAGCCCTCCCCAGTGAACAACTGGAAAGGATGTGGCCAGTTATTCTCCTCAAGTTTCATTCTGCACTTCCAGGAAGGAAGGGATAATGAAAGAAACCCTATTTAGAATTAGGAAAGAGATTCTCTGTCTCTGGCATTTATTTATTTATTTTATTTTTATTTATTTTATTTTGTCACATAGTATGTATAAGCATAAGCATGAAATAACTATACAATATATAAGCATATATATAAGCATGAGTATGTAATAACTATATTAATTGTATATAACGAAAGGAATAATAGGACAGGAACGGTAGGCACGCTTGTGCTCTTATGCACGCCCCTTAGAGACCTCTTAGAAATGGGGTGAGGTCAATAGTAGACAGTTTTTAGTTGAAGTTTTTGGGATTTTGGGAAGAGACCACAGAGTCAGGTAGTTTATTCCAGGCATTAACAACTCTGTTACTGAAGTCATATTTTCTGCAATCAAGATTGGAGCGGTTAACATTAAGTTTAAATCTGTTGTGTGCTCGTGTATTGTTGCAATTGAAGCTGAAGTAGTCTTCGACAGGAAGGACATTGTAATAGATGATTCTTGAGTTAAACTCAGGTCATGTCGAAGGCCATGTAGTTCTAAATTTTCTAAACCCAGGATTTCAAGTCTGATTAATTACTGTAATGCAACTGCAATTCTTCCCAAGGTCAATGGCTTTCTTGCCCTGGACTTGTTGGCAAATAAGATTTATGAAATGCTGCATAATTCTTACATTCACACCTTATCCTCTCCACACCCACACACACACACCCAACAAGTTACAGGACTTTTCCCAGGATAACATACGCACAGAATTGGAAAAGCAACCCTATACCAAAAGAGGAAGAGGCGATAAGGAAAGTCTTGGATTGTATAGAGATGGACAAACTGAGGAAAGAGATAAAAGAAAAAGATGAAACGGAATATTATTTAATATGGAATAAATGGTATAAATGGCTAGAGGTCAGGACTAGCAAGTAAGAAAAATTACTAATATGCCACTGAACAGACAATGTATGTAAAGTAATATATAGATACTATAATATGTATAACAGATAAAGAAATATATACATAAATAAGGAACAAGGGAACCACAAATATAAATATATGTAAAGACGGGGAAGGGGAAAACCAAAAACTGTGAATTTTAGAAGAACACCGATATGAAACTGTTGTAAAATGGGAATTTATGTTTTGTGTTTGTTTCTGTTCTTGTTTTTAAAGAAAAAAAATACCCTGTTTCCCCCAAAAGAAGACATCCCCTGATAATAAGCCCAATCGGGCTTTTGAGTGCATGGCAATAAGGCCAAGCGCTTATTTCAGGGTTCAAAAAAATATAAGACAGGTCTTATTTTCGGGGAAACACGGTAATAAAAATTATTTTTAAAAAAAAATTACAGGGCTGTCGAACCTTGTCATCTTTAAGACTTAAGAATTCCATTCCTAGAATTCCCCAGCCAGCATGACATGTGACAAGAGAAATGTTTCATCTCATGAGCTCATATTAGTTCTGGCACCGAAGGCTTTTCCATCTCCCTTCAGCTACTTGTCTACTGGGTATAAACCAAATGAAAATGAAGCTCCTTGAGAAATCCCTTTCTGGATTCTGCCACAGGAATAACCAGGAGCTACCTGCTGTATCTGGACCACAACTGGTGCTGCTTCTTTTACCTTCCCAACCTTCATCCTCCTGTAGGCAGATCTGAGGATCAGTGGAGAAAACAAATCACACCACAGATCTTCCAGATACTTAAGCTGGAAAAGAAAAGGAAAACTTGGCAGGGCTCTTGTTCATTTAACAGAATAACAGATTTGGAAGGGACCTTGGAGGTCTTCTAGTCCAACCCCCTTCTCAACAGGAGGCCCTATACCATTTCAGATAAATGGATGCCCAATCTCTTCTTAAAAACCTCCAGCATTGGAGCACTCAGAACTCCTAGAGGCCACCTGTACCACTGATTAATTATTCTATCTGTCAGGAAATTTCTTCTTATTTCTAGATTAGTTCTCTCCTTGATTAGCTGCGTCTTGTTCTGCCTTCAGGTGCTTTTCATTTAGTTGGAAAAAGGGAGGGAATCCCCAAAGGAAAATCACTTTGCAAATCCAACTTGCTCACAGGGGGAAAAGAAGGTCCATCTCTTCATGGCAAGCACTCCCCAATTTAAAATGGCCACTGAGTCCCGAGAGAAAGGATCAGTGGAAACTTTCCAGAGCATCTACCAGCCAACTTTAACAGAGGCATTTCTGCGAGGTACATTGAAACAAAGCAGATGGGCTGGACTGCCCTCCATGTGTCTAATGTTCTACATTTAGGCCAAAAAACCAAAATGCACAGGTACAGTATACGTGGTACCTTGCTCAATAGTGGTGACTGTGAGAGGGATCTTGGAGTCCTAGTGGACAACCATTTAGATATGAGCCAGCAGTGTGCAGCAGCTGCCAAAAAAGCCAACACAGTTCTGGGCTGCATAAACAGAGGGATAGAATCAAGAACACGTGAAGTGTTAATACCACTCTATAATGCCTTGGTAAGGCCACACTTGGAATATTGCATCCAGTTTTGGTCGCCACGATGTAAAAAAGATGCTGAGACTCTAGAAAGAGTGCAGAGAAGGGCAACAAAGATGATTAGGAGACTGGAGGCTAAAATATGAAGAACGGTTGCTGGAACTGGATATGTCTAGTCTTATGAAAAGAAGGACTAGGGGAGACATGATAGCAGTGTTCCAATATTTCAGGGGCTGCCACAAAGAAGTGGGAGTCAAGCTATTCTCCGAAGCACCTGAGCATAGAACAAGAAGCAATGGGTGGAAACTAATCAAGGAGAGAAGCAACTTAGAACTAAGGAGAAATTTCCTGACAGTTAGAACAATTAATCAGAGGAACAACTTGACTCCAGAAGTTGTAAATGCTCAAACACTGGAAGTTTTAAAGAAGAGATTAGATAATCATTTGTCTGAAGTGGTCTAGGGTTTCCTGCCTAAACAGGGGATTGGACTAGAAAACCTCCAAGTCCCTTCTAACTCTGTTATTCTATTCTATTCTATTCTATTCTATTCTATTCTATTCTATTCTATTCTATTCTATTCTATTCTATATGTGCTACCAGAAAGAGGGCGAAACACAACTTTTGATGCAAAGCCAAATCACCTTCCGAGAAGACTAAGGCTGGGCTGAAGTTTATATAGTCACTTATTACTCTTCTGAAAGAGGAGGTGGCCCATTCTTTAACTGGAGAAGCAGAAAATATGGATCGGCACAAGGAAATCTCAGGATTTGATTTCCACAATCTGCTGAATTGGGTTCTTGTTCTGCCAACAATTAAATGGGCATGTCTAGCTACTTTGGACAATGTAGGCGTAAACCTCCCGCTCCCGTTAATGGAATTATTAATTAATTAAATAATTAATTGGGACTTGGACTTAGAAGACCTCCAAGGTCCCTTCCAACCCTATTATTCTATGTTCTATGAAGTTCAGTGGCCCCGACATATTCTCAGATCACATATTCTCAATTAGGCTGCCTTTGTAAAACTCCTAACCCTTAACTAGGTAATGGTGAAGTGATAAGCACAACCCCAGGGCCAATCCCTGTTTCACAATCTCATGCCCTGCAATGAAGGTGGAATTCAATTCCCCTGATTTCCAGCTGTCAAAATCCTGCAGTAAAGAATGATGAGAATGGTAACTTGTCACATTTTCAGGGCTTACCACTTCCTCTAGCATTGTTGTGATTAAGTGCTCCTTCCTCACTGGGGACTTTCAGCATCTGCCATAACTGAAGCAATACCCAGCCTGATTGCATTTCTATTCTATTGGCCCAGTGAAAGTGGGAGGATTGCTGGAAGGCCGTGGAAATCCCTAATGAGGATCTGACATCCATCCCATGTGCTTGCTTAACCTGAATGTAAATCTCTCTGAATTCAGGGCCTTCAATCTGCTTAGATGAATGTGCAGAGTGTTGAGATGTAAATATATTAGAAGCAAGCAAGTCCATCCACAAATAAACAACCCAAAAAAACCCAGGGGCTCTAAGTCCAAGAATACTAGCCCAGTCCCGAGTGGGGAAGCATCACCATTTTTTTTTTAAATTTGCATTTATATCCCGCCCTTCTCCGAAGACTCAGGGCAGCTTACACTATGTTAGCAATAGTCTTCATCCTATTTGTATATTTATATACAAAGTCAACTTATTGCCCCCAACAATCTGGGTCCTCATTTTACCTACCTTATAAAGGATGGAAGGCTGAGTCAACCTTGGGCCTGGTGGGACTAGAACCTGCAGTAATTGCAGGCGGCTGTGTTAATAACAGTGTCTTACCAGTCTGAGCCACAGAGGCTCAGGACTAAAGGTGGAAATTCTCCAGTTCAAACACCCACAGACACCCAGTCTTATCAGGATTTATTTGAATCCATTATCCCTGTTCATTTAATCCTGTTCCAGTGGCTCCCCATTATTTATTTATTTATATTTTTGTCCCTTGAAGTCAGTGGTATACAAAATGGGAAATTAGAACTAACTGCTGCTCTTAGATTTTAACTGAATAAAGCATGTCTTTCCATCTGTTCATTTCAAACATGGAATACCTTGGGTGGAACTCAGTCCATGTGTGGTCCGGAAACCATAGGCACCCGTTGTCCTCCCTACTTAAAAAGATTCTGCAGACACAGGATAATCGCTCTGGCAACACTGAGACTGGTTCTAATAATGTAAACCACAACATCGGTTATCCTTTATTGTCAAGATCCGCCCCCACCGGAAGGAGATGAGCAGAAACCTGGTGCCTTATCATTGGAGCTGCCAAAGATTTCTCTCTCTCTCTCTTTGCTGAAGGGGCCTCATATTTGCACCTGGATTCTCAACATTTTAAAACGGTCTGTACTGCATTTCTTTCATTCAGATAATGAACTCACAGCAACTTTCCAAATAAATGTCATTGATAAGAATCAGGATATCCCCTGGACACACATCATTTTTTCAGTATGGCAGGGATAGTGGTATCTGTGCGCAAATCAAATCTGATGCAGCAGAACTGTGAGTTTTATGTATTTTTCCTCCTATAAGTAGAGGGAGAGACTTTCATAGAATAGAATAGAATAGAATAGAATAGAATAGAATAGAATAGAATAGAATAGAATAGAATAGAATAGAATAGAATAGAATAGAAAACAGAGTTGGAAGGGACCTTGGAGGTCTTCTAGTCCAACCCCCTGCTCAGGCAGGAAACCCTACACCACTTCAGACAAATGAAGTGATCCAACATCTTCTTAAAAACTTGGAGCGAATGTTACATTTGGTGCCCCTGAAGTAGGCAACATACGAGATACTGCTGAACCCAGAAGATGAGCCAGGAACACATGAAGTATTGTGGTGTACTTGTTAAAAAGTTGAATCTAGGAAGGTAGGAAGACCCAGGCCCAAATCCACGGTCCATCTTGGAAGCTCACTGTGCAATTTTGGGCAATCATTCCTTTCTGTTGAGTCCATGACTCCTGAGAAAATTTGAGGGGTAGTGAGCTGTCTTGTGCCTTGATTTCCTAGAAGAATGTAAATCATGTATCAGGGTGTCAGCACCTACCTGGCTAGGGCTGATCTCAGCAGCTAAACATAGCTGGTCTTCTTTGGACTATTGATAAGAATCCCAGGATTGTTGGTTTGACCAAATACAGGTAGTCCTCAACTTACCACCACAAATGAACCCAAAATTTCTGTTGCTACATGAGACAGTTGTTAAATGGACTCACTGCAGTTGTTAAGTTAGTAACACAGGTGTTAAATGAATTCATCTGGTTTCCCCATTGACTTTGTTTGTCAGAAGGTCTCAGAAGGTGATCGCACGACCCCGGGACACTGCAACCGTCATAAATATGAGTCAGTTGCCAAGCCACTGAATTTTGTTCATGTGTCCATGGAAAGGCTGCAATGGTCATGGGTGTAAAAAATGGTCATAACTCACTTTTTTTCACCGCCACTGTAATTTTGAACAGCAATTAAACAAATGTAAGTTGAGGATACTTGTAATGGAGAAACATCCAAAAAGAACACAATGACAAATTACTTCTGTAACAGTGCCAAAAGGACTCTAAAAAGACCATCTACTTGAGAGTGTCTTTACACTTGTGCGCACACTCTCAGTCATATAGTAAGAATGTCATGCACATGAGTTTGGGAACCTACAGTGGAATCATCAGAGGACCTGAAGTAAACTTTGTCTGTAGCACAAGTTGGCGACTGGAAGGAGCATCAGAGGACCCAAGTTCTAGTTAGAACTTCAACAGAAGTGAGGAAACAGGCTTAGTTAGTTAATAGTAACAGAGTTGGAAGGGACCTTGGAGGTCACCTAGTTCAACCCCTGCTCATTCAGGAGACCTATACTAGGGATTCGAACCACCGACCTTTCTGATCAACAAGTTCAGTGTCTTAGCCACTGAGCCATCTAGCCAGGCGTATGGTAAAAGCAGGAGAAGAAGTGGGCATTAGAATAGCAGTATTCCTATTTCCATCCCTAGGAAGCCAATTAGAGTATCAAATTCTTAATTGCCATCTGAAGCAAAGAAAAATGTGATCAGAGTTTTTAATTAAAAGAAAGTTGTGAAAGATCCACAAGTTGTTCAGCTGACTGCCCCCTTGCTATGGTTTGCTTGAGGCTTCTGCATAATGATTGTCAAGTGGTCAAAGAAGACACTCACCAGAGTCCACTGGAACTGGGTGGCTAATACATTTTAATTTAATTCGTTATTATGAATAGCAAATATGCCACCTGATCTAAAGGTTGCTTTCATCCAGATTTTCTCCACCATACTTTAGTTTTTGTTTGGATAGGGAACAGTTTAAATTCATTTTATCTAATTTTTTTTATACTTTAGTGCCTAAAAACGTTTCCTTCCTTCCTTCCTTCCTTCCTTCCTTCCTTCCTTCCTTCCTTCCTTCCTTCCTTCCTTCCTTCCTTCCTTCCCTCCCTCCTCTTTACTATTTTTATCTTTTTTCTTTTATGGTTCTTTCTTTGTTAAGCATTTCTTCAATAAAAATTATTAAAATGTTTTTTTTAATAATTTTTATTGACAAAATAAAAATAAATGAAAAATAAATGATTGCAGAAAACAAGACAAATGCCTCAAAGAATAATAAAGTATACTAATATGTAATGCAACTTTTACAAGGTATTTCCTATACAGTCCACTACAGATATTATTTTGTGAATTCTGTTTATAACCTGAAGTGTATGTGTAACAGGTGTAACAGAGATTGCATGCTCCTTAGATGTTTTAACTTTAGTAAGGCCCTCTAGTATTGGCTAGTGGGGAACACCATAACCTCTTAAGAAAACACTCTTGTTTTTTAAGTTTTAAAAAGATATTGGGTTTGAGCACTGCTACACTAGACTTGCTACACTAGAGGGAGCTAGAGAGTGATTTTTTTGCAGCGAGGTTAATGATTTTTTAATTCTGAAGGTTCCTCTCACCACCTCTGAAACCATCCACAAAAATGTCAAAATTGTAAAAGATCCTTTAAATCCATTGTCAAGCTTCCTAATCTCTCTCTCTCTCTCTCTCTCTCTCTCTCTCTCTCTCTCTCTCTCTCTCTCACACACACACACACACACACACACACACGGTTAAGACAGCCTGACAGCTGCCTTTCCTCTCATATTAGTATCATCTACAAAAAGCATTTATTTGGGAAGTCTTATTTAATTTTTGCAAAAATGCAGAATTCCAGAGAATAGCTAGAAGAGGTAAGAATGTCTTCTTAAATGAACAGAGCAAAGAAATAGAAGAAAACAATAGAATAGGGAGGACCAGAAATCTCTTCAAGAAAATTGGAGATGGGCATGATAAAGGACCAAAATGGCAGGGACCTAACAGAGATTAAGAGGTGGCAAAATTACACAGAAAAACTATACAAGAATGAGCTCAACGTCCCTGATTACCATGATGGGGTGGTCACTGACCTTGAGCCAGACATCCTAGAATGTGAAGTCAAATGAGCCTTAGGAAATCTGAGCGGTGGTGGTGACAGTATTCCAGATAAGCTATTCAAAATCTTAAAAGATGATATAGTAAAAGCGCTACACTCAATTTGCCAGCAAATTTGGAAAACTCAGCAGTGGCCAAAGAATTGGAAAAGGTCAGTTTACATTCCAATTCCAAAGATGGGCAATGCCAAAGAATGTTCAAACTATCGCATCATTGCATTCATTTCGCATGCTAGCAAAGTTATACTCAAAATCCTACAAGCTAGGCTCCAGCAGTATGTGTCAAGGCTATGGTTTTCCCAGTTGCAATGTATGGCTGTGAAAGTTGGACTATAAGGAAGACTGAGTGTAATGTATTTGAATTTCAGGAGGGAAATTTAGGCGCCTTTCCACCCGGCGACGAACGGACTTGCAGAACATTTCGTACGCAGTGCCAAGGAAGCACTATCTAGAATTAGCCCAGGAGATTGGCAATCCAAAATTGATACCTTCCTGGCAGTCCAACATAGAACGCCCTGTGTGACCACCGGCCGCAGCCCATCGGAGTTATTAATGGGTAGAAGACTCCGGTGCCCCCTAGATCGGTTAAACCCAACATACTCCCCTGATGGGTACCAAAGCACGAAAGGAAAAACCAGAACAATGACAACAGGTGACCCGGTATGGGCACATAACTATAGTGAGGGCCCAGCGTGGCTTAGGGGAACAATTGTAGGAGTGACGGGCCCAAAGTCATACTTAGTGGACATGGGGGATGGCCGAGTGTGGAGACGCCACATAGATCAATTACGAAAAAGAATACAAAACGATCCAGAAACCAAACAGCCAGACCCTGACTACCAAATATTTGAACCAACAGCTAGCTCAACCCCGAGGCGGTCGGAGAACTTAGCTGAGGCTGAAGAAGTCCAGCGACGCCAACCGGTTCCTCCAGAGGACAGCAGGGACGACTCTGCAAATAATCCAAGGCCGGAGGGCCCAGAGGAGGAGCTGGGAGGAACAAACAGTCCCTCCGACCAGCTCGACTCACTCCCAGGGAATGAATTGCGCAGGTCAGAAAGAGTTAGGAGACGCCCTGTCTACCTGCATGACTACGTGGAGAGATAACATGCAAATGTTATGCAAAAATTATGTAAATATGGTAAAATGTGTTCTGGGAGGGGAGGAGTGTAACGTATTTGAATTTCAGGAGGGAAATTTAGGCGGGAAAAAAGCACGTTGCTGATTGGCTGGTGCCTCAGCCAAATCACTATTTAAAGAGGGGTTTTGCCTGTTGGTCTTTGCTGGGATCACAATAAACTAAAGAGCTGTTGTCACTTGTATCATCTCCTGCCTCTTCATTGCCTGAACTTAACACTGAGCGCAAAAGAATTGAAGTCTTTGAACTACTGGTCCTGGAGAAGACTCCTGCAAGTCCCTTGGACTGCAAGCAGAGGTGGGATTCAGCCGATTCTGTGCGGTTCGGGCAGACAAGTAGTGGCGAGTGTGGGAGGCTCTGCCCACCAGCCCAAACATAATACGCAAGCAAAGAGCATGTGCAGAATGCCTTGGGCATGCACAGAGGAGGTGCGAGCTCACATTTGCAAATTGGTAGGGGAGGTAAATGAATCCCACCTCTGACTGCAAGGTGATCAAACCGATCTGTCCTAGAGGAGATCAACCCTGGCCGCTCTTTAGAAGGCCAGATCCTGAAACTCAAATACTTTGGCCACCTAATGAGAAAGAAGGACTCACTGGAGAAGAGCCTAATACTGGGAACAATTGAAGGCAAAAGAAGAAGGGGACGACAGAGAACGAGGTGGCTGGATGGAATCACTGAAGCAGTAAGCATGAGTTTAAATGGACTCCAGAGGATGGTAGAGGACAGGAAGGCCTGGAGGAACATTGTCCATGGGGTTGCGATGGGTCAGATATGACTTCACAACTAACAACAACAACAACAACAATTTAATTTTTATTAGCCCTATTCATTTCTTATTTGCACTGATTATGTCCTAAACCATTCTGAGCAGACCATCCCAGAAGGGCTGGGAATGCTGAGTCTAATAGTCCCAATACAGCTAGAAGTCATCTCAGGGAAAAAAGCTGGTACAGAGTTTCCCAGCTATTATTGTAACTGTTGTAACAAAGAGTTTTTACAATAAATAAGAGCCTAAACATTAATAATGCATCATTAAGCAGCCTACGCCTTTAGCCATCCTGATCCTACATGTGAGAAGCGGTATTTGGAAGAAAAAGAAATGGTAGCCATATTTTGAAAGGGTGGGGGGAATCTGTCTGGTGGTTCTGTGGGAATAATTGTTGTAGTCCTAATAGTAGCAATAATAACATTGAAAGACTCTTTAATGATGCTTTCCCCAAGGTATAACTCCTCATTACATACCAAAGAGAGAAATTAGGGATGATCTTCATGGGATCTCTGTTAACTGCCTTGCCTGGAGCTGTTCAAGACAGGGCAAGACCGAATAGGGTGTTAATGCCATAGAAGAATTAACTGAACATCTTTTCATTTATTGTTTCTCTCTCCATTATGATGAAGTAAGCTAGTGCTTGGCTAAGGGTAAGATCCCTACTTCATTTTCTTCAGTGAGAATATGTCTATTCCTCCTCTGTATATTTATAATTCAAGATCTAAAGTAAATGGTTGGGTGTCCACTGGGCTACATGTTGTCTTGAGTGATAAAAGCAAAGGAGGTGATTTTTTAAGATTATCTTTATGTAGATGTAAGTTTTATAGTTTTCATCTTTCACATCAACATGGAGTTAAGCAGCTGAATGGGAGACACTTGTCCAACCACGATGAAGCCAAATGCCACTATGTGTTTGAATTCCTGGGTCTAAACCAGAGGTCTCCAACCTTGGCAACTTGAAAATATTTGCAGATCCCTCGCATCCTGGACATAAACTGTTTCAACTCCTACCCTCAAAACGACGCTATAGAGCACTGCACACCAGAACAACTAGACACAAGAACAGTTTTTTCCCGAAGGCCATCACTCTGCTAAACAAATAATTCCCTCAACACTGTCAGACTATTTACTGAATCTGCACTACTATTAATCGTTTCATAGTTCCCATCACCAATCTCTTTCTACTTATAACTGTATGACTATAACTTGTTGCTGGCAATCCTTATGATTTATATTGATATATTGATCATCAATTGTGTTGTAAATGTTGTACCTTGATGAACGTATCTTTTCTTTTATGTACACTGAGAGCATATGCACCAAGACAAATTCCTTGTGTGTCCAATCACACTTGGCCAATAAATTCTATTCTATTCTATTCTATTCTATTCTATTCTTTAAGACTTGTGGACTTCAGCTCCCAGAATTTCTCAGCCAGCAAAGCAAAGCTGGCTGAGGAATTCTGGGAGCTGAAATCCACAAGTCTTAAAGTTGCCAAGGTTGGAGACCCTTGGTCTAAACCCCAAATATATAAGTCACAACATTTGTGATGACATCATCATGCACATATCATCTCTCACACCCCTCAATCCCCTACGGAAACCTATAGATGAATGATTTGCCTTCAGAAGTTATGGTTGCCCCGACACTGGAGGTTTTTAAAAAGAGATTGGACAACCATTTGTCTGAAACGGTATAGGGTCTCCTGCTTGAGAGTGGGTTGGACTAGAAGACTTCCAACCCTGTTATTCTGTTATTCTGCTCCAGGAAATATTTTTTAGACTTTTGGAAGAACTCTTTGACACCATCGCGAGCTGCCTAACTGATCTACAAGGACCTCATATTTGGTTAGGTTTCATGTCAGCACAGAGGCAAAAATGTAGTGTTGATAGCTGAGCCCTAAGTGTGCAGATATAAACACAGATCCTGACTATGCAAATTGTACACCAGAAAAACCAGAAAGTGGATGGCTTCATTGCAACCTATGTGCCAATATACGCAGGTTTTACATGCAAATGGGATGGGAGCCAGGGAGGAGGATAATGGTTTTCTCCCTCAATTCATCTATATATTTTGATAGTTTTGCCCATGATGGCCATAAATCTTTCTGAAAAGAAACATGTACAATGGTAGAGCTAGAATGAGTTGCAGAATGAGAGAAATTCAGCCCAGGGAATTAAAAAACTTTGATTATGATGCCTGAGTATTTCCTCATATATTTTATATATAAAAATATTTAGGGATAGGAATAGATAACGTTTCCAGGAAGAAGTCATTCATGAAATATATTTTAATCCTAACCTTGGCAGTCATATTCTTTTTTTCAAAAACCTGTCCATTTGTATTTTGATCCCACTAATAATTGTTTCACATATGGACCCCAGGTGGGGTTCAGGCACACATTTACTTTGTTTTCATTTACATTATCTCAAAAGTTTTTGGGCGCCAAATTGCAGCATATTGTAGATTGCTAAAGCTAAATAAAACATGGACTAATTCTTGAATTGACTTTCCTGTAGATCCAATAAAGCAGTATCGCAGTTAATTAAGTCTGCTCCCGTCCAATTACCACCCAGGGCATGAAAACCACCTCCAATTTCTGCTAAAGCAGAATTTGTTAGTCATTCTCAGCTAGGAACAATTATGACTTTGCAAACTTTGAGTCCCTGAATTGGTTTGCACTTTTTTTTTTTGGCAAGGCACAGCTTTTGCGGTATCTGACCAATATACTCTTTTGTCAGGCATTCTCTTCACATGGCCCTCTTGACATCTTTGTTCAGTGGATTTTTTTTTTATTATTTTTTTTGGTTGGCTCAAGCAAGCCAGGTAGCTTCATCTCATTGCCACAGGTTGTTGGCCTTTGATCGGAGAGAACAAACGGGTATGAGTCAGCACTTTCCATCTTGCACAGGCCAGGCTGTTTCCACCCTTTTTGAAACTTCAAAAGATCCATGATGACTTCACAGCTTGGCGCCTGTGGGTTGCAGACACCACCCTTGGGAAGGGATGGTGGAAGCCCAGATGATCTCACCAGACTGTCCTACCTGAGCTATACACAAAGAGTTTACTCCTGGGCACATGGAAGGCTGTCTGATCAGCCTCTAAGGAGATTACACCCAGAAATTTTTGAAACCTCTTAAAACAAGTCCTGTGGGATGTGTTATTGTCTGCTGGGCCAAGTTCACGTCTCATGGCTTGGTTCTGATTCATCACTAGGGGCTGGAATAATTTTGCTTTCCCAAAGCTGGTGGCAAAGAAAGAATCCAAGATACTAAGTTCCTTCATAGGGCTGAGAGGCCAAAAGCAAGATGGAATTTGCACCTGTATACTATACATTATGGATTGGATGAATGGGGAAGAATTATTGCCCAAAGGAGGAGGCAAAGATGGGGAAGAAATATGTGTGGTTTGCTTTTGATGTGAAAGTGTTTCACGCTGCCTTTTGAAGATAGTTCCCAAAGTACAACTCAAGGATCCTAAGTTATTTGTTCCTTTCCAAAGTTGGCAACAAAAAATCATCAAATTTAAAAACAAAAGTTGGCACAAAACTGTGCCTGTTAATGAAACCAATGTACAAAACGATGCATTATAGTAGGAAAAGAAATCATACTACAAAGCCATATTTGGGAGGAAACTGTAAGTGAATGTACTTCTTAGAAAAAATGTTCACCAAGACACATAACTTCAAATAAAAACCTTTTTTTTTTAAAAAAAATGTTGATATAAAAAGATTAACTGAACTTTGATTAGAAAAATAAGAAACTAGAGAAACTAGACTGATAGGTGAATCTTCAGTGAAAGCATAAGTTTTTAGAATTCACTCTGCTTCTTAAACCTTTAGATTAGTCTGTAGTTTTATTTTTCCCCCCTTCTAAATGTAAAGTATTAAATTATGATTAGAAAACTTAAGTTAATCCAAGGGGGCCTAGGCCATGGCTTAGGGCCTTCCGAGTCCTGTGCTAATCAGCATTCATGTGAACATGAAAGTGGAATATCTACTAGTTGAGATATATATTTTTTTACATGTGTCAGAAGCACCAAAGAGCTTCTGGATTGAAGTGACATTACACTCAGTTGGGGGCTCTTTTCATATTCCCAGCAGGAGCTGGAGCAAGAGACAAGAGCTCAACCCCTCCCTATGGCAGTGCTCCGGTCTCAAATGCAGGTTTGTTAACCTCCTACCCAGTGTTCTGAGCACACGAGCCACCCTGCTCCTTTGCTCCTAGTGTAAAGTGACCAGATTTCAGCGATGGCAAAGCGGGACACCATAGATGGGGGAGGAGGGAAGAGGGGGGGCTGCACATGCGCGCTGAATCTTGCCACCTGCCTGAAGGAGGAGGAGCGGCTACTGCTTCTCCACTCTTCCAGGCAGGCTCGGCTCTCCTCTCGGCTCTTCCAGGCAGGCTCGGCTCTCCTCTTGGCTCTTCTCTTCCTCTCGGGTGAATTTAGTACTTTACATTTAGATGTCTCTCCTCCCTCTCGTGCCCCCTTCTCCGCCACTCCCCCTTCTCCGCCTCCTCTTGCGTTGCTGCCTCCCATTTTCAGAATGGTAGTGAAACAAAAAAAAATCGGGACTTTTTTTTTTTGTTTTTTTTTATTCAAAAAGTTTTACAAAAAAATTTTTCCCCTTTCCCCAACCCTCTCCTTCACAAACCCCTCCCCTCCCCTGGCTTCCCGGAACAAACACAAGGTATAGTTAAAATAAAACAACCATATGCTAAAAAATTTTTCCCAAAACTATTATACCAATTCTCCTCTCTAGCTCTGACTTCCTCCTTACATAACCAAAATCCTTCAAAAATTAACAATAAACAGTAATAAAATATATAGATCAGTAGAACAAATTAATCCTAAAATATTTAAAACCAGCTAAAGCATAAAAATCCAATCCAATTCAGAGAATATCTCCTTATAACTTCTATAACCATATAATTTTCCCCAAGTCTTTCTTACATAAGATCTTTCGAGAATATTTTATTTAAAATTCAATACAACAGATTATAGAATTTCAATACAGGGAAATTACAATATCTGTTCAACTTTAGTCCTTCCTCGTCAAAATCCAGTATAAATCCAAATATCTAGTCTTTTATGATGGTTATAAAACATATAATCAACCCATCTCTTCCAAATCTTCCTTACGTATTGTCTTTCAGAAAGGCTAAAATCTTTTCTGTTAATATTTTTTCAAAAAAAAATTCTTTCAAAAATGATACTTTTGTCTCTTGCCATTTTTGATGCATTAGTCTCTGTGTTTCCTTCATTACTCCTTTTGAAAAGTCAGTCACAATATTTCCTAATAGTTCCTTATGTCCAAGAATCCACGAGTTACTGCCGATATTCCTCAATCCGAAAAGAGAACTCTTGGAAAGCATTAACCCTGTGAATTTTTCCATTTCGGAGACAGCCTCCTGTAGCACAACTTCAGGCTTTTCATCCAAACTTTTTAAAAAGGCTTCTTTACATCCATTCCATATTCCAAGTCCTGATTACTTTGGTTAATTTCTCCAAACTCTCATCCAAAACGCCATTTTTTCCAATTCGTATTGTTGAATAATTAAATACATTCTTTCTGTATAATCCTGTATAAAGTCACGAATCCATTCTTCTGAAAAAACCTTCATGGCAAAGTTCTTGCTGAAAATCCCCTTATGAAATACTTAAACAAACTAAAATAATCCAACAATCCACAGTCCAGTACAATAAGATAAAATCTCCATTCAGTTTCACTTTCTCAACAAGTAAACGCCATTTTATTTCATTGTGTTGATTGTAGATGAGAGAAAAAAAAATTATTTTTTTAAAAGAAAAAATAGAAGTCAGATTTAATACTTGCAATTTAAATGACTGATCTCCTGTGTTTTATTCCGTCTGCTTATAAATATCCATAACAATCAATTGAAGCAGAAGTGGTCGCTCTCTTCTCTGTCTGCTTAAAGCAGAAACACACTGGGGCTGGAGCTTTGCAGAAGGAATTCCAGGGAACTTTCCCTTTCGAGTTCCCCAAACGGGGCCTCTAGAGAGAGCTCTACCCTTCCCTCTTCTGCTCTTTCCCTTCTCCTTACCGGGGAAGGTACTTTCAGCCGTTGATTTTGCCGGCTTTTACAGAATCCCAGCGCGGGCGCCCTTAGGGCGTCCTTCGGAGAGAGCAGAGCCACCAGAAGCCTAAATCGGGACTTTTTGGAATTGCCACGGGACGCGGGTCAAATTATTAAAAAGCGAGACTGTCTCGCCAAAAGCGGGACATCTGGTCACTATATCCTAGTGATAATGATACTGTCAGTGTTCCAGAAACCCACCCACCCCCTGCAGAAAAGACTCGGAAGCAAACATTTTTCAAAGTTCTTTTACTAGCATAGGTAAACTGGCACAACTCGATAAAATCCGAATCTGGGGATCCGGGTTTTTCCTCAGTAAGACAAACTCCAAAATCCCCACCCCCTTGACCCCTCTGCCAATCACATGCTTCAATTGCCAACCCTCCAATCTCGAGACATCATTCCGGCCACTCCTTCTCCAGATGTAGGCTCAGCCTAACCTTGACCGGCAGGAAGAATGTTATTATGTCTAATGGCCCCTTCTCCCAAATCCCTCCTCTTACTTTCCCCACACATGGGAAAGTGGCAGCGCGGAAGCCTCCGGCCTAGTATGGCTTCCAAAACTGACAGATACATGTGAAAGCTGGCAACAGCTACATGCATCTTGGCCATTTCTTAACCTAGATAAGCTCCATGAACAGTCTGATCACCGGGCTGCTAGAAAAACTTCTTGTTCCTAGCTTGTTTCTTTTTTTCAGACTGGTAGCTGTATACATTGCTGTGAAAATAATTAATGCGGCAGTTTAAAGACTATAAATTATATTCAGTTGGTTTACCTTAAAGGAGCCACAGGACCAAGGCTGTATTCATTTCATTTTCTCCAACTTCTGATCAGATAAAGTGAAACTATAAGAACTATCGTTAATTATCCCCAATGTAAGCTTGAATTTCTGTTTTGATTTTGGTTAAATGGAGACTCCCTCTTGCACTGTGTTGTATTCATGTCGACTTGTTTCCAGTCTGAAGTTTAAATTAATCACCAAGGTGAAGAGCAGATGTTTATCTCTCCACTTTAGATAGCTCTCTTTTGTCTCACTTTACTTTGTTTATACTTTCTCTTAATTTTATGTGAATAGGCTTTGAAAAAGTATACTTTCTGCCATCTCTGAAATGCTGAAATAAGTCTTTGCGTACAGGAATCAACAGTTAAAATTAGACTTGCTACAAAATGGGCTTAGGAAAGGCTTCCTACTGAAAATCAGAACTGCTTGGTAGGGAGCACTTTATCCAAAGGTGGACAGAGATATTTATCAGCAAGTGCTTTTGACCTATTATTCAAGCCTATTGAAAGTTTTGCTTTTCTGGAGAAAAGGGTTATTATATTTATATTGAATAAATCAGAATCAAAATGGGACTCTTTCTAATTTTGGAACGCATGAGTCTGACTGCAGGTGACAGATTCTCAGCCCTATTTGAGTAGACTAAATTTTCTTGTGAAAATTGCAAAGAAAACGAAATATATTCTAACTCTTTCCTCTCCTCCCCCACAGCATTATTTGGGTTTTCAGTGGGTCTAAGTTACTTACTTTTGTAACTTTGTGGCCATTGGTGGGTTTCAATTTTTTTTACTACCAGTTCTGTGGGTATGGCTTGGTGGGCATGGCAAGGGAAGGATACTGTAAAATCTCCATTCCCTCCCCACTCCAGGGGAAGGTTACTGCAAAATCCCCATTTCTTCCCAATCTGCTGGGACCCAGGAGGCAGAGAATAGATGGGGGCGGGGCCAATCAGAATTTTTACTACCGGTTCTTCAAACTACTCAAAATTTCTGCTACCGGCTTTCCAGAACTGGTCAGAACCTGCTGAAACCCACCTCTGTTTGTGGCACTCTGTAGGCCTCAAATCCTCTTGTGTGGAATTTTAATTTCCCTCTACACGGCTAGTTGATCAATTTGGGCTGATCAGAAAAGTGTGGTAAATGGCAAAGGCGTTGGACCAGGAGCAGGTCCAGAGCAGGGCCCCCCAACACCCTGTCTGTGGACTGGCACCAGTTCACGGCATGCCAGAAACCAGACCTCACAAACAAAGCCACATCTGCAGGATGCAGGCAGCACACAAAACAATGCCCCCTCTGATCCATGGAAAAATCTCTTCCCACAGAACTGGTCCCTGGTGCCCAAAAGATTGGAGGCTGCTGCTGGAGGCCAGAGATCCAGGTTGAGAGATCCAGGAAGATCCTAAGATGCCTGGGGCAGATTGCTTCTTCTTAGCCCAATGTTTTTCAAAGGATTGTTGAAGCTGGAGTAGCATGGAAGCTGCCCTTCACTCCTGAGAGAAAGCGTGATATAAAGTTCATAGGTAAACAAGCAAATTCTTGTTGTGCTTTTTCTAACGGGAATGCTGGCTACATGCAACAATGGCTTAAGGTAAAGGTAAAGGTTCCCCTCGCACATACGTGCTAGTCGTTGCCAACTCTAGAGGGCGGTGCTCATCTCCGTTTCAAAGCCGAAGAGCCAGCGCTGTCCGAAGACGTCTCCATGGTCATGTGGCCGGCATGACTCAATGCCAAAGGTGCACGGAACGCTGTTACCTTCCCACCAAAGGTGGTCCCTATTTTTTCTACTTGCATTTTTACGTGCTTTTGAAACTGCTAGGTTGGCAGAAGCTGGGACAAGTAACGGGAACTCACCCCGTTACACGGCAGCACTAGGGATTCAAACCGCTGAGCTGCCCACCTTTCGATCGACAAGCTCAAAGTCCTAGCCCCTGAGCCATCACGTCCCTTCCAACAATGGCTTACAAATTGCAAATATGGTTAGAACTGAAGCACAGATTTGGTTTGGACTAATTGTGAGTAGTGATAATCATGATACTTGCATAGTTCTAGCATAGGAATTTAGGAGGCCAGAGAGGAAAAAGAGAGAAGAGTTTTGTGCAGAATTGTATGGGGGTATCACTGCCATTTGCAGCAGTTTATATTCAGATAGAGCAAATGGTCTGTACAAAGAACTATTTTCTGAGGTATTGACTATTCCCAATTTTTGGTCATCTGAATGTCAACTAACCCTCAATTCATAAATTTGGAAACATGAACCCCTTTGAATAGTTGTTTAGCATTGGACCAACATATAGGAAACTGTTCATATAATACATATAAAAAGGGAAAAGAAAAACACTCCAATTTATCTTGCCTCCTAAAGTCATTTGCAGGATTTTTGCAAAGTAACTACCGTAACTCATTTGAAAGTTTGAGGGAAAACAATTATGAGATGTTTATTGAACTGAGAGTCTCAATCAAACATACAGATATATGCATCGCTCTGTCTTCAGCCTGCACATGAGGAATTGTTTATTTCCTTAAAGTCAAAGGCTAACAGAAATAGGAATTTTTTTTTCATGCATGGATTTTGGCAGAGGGCTGCTTCCAAACAAGTGATTTCCCTCTGCCTTCTCCATATACTTTTAGCGGTATAGTTATGCTAAATATTTGTTTCAGCATGTTTGATTGGCTCTGTTCCAGCTGGACTGGAAGTTGGTTGATTTGATCAAGCAAATCCAAGTTTTCTCCTGAAGGAGCTTGAATTATACATTGTTTTTTTTTTCCCTATCCATCTTCTCCCCCAATTTTATGTTCTGCAATTTTCAGGTACCTGGAGTGCCTCCCAGAAAAATAGGAGAGGGAGCCAAGACATTGAAAAATGAGATTTTTCCAACTATTTCCAGAATCTGGGTAGCTGAAGCATGGATTTGCATATCCTGGAATGCTCATGAGCCTCACACAGATAAAAAGAAAAGAGAAGGAAAAAATGAGTGGAGAAACAAAGCAGCATTTTTAGGAAAACGCATGAAAATATAACGGGTCCTTGGCAATGCGCTGGTTGGAAAGCTACTGGTACTTATGTCGTTTCATATTAGTGATTTATTGAGATGTGTGGTATAATCCCAACCATGTTTGCTGAAAATTAAGTGGAACCAAATTCGGTGAGGTTTACTATCAAGTGATTATTTTCCTCTTTGCATCTTACCATGTTAGAAGCATGCTTTGGCTAGAAGCATGCTTTGGCATCTTTATGAGGACATTTCTCATACATCTCATCTGCAGCCTATGCATTGCTGTGGCAAAGTCAGGTGAGCTTTTAGGAGGCAAGAAAGTCCTATCACTTATTGAGTACTTTTGACAGGGACTATGGGCACCCTTTTCCTTGAACTCAAGGGAAGTACTTCAGTAGTGGGTTCCACTTACCTTCGCTACTGGTTTAAAACTGTGAGCATGCATGTGTGCGCACTTGCTTGGTTAGTGTGTGGCGCTTCTGCACATGTGCAGAGCCTTCCGTGCATGCGCTGAGCGTCCATGATGACGTCCGGGCAGATGGGCAGAGCCTCTCGCCAGCTCCACTACCGGTTCACCCAAACTGGGGCAAACCGGTAGAGACCCACCACTGAAGCACTTGCTTATCTTGCTATGGGGGTAGGAGAGTGGGCAAAGGAGGGAGAGAGAAAGAGAGTTCCCTTTCTCCTTTCTCAAGTTCCCTGACTTTACATAGTGATCTCGGAGGAATCTGAAAAGTGGTAGTAAAGGAATGTTCACCCTGATGTTTCCTCCACCGCAGTGCTTTACAGCCCTCTCTAAGTGGTTTACAGAGTCAGCCTATTGCCCCCAACAATCTGGGTCCTCATTTTACCCACCTCGGGAGGATGGAAGGCTGAGTCAACCTTGAGCCTGGTGAGATTCGAACTGCCAAATTGCAGGCATCCGGCAGGCAGCAGAAGTAGCCTGCAGTACTGCACTCTAACCACTGCACCACCACGGCTCAGTAACTGTTCGTAACAGGGCCAATATGGAGTTCAGGGACCAATGGCTTGACTCATAATGCAGGTCCTGCTTTAATTTAACCCTCCACAAATGGAAGAGTTTAGCATGCCCCTCCGTCTTTCCCACAGAAGCCTGGGGGAGCAAAAAGGGTTTCCTTTTGCTGATAGACGGTTTATGACCACATTTTTGTCCTGCCTAGTGCTTTCATCTGTTTCTCCAGAACCATCCAGAGTCTGGATTGGTGAATAAAACCATGGGAATGGCATCATCAAACATTCTAGCTTGCCGTGCTCTAAACCACTCAGTCTTTTATCTGAAACTGTTTTTTAAGTAGAAAATAACAACAATTTGGAAAATATAAATCTAGTGAGTCAGTCTCACGACATTCCCAGTGAATGTAAAGTCCTCATTATAGCTGTGAGTGTGTGTGTGTGTGCAAACGCCTCTGTGTGGGGTTTTTTCTTTAAACTAGCAACAAAGGAAACAAGCTGACACAGTGAATTTTGATCTGAAAAACATCAAACTTGACATAACAGGTAGTTAGTTACATTTTTCTTAATCTCTGGTAGCTGCCCAGAGGCTGCTTTTAATCAATTTCCCATTGCAGCGCCTGAGAAACGATCAAGCTGCATTCATATTAATGAAAGACTAAACTCTATCGATAATAGCTCTTATTAGACTTGCAGAGCTGCCGGTCCAAATTTCTGATGTTCTAGGTATTATTACTAAACCTTGAACAGCCAGGGAGGGAACAAACGGACAACGGTTTTCTGGTGTCTTTCTTCTTCCATGTTAGAGCTCAACTATTTTCATCCCCCGTTTCTAAAGACTGAACTGCAGCATTTCTGATGTTTCATGAGTGAAAAATAGTTCACTCATCTTACCGTCTCTGCAAAAACATACGTAAATCAAGTGTATGGTTTCATACAATGCATTTTTATTTGTGTGTGTTTGTTTGAAAGCCGACAAAGACAAGACAGGGGATTGCCTACAAGGCTCCGGGCAGTTCCTCCTGAGGAGATCTTGAGGCAGCAGATTCTATAAGTTTTGAACACTAGGAAATCAGGGAACAGTCTTTTTGGTCAAACTGCAGTCAACGTCTTGGGTTTACATACCAGTTATACCGGTTTCTAAACACTTTTGAAAATTGTTTAAGTACTTTTCAGCTGTTAGAAAACTTTGGATCAGTAAGACTGAAAAGTTTCCACCTGATCTATTCCCCTTTTCTTCTCTCATTTTTCTTATTTCCCCACTGTTGATCTCAGTGTAATCATTCAACTTTTTTGTGCCTAATCCTTTCCCTTTTTCTTTTCTCTTTTGTTTCATCCTATCCTCTCTATTTTTGCCACTGTTAATCCCAGTGTGCTCAATAAAAATATTTTTCTGTTACCTTTTCCCCTTTCCTTTCCTTCCCTTAGTTTGCTTCTTTTTTGTAGGTTGTTTCCTCCTATCCCTTCTCTTTTTTTCATTGTTACTCCCAAAGTAATCATTTAATTTTTCATCATCGATATATTTATCTTCAGTGCTCTTTTCTTGCTTCTCATTCTTAGCCTCTTTATTCAATTGAATATGTTCGAACACAATTTCTCATTTTCTATCAAGATTAAATGATACACGCATCATTTTGACCATCTCAATTAGTTCCTGCCACATTTTGACGTTCTGGTTTGTTTTTAACTCCAATTTACAGTTTTGTTATTTTCCACCTCCTTTGGTTGTCGAGATCAAACAGCTTAAAAGAAAACAAATCCTCCTTCAAACTTCTCATGGCTCTTGTAGCTCAAGCTCACTGTAATTTTTTCCAGATTTCAAATTGTTCGTTGTAGTGCTTTTATTCTGCCAGCAGATGTCTCTCTCCAATCCACAAGTTTCAAATCAACAAAGTCGCAAAATATCCAATTTGTGTATTAAATCCGCTTATCAAATGTTTTTTAAGTTTCTTCTTTCTCTTCTTAATTTTATATATCACAAATTCTAGTTTAAAATCTAATTTCAAATCCAATTGAAAAATTTCCTTTCAAGGCTTTTCTATTTGAATTTTTCTTTATTCTTCCTTCAAAGTTTAAAACTTTTAAAATTATGTCCAATCTTGTTCAGAAACTATTTGCTTTTGGGTTCTTTTTCTTATAATAATTTTACTATCTCCAAATCTAATTTCCAATCCAAATATCAAGTTCCGTTCTGGGCTTTAGTGCTTTAGCTTCCATTTTGTTCTTCTCCCTCCATTAACATTCCTCAGCACCAATTAGCTGCTATTTCCTCGCTGGGACTTCTTTTGAAAATTTTAAAATACTTCTTTTTTACCTGTGAGTTGGCCAATCACTCACCCAGTACCAATACTCCGTTCAAAACACCACACCTGCACAAATCTTATTCCGGTTGCCCCAGCTTCATGACGGTCATAATAGCCGCCATCCCCCACCACCACCCCGCCACCAGATCGAAGAGTTTCCTCCGACCTCCGAGGAACTTGCCTGTTCCTCTTGGTTGTCTGAGGTGCCTCTCCTTCTTCACTGTCTCTACAAGATGGATCCAGTCCGAAGACCCCCCAACAGCGGTTTGTCTGGCTGGATTTTCGCAAGGCTCTCCAGCGCCTGCTATTTTTCAGCCAGTCTCATCGCGATGCTTCCGGTTCCTCCCCAGCCCTTTTAATGTGCACCACACATGTCACTTATACGTAAAAAAGAGGTGGAGTTTCAGTCGCCCTAGTTGTGCTTACTACTTTGATGCTACAATCTCACCCTGCTATGTACGTCTTTGTGATTTGCCACAAACTGTGGCATTGCTTCTGTGGATTGCAAACCAGAGTCAGGAAAGGGGATCATTGATGTTCTATTCAGCTTGAACTTTTATCGCTGAAAGATGATGTCATCCTTATTCCAAATATCTGGAGATCAGAAAGTTGATATGGTTTACTTCCAAGGAGACATATGTTGTATTATGGTGCAAGTAGATTACAATTCGTCTTCTGATGCATGAAGCAAATGTCAAAATAGATCAACGGATATCTAAGAGCTGAACTAGAGAGGTAAATGCCTGAGAATCTTGCTGGAAATCAGGATCAGAATTCAAGAATTCAAAGATCACCTCCGAGAGAAAACCACACCCTCCATGGCATTTTACTAGAATCACAAACAGATAGGAATTCACAAGACTATGCTCTATCTTGGTATTTGTGATGGTAATCTTAGTTGTAACTGACCGCCCCAGGGAAATTATTTATAATATGTATGCTTTGGGAAGAATTACTACATGTTGCAGCAAAAAAAACCCTGCAATCCTCCAGGTATCTCTGGGATGTGGAGGGTGGTGGGAAATGTTGTAAACAAGGAGTCTGTAAAAATGCATGAGTAGAAAATTGTAGGTGACTATTCATTTAATTAAAATGTAAGATGTACTGCACAGCCTTACCTGTTCCTGACTTCCAGGCTAGAGGTAGTATGCTGTGTGTCAGCAGCTATGGTGAAATCTCAAACGACATCAAATTTTAAGCATCATTTTTTTTATTACTTAAATCTTTATTCTCCAGCAATGTTAAGAATACTTCTATATGGTGTGCGGTCTTTCCAAAAGTTACGTTTCATGTTTGCTGGTCCTCTCAAATGAAAATTAAACAATCTTAACATAACATAACATCAGAGTTGGAAGGGACCTTGGAGGCCTTCTAGTCCAACCCCCTGCCCAGGCAGGAAACCCTATACCATCTCAGTCAGATGGTTATCCAACATTTTCTTAAAAATTTCCAGTGTTGGAGCATTCACAACTTCTGAAGGCAAGTCGTTCCACTTATTAATTGTTCTAACTGTCAGGAAATTTCTCCTTAGTTCTAAGTTGCTTCTTTCTTTGACCAGTTTCCACCCATTGCTTCTTGTTCTACCCTCAGGTAGAACAAGACATTTGGTAGAACAATCTCAGGTAGAACAATCTTCATTTGGATGAGGTTAAAAGGGACCTTTCTTGATGCAGGAATTTGAAACTGGTAGCTGGACTGGACTTATCTTGCAAACTCTGCTAGCCCATGATCAATACAGGTAGTTCTCAATTTACAACCATTCATTTAGTGACAGTTCAAAGTTGCAATACCACTTAGACTGATAAACCGCTTCACAGTGCTTTCCAGCCCTCTCTAAGCGATTTACAGAGTCAGCCTATGGCCCCCAACAATCTGGGTCCTCATTTTACAGACCTGGAAAGGATGGAAGGATGAGTCAGCCTTGAGCAACAGCACTGATAAAGATGATTTATAGCCGTTTTTCACACTTATGACCTCCAACATGCCCATGGTCACATGATCAGAATTGAGACACTTGGCAATTGGCATGTATTTATGATGGTTGCAGTATCATGGGGTCATGTCGCAACATTCTGCTAACCACTCAATGGGGAAGCCTGATTGACTTAACAATTGTACTAGCAACTTCACAACTACAAGGATTCACTTAGCAATTGTGGCAAGAAAAGCTGTAAAATGGGGCAAAACTCATTTAACAACTCTCTTAGCAACAGAAATTTCGAGCTCAATTGTGGTCATAAGTGAAGGACTACCTGCATAGCACCCTGATATAACACTCAGGCAGATGCTGATTTCTAGTACTTGCCAAGTGCAAAACTTTCCAGCTTCTCAGAAATGCAGAAGGGCATGATTTACAGACATCTCTGGAATATTTTGCCATAAGGAAATGAACACAATAACCAACATCTGAATATCAAGCTATTGTAGCCCGATGAAAGCTGTAGCCAGCTCATGCCGGGTAATAAAGTCGCTTCATTATTTATTATCTATCAGATGCTTTTCTCTAAACAACAAGCAAGAGGCAGAAAAGACACAAGTCAATAAGCTTAATTCATCAGAATGCAGGTTAGGCATTCTGGTCACGTAAAAGGCGGACCCAGCAATATTGAACATGAGACAGCAGAAATCAAAGAGATGCATCATGCCAAAATGTCTACTAAGCAGCCTCAATAGCTTCTTAGCTTCTGAATTTCCAAGAACTCCGCTAGGCTTTGGGGAGTCAGAAGCATACAGACAGTTTTGCCAAACGTGGGAAGATAATCCCTTACTGTGGGTTTTTGATGATTTATCCCAACAGATGTTAAGCAAGCAATGCTACTTTTAAAGTGGGTAAATTAGAGTGGCAATACATGTCTTTAGTTAACCAAAATGTTAATATTACTCTACCCATTAGAATAACATCCTGATGGATCTTACTGATATAAAAGCAACGTAGCATGGATTAGAAAGGCCATTCTAATACTTGTGACTATGAGGAACGTTACACACAAAGAGGTAGGCATCATGAATTTACAATACTTATAGTTGGACTCTCTTGTCAGTAGCTCCTTTTTATTATCATGCGTTTTGTTCCACCTTTATCAGAAGAGCTCAAGCAACGTTCTTCAATGTTGTACCTTGATGAAGGTATCTTTTCTTTTATGTACACTGAGAGCATATGCGCCAAGACAAATTCCTTGTGTGTCCAATCACACTTGGCCAATAAAAAATTCTATTCTATTCTATTCTATTCTATTCTATTCTATTCTATTCTATTCTATTCTATTCTATTCTATTCTATTCTATTCTATTCTATTCTTTCCTTAGCAGGCTATTCCCTTCAAAACCTTAACCCTAGAGATAGGGATTCATGTAAGGCAGAGGTGTACGATCACTTTTGGACTGACAGGCTAAATTCCAAAATGGGGGGGGGGAGAGGGATCAGGGAAGAAACTCTATTTGATTCCATTCCATTTCTCTTTATAGTTCATTAAAATCACCCTAAAATCAGTTCCCTCATGATGTCCTATCCACAATGTCACAAGGCCGTTCTTACCTTTTGCCTACATATCCTCCTTCATCTTCCTTGAATTTTGGCGCCAACTTGTCTTCCTCTATGCCAGCCCATCAGCTACCCAGTTCCTGAGTTTGTTTACCTTTCAATTGCAGCCCCTAGATTTTCTCCTCTTCCCTTCCTGCTTTCTCATTGTTACGTCCTGCATGAATTCATACGGCTTAGTTAATCCTCGGTTCTCATTCCAATCGCGCGTTGCGTAAGTCCTGATATTTCTGGAACCTCTTTAGAAAATAGCTGTGTATTTTGAAGCTGCCTGGTGCCATCTTGTCTGTTGACAGTCCTTGCTTTCCTGGAATTTCTCTTCCTCCCCTTGTCGACGTGGAGACACGTGGAGTCATAATGAGGGAACGGCCAGCCAGCTTTCTCCCGTGGTCTCCCTGCTCACCAATTCAAGGTGAATCTTGATAGCTTTGGTGTGAGAAGGCCAGCCTCATGCTGGAAATTCCTTGCTAAATTAAGATGCTAGTCTATCAAAAACATCCTCTGAAGGCTGTATTAAGCTATGATGAGATAAGGGATCAGTATGTCACCCTGATATTTCAGGTTCTTGTCAGAAAAGCCTGAATCTGTTTGCTTCCCCCTCCTACCCAAGAAATTAGATCCGCAGAGAGTCACACTGCTATGAATGGGTGTAGCCAGAAATCCCTCTCAAAGCACATGAGTGTGCAAGGGAGCCCACCACAATTATTTTGCAAGTAGTCCTCGACTTACAACAGTTCAGTTAGTGACCATTGGAAGTGACAACATTCACTTCGAATGGTCACTTAACCATTCGAAGTGAAAGTAGCTAATGACCATTTTTCACACTTACGACTGTTGCTGCATTCCCCCATGGTCACATGATCAAAATTCAGATGCTTGGCAACTGACTCATATTTATGATGGTGGCAGTTTACCGGGGTCACGTGATCACCTTTTGTGACCTTCTGACAAGCAAAGTCAACCGGGAAGCCAGATTCACTTAACAACAACGTTACTAACTGAACAACTGCAGCGATTCACTCAACAACTGCGGCAAGAAAGGTCGTAAAATGGGACAAAACTCACTTAACAAATGTCTCACTTAGCGAGACATTTAAATTTTGGGCTCAATTGTGGGTCGCAATTCGAGGACCAACTGTATTGCTTTTGTGGGAACTCCACAAAATTGAAGGGATGAAGCTCTTGAGATCGTCTCCATTTCCCTGTCTTGAGGAAAAGCAAACAAGCATAGCAGCCATGTTGGTGAATTTTCTTCAGGATGCCCAGCTGAAAGCCCAGGCCATGTGGCATTAGCCTTGAGGAAAGCTATCCTGGGTGCACAGACAGCATATCCTGGAATAAGTCTGGTTTCACAGGCTTGGAGCCACTATGGCTCTTCCTCATGGCAATTCAACACATCACAGCTGTTGATTTACCCCCAGAGACCTGCTTTAAGTTGACATATTGATGCATTAGGAAGACCTGTCAGTAAAGCTTCTCTTCACTTTCAGCAGCTTTCTCAAAGCACCATCCATCATTAGCTGTGTGGCTCTCAAGAGGACCAGCATGTTCCTCTCATGGAAACAATTTGCTTTCAAGAATATCTGGCCAGGGAGACGGGCTCCATCTAATTAGAGGGAGGGCTTGTTTCAAGGCTTCAGATGAAGCCTCTCAAAGTTGTGGCAGCCTGCAGCTTGTGTGCTACTTGTGCCCCCCCCCGCACCGGCCTCCCATTCATTCCCCCCACACACAGCTTGAGATCATGTTGCTCAACCTGGATAGCAAATGGCCACATTTTCACAATGTCATTTTCCAGGATTGAGTCCCCCCACCCCAGTGAAGGATGGAAAAAAGGGCAGGAGGCTTAACTCTTCATCCTAAAACCCTGCATAGTTTTGGAGGCTGAGAGGGACATGGGGTGGGGGAGGAGGGTTAAAGGTGGGATTACTATTCCCACTATAACCTCTCATGGGAATTGGAGGTTGCTTTTCGGGGATTGCTACTCTATCTTCCACTTTTAAAATCTTCATAAGCACAAAAAAGGAGGACGTGTTGACCAGTGGTGGGTTTCAAATTTTTTTACTTCTGGTTCTGTGGGTGTGGCTTGGTGGGTGTGGCATGGCTTGATGGACATGGCTTGGTGGGCATGGCAGGGGAAGGATGCTGTAAAATCTCCATTCCCACCCCACTCCAGGGGAAGGTTACTGCAAAAATCCCCATTTCCTCCCGATCAGCTGGGACTTGGGAGGCAGAGAATAGATGGGGGTGGGGCCAATCAGAATTTTTACTACCGGTTCTCCGAACTACTCAAAATTTCCACTACCAGTTCTCCAGAACTGGTCAGAACCTGCTGAAACCCACCTCTGGTGTTGACCCAAACCTTTCTAATGTAATTTGTATTGTCTTCTGATGAGTTTTCCTGGCCCTCTGAGAAGAGAAGAAAGTTATCTCCTGATGGAGATTTATGCTTCCTTCTCTTGTCGCCATAGTTGTGGAAGAGTTCCCCCCATGCTTTTCAAACTTTAGTTGCAGCCCTGACATTATGAAAGTGAAGGGAAAAGCACTAAAGGCACATCTGGATAAAGATATGCTTTGCAGATTATCCGTGTAATATTTTCATCATATGTACAGTGATGGTGCTGGTCCCTTATGCATTTAACATTCAAACCAACAGATCTCCTTCCCTCCCCACCCCTCCCTACCAGTCTCCTCTCTTCCCTTTCCTCCTTTCCCCTCCCCTCCTTCCCTCTCATCCCCTTATAGAGTTCCAGTTGTAAATAACTCTGAACACAAAAATAAAACCACATCAGCATGAAATACAACAACAAATATAACTCAGAACATTCACTGTTTTGGAGGGGCGGGAGGAATCCACCATCAGAGGGAACAGTTTCAAAATGTCCCAGCTTTGTCCCTACTGGAATAACCACTTTTAATCCCTTTCCTAAATAGCTCCTGGAAATGTTGTCCCATTGAAGGAAGGAGGCAATTGAGAAGGATCATGTTTGTGATCCATAAAAAAAAGTCATTGTCTGAATGTGGAAAGATATAAAGGGAGCCCACAGTACTTGATCTTCCTGGGTAGGCAGAATCAGCTGGGAATAGATAGTCCCATAAGTTTTCATGTTGTCAGCCATGAAGAGCTTTAAATCAACGCCTTGAATTGTACCTGGGAATTAACTGGCAGCATTGCAAGCTCTCCAAATATGGAGATGAAAGTTGATCTTAGCATAAGAGCTTTTTAAAATTCACCACTGAATTTGTGGACAGGGGGAAATGTGTGGATAGATTTTCTAAACTGAATCTAAGAAAAGGCTTAAGACGAAAAATATACTGGGGCTATAAATGCAGAATCTCTTTCCCGTCACTGAGAAAGGAAAAGGAAAATGGCAGATAGGCAGGCTTTGGGCTCCAAAAAAAGAGAGAAACATTAGCAAGAAAAGGAATGTCCAGGATGAATGGCACCCAGAAGCGATCTTGTCCAAGGCCTTTAAATCCCAAGACCATACAGAATTTAATAAATCTCAAAGTAAAAATTCTGGCAAATGTGGATCACTGTAACTTATACTAACATGTTTCCTCCAAACTCCCACATTTCTGTAGCTCTTGTCTGCAGGGTGTTTGCTGGAACCGATGTCCTACCACTGTTGGTAAGATCAGACTTGCTTCCAGCACAGTTCCTATGCCACCCACAAAGATCCTACAACCACAAGTCCATTTGAATTAGATTTGATTTGCCTGAGATGATCCATCTGTCATTGCATGGATTGCAGATGTCTGTCCAGAAAATGTATTTCATTATCATCCACACTGGGTGTTCCTCACCTTTTAGCTCTGTCCCCTAAAAGACAATACAGCACTCATACAATTCAGCAATCTTGCCCAACCGTCCATTGAATTTTATCTCCTCCTTTCCTGAACGTCAACACGCACAAGATCTTGAATGGTTGTGAATCAGCATCATGTGAGGCTGGCTCATAGATTACAAAACAGCTGTATGGGTTACCTCAACAACGCCTCTGGAAAGAATTTATTCAGATGGATTATTCCCATATGTTATGTTGGTAACCTTTTTGGGCATTTTAGTTCACCATTGCCTGAATTTGCACAGTGCTTTCCATAATCTAAAAAAATTAAAAGTTGAGATCTTTTAAAAAAAAGAGTTAATTCTCATGCAAAGTTTCCACTGAACCCTCCATCCCCAAACCCCACACAATAACACAGGCAAGTGCTCACATACCATCAGAGATTTCTGCTTTTGAGATGTTTTTAAATGTTACAAACGGGAGATTTATGAATAGGGGTTCTACATGAGTCGTCTATGACAACTCACCGCAGCCAATTTGCCGCGCTCAACCCGCCAGGGCCAACCCACCGTGGCCAACTTGCTGTGGGACAACTTGGCCACACAACAAGAGTTACACTAATGTCGAAAAAAAATAGTGGAATAGAGTCATTAAGGAAAGGATGCCAGGAGTGAAAACATGAAATGTGAATGGCAAAAATTGAAATAATTTTTACATTATTTTAAATAATTAAATTGAATTGTTGAATTGTCCCATAGCAAGTTGGCCACGGTGAGCTGGCTGCAGCGAATTAGCTGTGGCGAGTTGACCGTGGCCAATTGTCCCATTCCGTACATGGATGGTGATGTCCTTTTTCAAAGGCCACAACTTTTGGAAGTGCAGTGGCACGTATTTAAAGAATGCAAGTTCACACTGTACTGCAGTTTGATTTGTGAATGCTGTTGCCAATAGCATATGCATCCAACACAGTCACTCAAAATATGGGGGTCTTTCAGTTGCCCAGATAAAGCAAGAAGGACCTTGATTAGTCAGCAGCAATATAGGAAGAGGCTGGAGGCAGGCAAACACTTTAGTGACTTTGGCAAAAGGATCCATTCATGTAACGTCACAGAAGGCAACAGTAAAACTGCTACAGCCTTTCATACTCATGGACAGATAGTAATAATTCAAACCAGTTCAAGCAAAGATAGAAGGAATATACTAAAACTCTTAATGATAAAGATGTCTCCTCCTCTTCCTCCTCCTCCTCCTCCTCCTCCTCCTCCTCCTCCTCCTCCTCCTCCTCCTCCTTTGTCATATTTCTGTAGATTGCACCAGGAAGGCTAATTTCGGTAGCTTTTCAACCTGATAATAACCAGAGGGCTGAACTTCCAGTAAATAAGGAATATTTTCTAAGGTATCTTGAATGTGGACATCCCTACCAGGGTGGATAAAAATCGATGATTTTTAAAAAAATCAGATTTTTAAAAAAATTTAAATTGGACTTTTTGATTTTTATCAAATTTATTTTAATCAAATGCTTAGTTTTCTATTTAAGATACATTAATAATGTAGTTTATTCAGCATGGAATGGACCTTAGTTATGTAGCATGAGGATATTGCGATTGTCAGGGAGTCAACAGTGGGTCAGAGGAGGAGCTGCTGTGGGGCAAAATGACAGTTGCTCTTTAAAAATTATGATTTAAACCGAATTGATTTAAATCAAGCCTTTTTACTAGAGATTTAAATCAACTTGATTTAAATAAAATCCACCCTATTAAAAATGTTAGCATACTCCTTCCATCTTTGTTGGACCAGGCTGGAAAACTACAGAAATTGGCCTTCCCGATGGAATGTCTACAGAATATGGCAAACAAAATAAGAAATAGTAAAATTTTAAACCAAATAATACCAGCAGATTTGGAGAATAGTTTGGTTGATTCTTGGGAAATAGTAGTACCTGTGAGAGGGATCTTGGAGTCCTAGTGGATAACCATTTAGATATGAGCCAGCAGTGTGCAGCAGCTGCTAAAAAAGCCAACACAGTTCTGGGCTGCATAAACAGAGGGATAGAATCAAGAACACGTGAAGTGTTAGTACCACTTTATAATGCTTTGGTAAGGCCATACTTGGAATACTGCAGTTTTGGTTGCCACGATGTAAAAAAGATGCTGAGACTCTAGAAAGAGTGCAGAGAAGAGCAACAAAGATGATTAGGGGACTGGAGGCTAAAACATATGAAGAACGGTTGCAGGATCTGGGTATGTCTAGTTTAATAAAAAGAAGGACTAGGGGAGACATGAGAGCAGTGTTCCAATATCTCAGGGGTTGCCACAAAGAAGAGGGAGTCGGGCTGTTCTCCAAAGCACCTGAGGGTAGAACAAGAAGCAATGGGTGGAAACTAATCAAGGAGAGAAGCAACTTAGAACTAAGGATAAATTTCCTGACAGTTAGAACAATTAATAAGTGGAACAACTTGCCTGCAGAAGTTGTGAATGCTCCAACACTGGAAATTTTTAAGAAAATGTTGGATAACCGTCTGACTGAGATGGTATAGGGTTTCCTGCCTAGGCAGGGGGTTGGACTAGAAGGCCTCCAAGGTCCCTTCCAACTCTGTTGTTATATTATATTAAATGAACGGAGCAATACTTGGTCTGCAGATTTAACACAGTAAACAAACTAAGGCATTTATTGGCCAGAACAATCAATTCTCAATTATCTCTACTTGTTAGAGAAAGCAAACCTGGTGATAAACTGTTAGGAAACAGCAAACATTTAGGAAAGTGGGATAAATAATTGTAATTCACCATGTGCCAAGCTAATGAATAGCATTTGAAGAGAGTTGGATATTATGTAAATTGAAAGTAATTATTTTTTACTACTCATACATAATAAAACAGTGTAGTGATTACATTTTTCACCATTAAAATTTAATTCGACTTTTGAAAGTGTTCTGCAGGGGAGTTGAATGCTCAAGTCTGTGACTTACAATGGGAAGCACTGAGAAATAGCTACTACTTGGCAAATCATGGACATGCTGAGGGATTTTGCATTCCAGTCAGCAAGTAGATGTCTCAACTGAGCTCGTAAGAAGAAGGTGAGGAAAGAAAATCTGGGTGTAAAGTTATTTTGGGGGTTACCACGTGGCTGTAATATGAAATATAGCACAACATCAGGCATGTAGCAATCAAAACTATTTAAATTATACTTTAAAATAGGTCAAATTGATTGCAGAAAATATGACTTTTGTAACAGAGTTGTTAATGCTTGGAATTCACTACCTGACTCCGTGGTCTCTTCTCAAACTCCCAAAAGCTTTAACCAAAAACTGTCTACCATTGACCTCACCCCATTCCTAAAAGGACTATAAGGGGCGTGCATAAGTGCACAAAAGTGCCTACCGTTCCTATCCTATTGTTTCCTTTCAATATATGTGTTGTATATAATGCTGTGACACACACACACAAAAAATGAAAACAGAGAAAAAAATGTCACCAAGATGTTCCAAGAGCTTCAGGAAAGTTAGTAATATGATTATATCACTTGTTCCTAAGTTTAAATGTTACCACCAAGATGAATTTATTATTCCCAAACTCAACCAACAAATCACTCCGTACTATACTATCCGTACCTGGAGCACAATTGCTACACTTAACTATAAAAAAATTATAAGTAGTCCTCAACTTATGACCACAATGGAATCAGACTGTAGTGAAGTGGTCCTTAAGTGAGACACTCGTGTGACTATTTTTATTTTATTTATTTTTATTTATTTATTTTATTTGCATTTATATCCCGCCCTTCTCCGAAGACTCAGCGGCTTACACAATGTTAAGCAATAGTCTTCATCCATTTGTATATTATATACAAAGTCAACTTTATTGCCCCCAACAATCTGGGTCCTCATTTTATCTACCTTATAAAGGATGGAAGGCTGAGTCAACCTTGGGCCTGGTGGGATTTGAATCTGCAGTAATTGCATGCAGCTGTGTTAATAACAGACTGTCTTAGCAGTCTGAGCCACCAGAGGCCCAGTGAGTGAGACTACTTCACTCAATGACTGCAAACCCAGCTCTGACAGTTATGGTTGTTAAGTAGTCGTATGGATCATTAGCCAGGCAGAGGGAAAGAGCTACCTGCCAAATTTCTGTGTTGGACTGGAAAAATGAAGATTGGATCCTGAAAATTCAAGCTTTGTTTCTGAAGTCTGATGAAGGATTCCCTACCCCTCCCATGCACGAAGGGGAAGGCTGCAGCTCGCACTGACTTTCTGTGCAGCAATCAGCAAAGATTGCAAATTGGAATCATATGATCACGAGGTACTTGGCAACCAATTGCAAGTGTGAACAGGTTGCCGAGCACCCTGACCCTGATTATGTGATTGCCAGTGGTGTGTGTGTGTGTGTATGTGTGTGTGTGTGTGTGTGAGGTGGACACACACACAGTATCATGATTTCCAACAGCCAGAAGTGCTGTAAAGAACCTTTTCTGAGTTGTCGTAACTTCAAATGGTTGTTAAACAACTGGTCATAAGACGAGGACTACCTGATATTGTTATCAGAAATAACCGAACCATAGTCTATGGAGATTCTCAGTCAACCAGGGCATGGTTGTCCCAAAGGTGCTTTTTCAAGAGGCAACGGGACTTACTTTGTTTTTCCTTGAAGACATTTTGCTTTTCATCCAAGAAGCTTCTTCAGTTCTGACTTCAGTACACTCAGAACTGAAGAAGCGTCTTGGATGAGAAGCGAAACGTCTTCAAGGAAAAACAAACAAAGTCCCGATGCCTCTTGAAAAAGCACCCTTGGGAAAACTGAACTATAGATGACATTTTACTGCCCCACTCCATTTAATCCTACACCAGGATTAACTCTCTGCAAAAGTAGTCATCAGTATCAGCGTTCTGAGTAACGCACCCGTTGAAAGCATAACTCCGAGGCAGGTAGATTTCTCAAAGGGTCTGTTTATTGGATACATCATATCAGCACAGCCGGTGAAAACCAACTCTGACAGTTCCTGTGGTTTTCATCTAATTAAATGAGTCAAACTCCCCCCCCCCACCCTCAAGTGTCACTGGTCACATTGTCCAATGAAGATGGAAGGCAGGCTCTTCTCCACTTTCAACGGCCACCTGTTTCAATGACCTTGGTTCCCACGAGAAAACATTTTGCTTTGACTGGAGACCCCCTCCCTACCCCCTTTCTGGCTTTGTGGCAACTATGAGGCAGCACAAGATGGCTTCAGCCATGTTTGTTTCAGAGTTGATAGTCGGACCTCCCCCACCCCCGTTAACTGGAGAGACATTCCTGAAGCAATTGAAACGGAGAGAGGTTAGTTTTTCCAAACAACTACCTCCCAAAGCACAGGTGGTCCTCAACTTACAACCACAGCTGAGCCCAAAATTTCTGTTGCTAAGTGAGAGGGTTGCTAACTGAGTTTCGCTCCATTTTACGACCTTTCTTGCCACAGTTGTTAAGTGAATCACTGCAGTTGTTAAGTTAGTAATACAATTAAGTGAATCAGGCTCCTTTCTTGATTTTGCTTGTCAGAAAGTCACAAAAATATGACCTTGGAACGTTGCAACCATCATAAATATGAATCAGTTGCCAAGTGTCTGAATTTGGATCATGTGACCATGGGAATGCTGGAGTGGTTGTAAGTGTGAAAAACGGTCATAGGTCACTTTTTTCAGTGCTGTTCTAACTTTGAACAGTCACTAAATGAACTGTTCTAAGTCGAGGACAACCTGAATGTGTTTCTGATGCTATTAAGGGCCAAACATTTGCAAAATTGGAAAGGGATAGACCCCTTTTTTCCCACAGAACTGTAGTTTGAAGCACTGTAAGAATGAAGCTGAAGCTTTTGTTTTAAGGGGAAGATAACTTTTGGGAAACAGAAGATAGACTTTGGCAGTCTATTAAATAGGAAAGCTCTCTGGAGGGAGAATGTTTAAATTCGGTTAGGAATCAAAGAATGTAAAACAAAATGTTCATTAATAATCATTGTTAAATATTTCAGCAAGCCACATAGTTGTATAATAAAGATACACGTCTCTATATATAATTTACACTGTATTTGTTGCTACACAGAGCATATTTTCCTATTCAGGCCTCTTGGACCCTGGAAGGTCTGTCTCTATGGAATTCTTTAATTCTGGGCATTTAATTCCAGCACTATATTCTTATTGGTAGAACTGCAGACATTTTGCAAAATTTCTTCTGGGGCAGCTCAGCTTCCAAATGCGTATCAATTTTCTTGCTAGAAAAGTCTTCTTTTTCTTTTGCCACAGTCCAGCTATTTAACAATCCTTTACTGGATAGCAAAGGATTATACTGAACCTCTAATCAAAACACATCAGAAAGAAAAGGGTGGGGGGGGGCTTGCTGAAACGTTCACATTTAACAGAATTCTTGTAAGAAAATCATTTATTGGGAGGAAGTAACAGACAGGTATGTTGGATAAATCTTTTCACTTTATTGACTAGTGCCTCATGCTACTGATGGTGTTGGAATGATTGCTATTTCTCAGGGTGTACAGATGTGAAGAAGGGTCACCCCAGAGGTGGGTTTCAGCAGGTTCTGACCAGTTCTGGAGAACTGATAGTAGAAATTTTGAGTAGTTCAGAGAACCAGTAAATACCACCTCTGACTGGCCCCGATCCCATCTATTCTTTGCCTCCCGAGTCCCTGCTGATTGGGAGGAAATGGGGATTTTGCAGTAACCTTCCCTTGGAGTGAGGAGGAAATGGAGATTTTGCAGTATCCATCCCCTGCCACACCCACGAAGCCACGCCCCACCAAGCCACGCCCACAGAACCGGCTGTAAAACACTGTGTTTTACTTTGTGTTTACCTATGTGTTGACTTTATGCAATCTCATATTTGGAAAAGAAAACCTAAGAGTAAAATACTAAAATAATCTAAATATTTCTGTTTTGGGGGAGCAATGGGGTAATTCTGTTAAATAGGAAGGACTTGTCATGTATGGATGAGGCTAGAAATGTCTGAGGGTGGTGTTTCCAAAACTTTTTAGAATCACATTGATCCTAATTTAGGGTTTACATTACTCTTTTCCTCTGTTTTCTGCTCAATTCTTCAGAGGCATATCTCACTTATTGCAGCTGAAGAGTCCTGTGGTGGACACAAAATATTACATGTGGCGGCCTTAGGGCCTCAGGTTGCCTCTGCCTGTTCTAAAAGCAAGAAAGATTCATGCATTAGATTTTACTCATCTCACAAAAACTTCTGGGAAAGCTCTTAATTATAGTGATTCTATTGTGCGTGTGATCTGCACTCCAGGATCATATGTGCAAATAAGATAACTGTACTGTGCGTAAATATGTCAACATAATCAGTAGTTTTCCTGCATATGCAATGCATTAAATCTCAACTAGCCCTAGTCTGATTTTCCAGCCATCCTTCCTTGTTATCAATATGATGTGCCTGGCTAAAATAATTTGATAGTGACAGGGGAGTTGTTTTGTTCTAAGAGAGATAATAAAAACTAATGCCAAACTAATATAAAGTAAGGAAGATAAAACATAGAAGTCAAGGAAAAAAGTGCAAAAAAGAAAAAAAATGAGTAGAAAAGGGACATGTAAAGTGATTTCTGATATTTTTCATAGCAGTTACAATTGCAATTATATTTTAATCTCTTTCTCTAAAGTCACATCATAATAAACTTCTTTCTATAATCTACCCTACCTAATTATTATTATTATTATTATTATTATTATAAAAAAGTTTTATTTTTACATTCATATCCAACAACTCATCCAATGTACAGTCATATACAATTAGTCGGGCCTGCCCAGTCACCACCCACTCCTTTTAACTCTCTTCCCTCTTCTACCTTCTTCTACTTTCCAGATCTTCCTCCCCTTCTCTTATCTACATCCTCTCCTCCCTCCACTCTACACCTTCCTTCTCCCTCTTCTACCCCTCTTCCTTCCTCTTCTCCCTCTTCCCTACCTCCTACTCTTTCCTCCTTTCTCCCTCCTCACCATTCTAAAAAGGTAGTTGGGCAGACCCGACCCTACATTAATTATATTTATACATCTTCAATAATTCCTATACATTAACCATCACTCCATCCTCTACCCTCACACACACCCCAATTCCCCTCCCCCTTACCCCCGCCTCCCCCCCCCGACGTCCCAGAACAAAATGCAGGGTATCAAAACTAACAATCATAATCCAAAATAAATCTTAAATTATAATCTCTAGTCACTCCACACATAATCACACTTTCAATTCCCCTCTCCTTCAAAGATATATCTAATACAAAATATTTCCTAAATTTCCTCATATGCTATTCGATATTTTTTTATCTGATACTTATTTTGAATATAATCAATCCACATTTTCCATTCTAAAATATATCCTACCTAATTATTAAAGTCAGAAGTCAGAAGTTTATTTTTTATGCAAGACATCCATAAGAGGTTTTCAGTCCCCAATAAATCTAGTGTCTTTTCTCTAATCAAAGAACTTAGTTTATCCATCTCAGCAAGTTCTTTCAATTTCACCAACCATTCCCCCATAGCATGTAGTCTCGGATCTTTCCATTTCTGTGCATGTAATAATCTTGCCACAATAATCATATACTAAAAATAATATCCCATCATTTTTTCTAACTACTTATCTACTGGTCCTAAAAGAAAAAGTTCTGCCTTCAACTAATCTTTAAAATCCTCTGTATTAATGTATGTATTTGAGTCCAATTTTTTAAGCTTTATTACATGTCCACCAAGCTCTGTTGCACTGTATGGCACTGAATGTCGGGCAGCAACAACAGGGACCGAAAGCTATCTCCATGCCATGGAAATGTGAATTGTCCATTGGATATCGGGCATCTCCCTTCTTGACCACATCACAAATGACACCATTCGACAACATTTTGGTATGGCATCAATTATAGAGAAGATAAGAGAAGGTTGACTCTGCTGGTATGGACATATTCAGAGAACAGCACGTGGCCAAGACTGCCTACAAACGAGAAATCAATGGTCGGTGACCTCACAGGCGTCCAAAACAGAGATGGCAAGACACCATCAACAAACATATGCAAGCCATGGGCCTGTGCTCTAGAGATGCAGCTGACCGTGCAAAGTGGCATTCAATGATACGAATAGCGGGTCATGAATACGCTAGGAAGAATAAGAGACATGTCCACCAAGCATAATAGAATGTCCCTTCGTGTTGTTCACATTTCCATCATACATCTGAAGTGCCTTTATATATTCTGAATCATTTTTCTGGCATTATGTACCAACAATACCTTTCATAAACATTTTCTTTGAGATCATAGCACAATGCAAATTTCAACCCTTTTGACCACATATTTTTACATTCGATCTGTATAGAATAACCAACATTCTTAGCCTACTTTATTACATATTCTTTAACCTGTTTTCCTATGTTTCAAATTTCAAGAAAAGTTTATACATTTTAGCAATTATATGTTCAACATCAAAGTACATCTGTACTTCAAATTCTGCCTTACTTTGCTCCATGCCATAAGTCTTTTTTTGTACATTTCAAATCTTCCTGGTAACTGTAAATGGGGAAACCATTGACAACTGAATCCTTCTGTTATTAATTGTTCTCTTGATTTAATTTTAAATTCCCCCTTGATGGTTTTCAAATAATTCCTGGTATGTCAACCATTTGCCTTTGTCTGCTGTTTCTCTACTGTAATATGCTTCTTGAGCTGAAATCCATAAAGGTGTTTTGGATTTATATCTATCCCATATTCTCCATATGGCATGCCTAATACAATGATTTTTGAAATTCACATTAATTTAAACTCCATTGTACCATAAATATCCATGCCATCCAAACTTCAGGTAGTTGTGACCTTCTAATTTTAAAAATCTCTTGTTTCTCAACAACATCCATTCTTTCATCCAGACCAAACAACGAGCAACAAAATATAAATTTAAATCTGGTAACTCAGTCCTCCTCTCTCTTTTGCATCTTGTAATGCTTTATATTTTACTGGTGGATTTTTCCTTTGCTATATACATTTAGATATATCTGTTTGCCATTGTTTAAATGGTATGTGATTTCTCAAAATAGATGTGGTCTGAAACAAAAATATTCTTAGAGATTCTCTAAGGTTTTCTATATATTAGAGATTCTCTAATTCACAAAGATCCTCTCTGACATTGACAATTTTATTTTCATCCATTTTAACATATCCTTCTTAATTTGGTTACATGTCTTCACATAATTGTTTTGAAATAGCATAGAGTTCATATTTGCCTGACTAAGATAATTTAATTTACTTATCTGTCCCTTAATTGTTCACACGGTCTTTGGATTTTGAGCACTTGCATCATAATCCTGCATCCCCTGTAATAAAAATTTAGTTCCAGACCGGAGCAATCAGAATGACTGACTCACTCCTTTAGGTTTCCTGGAAGTTACTTCTTGAGTTGATTCCGCATAAAAACATTAGGAAATTCAAAACAAAGCTCTGGCTGAGAAAAAGGGCTGACAACATCACCACCCAATAGTTGCAGAATTGTTGAAATCAGGATGGGAATTTGCACCTTCCAGGGCCTTGGGCATGATTTTTTTTTACTATTTCCCCCAATTAGATCTTTCTTCCTACAGCTCTGCATTTCTACTACCAACTTGTTAAAAATAAGGTATCTGTTTTTGCAAAGCCCAATCTCCATTGAAATATTGTCTCCTCTATCCAGCGGACTCTATGGTAGGGTGCCTGAATCTACTTCCTGCATGGTTCAGACTCCAGAGCAATGATGATTGAGTTGCAATGGAGTGCAGGTCTCTGTGATTAGAGACCTAATCTATTAAGGTAGCAATAGCAATAGCACTTAGACCAGTGGTTCTCAACTTTATAGTGCTGCGACCACTTTAATACAATTCCCCACGATGTGGCGACCCCAACCGTAAAATTATTTTCGTTTTGAATTTATCGCGCCTGAAGCCGTATTGGTTAGCGATCTGAACTGCTTGCGATTGCCTTGAGGACGGTGGCATTAAAGCGGAGACTCATCCCCTATTAAGTTTATTGCGCCTGAAGCCAGATTAGGCTAGCGATTGGGAGTGATTGCAGCTGGCTTGAGAGGGAGACATCAGAGCAAAGATTTCTCTCTTTTTTAATTCATCGCGCCTGAAGCCAAATTTGGCTAGCGATTTGAAAAGCCTGCAACTGGCTTGTGGAGTCAACCATTGGAGCGCGATTCTTCGACTCGCAAGTATACTTCCCATATTTCCGATGGTCTTAGGTGACCCCTGGCAAATTGTCATTCAACCCCCAACGGGGTCACAACCCACAGGTTGAGAACCGCTGACTTAGACTTATATACAGCTTCACAGTGCTTTTACAGCCCTCCTTAAGTGAGTTACAGAGTCAGCCTATTCCCCCCAACAATCTGGGTCCTCATTTTACCCACCTCAGAAGGATGGAAGTCTGAGTCAACCTTGAGCCTGGTGAGATTTGAACTGTCAAATTGCAGGCAGCCGGCAGGCAGCAGAAGTAGCCTGCAGTACTGCACTCTAACCACTGCACCAATGGGTACTTTCCCTCTGGATTCTCCTCTCATTGGATAGAGTGAAACTTTCCTAACTTGCTTTATCCACCTGGCAGCCTTCCCTTCCACAGTAGTATTGCTGCCTTAACTATTTTAATTAATTTGTTAAAGAAATATTTTTAAATGTGCCACTTCTTTAGTGCCTGCAACCTCACATCACTATGTTTTTATATTCTAGAGTTTTACTGTTGGATACCAGTTTGAGGTGTCTTTGAAATTTGAAACAATAAGTAAGTCAATTTAAGTCATGTAAATCAAAAAAATTAAAAAGTAAATGTTAAAACATTAAAAATAGCGTGCAGAATATATTAGGACTAATTCAAATCATTTTAATCAGTTCAGATTTCCAAATAAGAGTCTAAAACTGATTCTGTTTGGCAAAAAAAAAACAAAAAAAACCAAGAGGGGTTTTGTGCAAAAGGCCCACAAATCATCAGATGGATTTTAGAAATATCACACTCCAGTCTGCATACCTGATCAAATTTGTAAAGATGTGTGATTCAGCGATTTACCAGTATCACCTTCAGACTGAATCTTCAGAGTGCATCTTTGCACAGTTTTCATGAATAATACTGCAAATTGCCCTAGAGACAGTTTTGGGGGCAGACACCCAATGATGTGATGAATAAACAAACAAATTGATTGATTGATTGATTGATTGAAAGCAAAAACAGAATATAGCCAGGGAAAGGCACCAACAGATAGGAACTTCTGATAATGAAGAAGCACTGTAAGATGCTGAATTGGTAAATATTCCTGCTTTTTGCAGCCTGAATACTTAATGGCACAATGCTTCATTCCTATCCTCTAAGTAGTTTTGCAGCATGTAAGCTCAGAATACATAGCATCCCTGTTGCCTTCAGAAAGCATCCTGGATTGGAGCCAGCTGCCTGACTTTGAACTAGACTTGAAGCGGTCCAAGATGAGAGAGGAATTAGCCAAGCCTTCCCCAACTTGATACCATCCAGATGTGTTGGGTTTCAACTATCAAGAACCCTAGCCAACTGGGCACCAAGTTGGGATGGTTGGCTTGGGCAATCCTAAATTATTGCCGATATTATAAACAACATTTCAGGTATTCTTGTAATACCCCAGATAGCTGGGTTACAGAAGGCTTGGATAGCATGTTTGCAGTTTGTAGGCAGTCAGGTCATTTTTCTGCCTCAAAATGGAAGAAGACAGAGAGGAAGGGGGGAAAAGTACTCCACAATTCTTCTGTTGCCTTCAGAGTGAACAATTTGGAAAGGTCCTTGGAATGAGCAGAACTAAATTGGGGAGAAAGATAGAGGAACAAAGGAAGAGAATACTGGTTGCCAATAATAATTGGTTAGAGATTATTTTGTAGATGGAATAATCTCCCTCTTTTCCTCTTCCTCTTCCTCCTCCTCCTTCTAGCTCCTCCTCCTCCCTCCTCCTCCATCCCTCCCACTTTCTCCCTTTCTTTTTCCTGGAGCAAAGTTTCTCCAGTAGGAATTCTTTGGCAGCCCAAAGAAATCTCTGCAATCTCTACTTATTTTCCATTCTTAGGGGCTCATTTTACCAAATAGATACACCTCTATTCAAGGTGATGTCAGAAACAGGGGCGATAGTATGGCATGGCAGATCAGAGTTTATTTTCTCTCCAGGATGAGTCATGAAATAAAGAAGAAGGGTGGGGGGAGTTAATCTTGATTTTTGAGCCATGTTGTTGGAGTGAATTCTTGAGACTCCTGGCAAATTGAGAACAGGCTTAAGCTGGAAGACAGTGTGCTACTTTACTGAAGATTTAATCTCTCCTTCACCTCTTGTGTAAATTGTACTTGGGCACTTCAGATGCAGCCAAGGAAATACATCTGGCTCTGAAGCTCTGCCTTGCTTGGAGGAAGACCAGAACGGACAGATGAATCTATCATTTAAGCACTTGCCTTTCAAGTCTTCTGGGAGAGGGAAACAAATGATTTGTTTTTGGTGGTTGGAAGGAGCATGACGTTTTATACTAGTTTTATCCTCATTTTTTACACATCTTGATCTGAGAATGTTAAAACCCACCGGGATTACAGGAAAAGCAGTTGATACGGCCCCGTTATGAATCCTCCAAGTCTTTCAGATAATTCTTCAACTTTTATTTACAGTAACAGTAACACCAAAGGCTAAGGAGGCAATCCAGCCAAAATGAGCCGTTTGGAAACCTTACGGTTTTAATCAGGGACTAACAGGCTTTCTTGTAAATGTGACTTATGGTACTTGGTGTAATTTACTCCCCGATTAATGAAAATAGGAGAAAGTGCAACACCGAACTTCAAGGCGTTTCAAGTGTTCTAGTTGTGAGTTTGACAACTGGCTTGTATTTACCCAGGGGAGGGTCAATAGCTCTTGGCAGCTTTCCAGACCCAGTTGCATTCCTCAGCAGGAATGTGGAGCTGTCCTGCCCTGTGATGTCATTTTTCCAAGCTTAATTACTGCCCTTTTTAGCCCTCTGTGGTTTTCTAGGTGGTGGGCAAGTGGGCTGGTGTTACAAACTTATTTTGGTTGTTCAGTAATAATACAGGAGAAATAAGTTCAATTCCCATTTTAAGACCCAGTCATCCAATCTTCCCTTCCTTAGCAATGGCAAATCTATGAACTTTCTAATGCAGTCCTCCAGTCAAGAAAGAAAGAAAGAAAGAAAGAAAGAAAGAAAGAAAGAAAGAAAGAAAGAAAGAAAGAAAGAGGGAGGGAGGGAGGGAGGGAGGGAGGGAGGGAGGGAGGGAGGGAGGGAGGAAGGAAGGAAGGAAGGAAGGAAAATATTCCTGAAACAAGCACAAAAAAGATTTCTAAAAGGAACTTGCAAAATACTTGCAAAAATCTACATTTTAAGAGAAATGTGAATGAAAATGTGTATCAAACCTATAAGCCAATGGCAAAAAGGTGAAACTAATTGAGGATATGTGGTGGTCAGGAGAAAAAAAAAAGGAAGGAAGCCTAAGATTGATAGAGCTGTCAGTCTATTCTGTGACTGAGCATATCAAATAATTGAACGTAACATCAGCTAATTCTCTACATTTGAAGGAAGCAACACATTTGAAGGTAAGCTAGGAAGGTCAGTGTTCATATATTAACTTTCCATGATCCGGCACATTTCAGGTGAAGTAGCATCTGCATCATACAGTTGTTCCGATTCATCCCAGGTAAAGCCAGTGGCAATGTCATTTCCCGCAGGGCTATGGTAATCATATGCAAACTCCAGCTATGTGGGGTGGCAGAGTAAAAAGTGGTTGTGGTTATGGCTGCATCTTGTGAGCATTAATATGTCAATCCACAGTGTATCTTTCCATTTCCATAGGGTAGCCTACCATTCACACGTCCGCATTTTTGAAGGCTGGTATAATGTGGCCTGCTTTGGTCAGTGGCCATATTTATTTCTGAAAGTTCGCTGAAATAAAATTCAAACAGCTTGACCTTTACATTTCCTGTTTCTGGCTTGGTTGAGTAAGGGCTCTGTCCGCAATCTACTGCAACCATTGAATAAAGAAAAAACACGTTCCAGTGGATTTCATAGGATTTGGGCCAGACCTTCTATAATTGAGAATTGATGCAAATTAAACTGAAGCTGAGATTGTTTGAATATGTGCGCATGGGATTTATTTTGAAACTCTCTTGGAATATCATTCAAAAACAGGACTGCAAAGTTATTTGAGTTTTTAGGCCTCTGTGCAGTGATTCCCTGCATTAGGACTTCATAGGCTCATAAATCAAATTGAATGGACTATGTCATTATTATGATTTAGCCACTCGGTAGCAGTAGATCTAGTTTTTATTGGTGTAATTAACTGTTTTGTAATGAAGAACAACAAAGCTTCCTGATCCATGTAACCTCTAACCTCAGCCTGAAGACAGGGCAAAAGTAGCTTTTTGGACATGCCTAACTGAGACCATGGCTGTTGGGAAACACCCAGCCAGGTTGGAAAGAAGGTGTCAAGCCATGCATTAGCCTTGTGTCCTTGTGCAGATGCAAAAGACCTATACTTGACCTTCCCCAACATCCATGAAACATTATCTGCTTGTTCCCGGGAGAAGGCAAGCAGTTTGGGGGAAATTCTTGTAATATAGCTGGAGAATAATAAAGATGCTTGCTTTAGCTATTTATGAGTAGCTCCAGTTGCTTACGCTTTACATTTGCTTTCCCATCATCCTGTTCCTCCTATCAACTATCAATTGAATATCCTCAAAGTGCTTGCATTTCCCCGGGAACAAGCAGATAAGTTTTCATGGATGACGAGGAGGGTCAGGCTTATGCCTTTTGCAGCTGAGCAAATGAGCCGTGGTGGCGCAGTGGTTAGAATGCAGTAATGCAGACTACTTCTATTAACTGCCGGCTGCCGGCAGTTCGGCAGCTCAAAACTCACCAGACTTAAGTTTGACTTATGTCATAATATTCATGAACTGGAATAAAGGCATGGTAACTAAGTCAGCTAATTGGGAGCTGAGACAGACTGGAGCCAGGGCATGTCTTAGTCTGCAGCTTATGAGTCTGTGCAGAGAAACGAAACTGAAACCAGTGTGTGTGAACTTGTCTGCTGATCTGAGCTGAAATGAAACTGTGAATCTGCTGTTGGTACTATAAACTTACTTCATATATTATTGTGAATATAAAGAAGTTAATGAATCCTGCTGCATCAGTTTATCTGTGTATGCTTCTGGATTTGATTTTTGGAAAAAACTCTGACAATTCAGCCTTCCATCTTTCCAAGCATTGTGAAGCGGTAAGTCTTAAATTTAATGTCAACCGCTTTAATCTAGATTGCAGAAAATATGACTTCTGTAACAGAATCATCAGTGCTTGGAATACTTTACCTGACTCTGTGGTCTCTTCCCATAATCCTAAAAGCTTTAACCAAAAACTTTCTACTATTGACTTCACCCCATTCCTAAGAGGACCATAAGGGGCATGCATAAGCGCACAAACGTGCCTACCGTTCCTGTCCTATTGTTTTTCTTTTCTTCTTCTCATATATATATATATATATATATGCTTATACCTTTATATACTATATAACCTTTCTGTATGATAGTTACATATATTGTTGTGACAAAATAAATAAATAAAATAAATAAATAAGTGTTATTGCTATTGCTATCTGGGCAAGGATTCAAGGCTAATGCACGGCTTGACTCTTCCCTCTAACCTGGCTGGCAGACTCCCAACAATTATCTCAATTAGGCATGTCCAAAAAGCTACTTCTGCCCTGTCTTCAAGCTTAGAGATTACATTGATCAGGAAGCTTTGTTGTCCTTCATTACAAAGCAGCTAATTGACTCCTTATGATAGTTTCAGTAGAAGAATGATCCTCTCTCTCTCTCTCTCTCTCTCTCTCTCTTTCTCTCTGTGTGTGTATGTGTGTGTTGATAACAGGGAAATATGTGGGAGAGGCCTTCATCCTGCAGTGGATAGACAATGGCTAAAATGATGATGGTGATAGCCTGCTCTGTATAAGAATATGTATAAGAATTGCTAGGTATGAATGAGTGTGTACAGGTATTCCTTGACTTACAACAGTTCATTTAGTGACTGTTCAAAGTTACAATGGCATGGAAAAAAGTGACTTATGACTGTTTTTCATAGTGACAACCTGTGCGGTATCCCCATAATCACATGCTCAAAATTCAGATGCTTGGCATCTGGCTCATATTTATGACCGTTGCTGTGTCCCAAGGTCATGCGATCGCATTTCTGACCCTCGGACAAGCAAAGTCAATGGGCAAACCAAATTCGATTAACAACCGTGTTACTAACTTATCAGCTGCAATGATTCACTTAACAACCGAGGCAAGAAAAATCGTAAAATAGGACAAAACTCACTTAACAAACATCTTACTTAACAACAGAATTTTGGGCTCAATTGTGGTCATAAGTCGAGGACTACCATGTTTCCCCAAAAATAAGACTGGGTCCTATATTAATTTTTGCTCCAAAAGGGCTTATTTTCCACTTGGGTCTTATTTTCGGAGAAATAGGGTACTGTATCTGGGTGTGATGTGTAAGTGTCTCTGCGTAAGACATTTGAGAATAACCTAGAGAGGCAGGAGGAAGAGCCGCAGACCAGACAGACAGTCTGATAAGAGAAATCTGTGTTCAAAAGAGGTCTGCGGGTGGAGAAAATAGCTCAGAATGGGCGCTTCCTAGTTCGCGGGAAAGTAAAGGCAAAGGGAAGGGAGACATGCTCTCAGACTTACAAGATTCTATTACTGTTGCTTTGCAATAACTTTAGAGCTAGTGCTCATGGTTTTGGTTTCCTGTCTGAACTACCTCAAAGGGCTGGCACTTTTCAATGAACATAGGCATATGTCTTCTGGACGAGAATGAATATGGATGTCTTTTGCAGTTCTGGGTATATATGCATTTTTGTGTTTGTGTATCTGAGGAAGCAGGTTGTTGGGTACACTTACACTGCAGTTTTTTGCCCCACTGGCTTACAGTCCCTGAAAGGAAATCATGTGTCTGCCCCCCAGCTGCCAAAAATGGTTCAATATCCCCATTCCAAACCTTTTATGGTATATAGAAATCAAGCTTAAATTCAGAACTTCCTAAATAGAACAAAATATGTCTGAGTGATATATCTGCATCGACTCCTTCAGCTTTGAAAACAACTAAGGGTTAAGAAAATATAAATGGAGAAGACTAAAAGGGTAGAAGTGTGCAGGATTAATCTTAATCTGCTCATGTCTGTGTCCACAAATTTTTGCACACACTGTTCCAAAATTTTTGGGCATTAAAAAAAATATATCTGGGAAATCTTCATTTCTTACTGTTAAGACCTTTCAAGTTATAGAGGTTTATGTGTAAGGGTAATGTTTGCTTTACGATAGCTAGGTTCATATGCATTTTTGGAATGCATTTTGCCTAAGAATATGCTTTTTTTGAGGGGGCATCTTTCATAGTTGATGCTTCTTGTTGGCAAGAAACTGAAAATTGTCAGCAGACTCTTCACTGCTTTCCATCTTGTAGTGATGGAATTCACTTAGGCAGATGATGCTAATTTGTGCCCATGACCCAGGAGGCATTTCGACCTATCTCATAGACCTATCTCAAGGCTGGACATTTTGGCAGGACAGATAGTGGTAGTGTGGTAAACAGGAAACTATGGTGTAGAATGGGAAGGACAGTCTTTTTCCAATGGGGGACCATCCTTTATTTGTGTCTATTTGTGGAGTTCTTGGTGCTCACAATCATTTATTTAGTTATTTATTTTTATTTATTTATTTTGTCACAACAGTATATGTAAGCATAAGCATGAAAATAACTATATAATATATAAGCATATATATGAGCATAAGTATGTAATAACTGTATTAATTGGATATAATAGAATAGAATTTTATTGGCCAAGTGTGATTGGACACACAAGGAATTTGTCTTGGTGCATATGCTCTCAGTGTACATAAAAGAAAAGATACCTTCATCAAGGTACAACATTTACAACACAATTGATGGTCAATATATCAATATAAATCATAAGGATTGCCAGCAACAAGTTACAGTCATACAGTCATAAGTGGAAAGAGATTGGTGATGGGAACTATGAGACGATTAATAGTAGTGCAGATTCAGTAAACAGTCTGACAGTGTTGATGGAATTATTTGTTTAGCAGAGTGATGGCCTTCAGGAAAAAACTGTTCTCGTGTCTAGTTGTTCTGGTGTGCAGTGCTCCATAGCGTCGTTTTGAGGGTAGGAGTTGAAGCAGTTTATGTCCAGAATGCGAGTGATCTGCAAATATTTTCATGAATTGTGAACTCCTCATTCAGGAATTCACAAATTCCTTGTGTGTCCAATCACACTTGGCCAATAAAATTCTATTCTATTCTAATGAAAGGAAACAATAGGACAGGAACGGTAGGCACGTTTGTGCTCTTATGCATGCCCCTTACAGACCTCTTAGGAATGGGGTGAGGTCAATGGTAGACAGTTTTTGGTTAAAGCTTTGGGGATTTTGAGAAGAGACCACAGAGTCAGGTAGTGGGGGTTTTTTAAATTTGCATTTATATCCCGCCCTTCTCCGAAGACTCAGGGCGGCTTACACTATGTTAAGCAATAGTCTTCATCCATTTGTATATTATATACAAAGTCAACTTTTATTGCCCCCAACAATCTGGGTCCTCATTTTACCTACCTTATAAAGGATGGAAGGCTGAGTCAACCCTGGGCCTGGTGGGACTTGAACCTGCAGTAATTGCAAGCAGCTGCTGTTAATAACAGACTGCATTAGTCTGTTGAGCCACCAGAGGCCCAGTGTTCCAAGTATTACTAACTCTGTTACAGATCATACAGATAAGCGTTTTATCTAGTTGGACCATGAAATGCCTGCAAGCAAACAACCAAACCCAGAGAGGTCCAAGTGCCACCCTGAGCCACAAATATTCTTTTCTACTACATTGGAATTTGTCGATTGGTTTTCTTTCCTAAGTGCACCTAAATGGTGACAAAAGGATCAGTCCCAGGGGTGCAGTTCTTGAGATTTTAGGATAGGCTTTTGGGTTCAGGAAAATAGAGGCATCAATCCTAACAGCTTTAATCATCTTCCTTGTGAAATAGAAGGAAGAGAAAGAGAAAGGCAAAAGCGCCATATGATTTCGGTGGTTTGTCAAATTAATTTTGTCATGTCGATCTTGAAAGATAAGGCGAGCTGCAGAATAATGCTGGGAACTGCATGTAACTCAAGCTGGGATGTGGAAAAGAGTGGGAAAAAGTCACTAGATAGCAAAGCAGCAGCACAGACATGAGCCTCTGGGGATCTGGATCCTTGAAGAGTGGGAGCTGCGGTGCACTGTTGTATTCCAGCTTCAGACAACATTGGGAGAAAATTCAAAGGCGATTGATGCTGAATTCTTCAGAATTCTTCCGGAAATGAATCGCTAGCTGGTTTGCTGCCCGGTATCAAAAGGAGAAGTAAACACATGAATCACTGGTATATGTTGTGCTGAGTGTTTTGTAAAGAACCACACAATATTTAATCATGCTTTTCAGGAGCGCAAGACATGCTAGCTGACTTGTGACATATTTCTCTTCTAATATTTGAAGTGATGCTTAGCTTGACTTTAAGATAGTAATTTACAAGAATCAGACTTTTCTTAGCTATATTTAAGTTACGGCATTTGGGAAGATGGTAACTCTGGAGTGACAGATTGCCCGGTGTTATGATGGCAGTTACGTTATAAAAAAAAAGTAATTCAAAGTGGGTGTGCATTTTAATGTAGTTTTTGAAAATCTTCCAAGTGTTTTTATCAATCTCATAGCTGCATGATTCAAATAAGTGAAATACAACAGAGTCAAGAAAAGCTTTTTTTGAAGACAGGACTAAAGCCATATCTCTGTGTAAATGGCCGACTGCTGTCTCCTCTCTAGGTGAATACACTGGCATTGCACTGCATTTGAAATCACTCCAATCACCTGACTTCCTTTCAAGAGTATGGCCGACAGCACCTAGCAGAGGTGATAAACTTTGAGGTTGCTGTTAGACACTGTTGGAATAAGATGGAAAAGGCCACACTAATGCCGGTTCAACGAAGGATACGTCTTGCCTCTCTCAGGAGCTGGAAACATGGTGAAGGCAACTTCATGGGAACATGGCAGAAAAATGGGCTGCCAGGGCATGTCACTACAGTTAGGTGCCAGTAGCTCAAAACCCAATTTTCATTTCGTTTGATTTGTATTCAGAGGTGGGTTTCAGCAGGATCTGACCAGTTCTGGAGAACCAGTAGCGGAAATTTTGAGTAGTTTGGAGAACCGGTAGCAAAAATTCTGACTGGCCCCTCCCCCATCTATTCTCTGCCTCCTGAGTCCCAGCTGATTGGGAGGAAATGCGGATTTTGCAGTAACCTTCCCCTGGAGTGGGGAGGGAATGGAGATTTTACATTATCCTTCCCCTGTCACGCCCACCAAGCCACGCCCACCAAGCCTTGTCACACCCACAGAACTGGGAGCAAAAAAAAAAAATTGAAACCCTCCAATGTTTGTATTCCATAACCTGGACATTTGAATATGCCTGAAAAACCCAGGAACGATAATATCTTAAAACCACTCAGACATGGTCAAGTGATTTAAACCTTCCCCTTTTCCTAAAGTGATGGCTCAGATTTCTGCCATGTTCTGCCTTGGGTTATTTTGTGAAGAATAATTCCCACTTTCTTTCTTTGAGTCCCAATGTTTTGGCTGGGGTGGGATGGGCGGACCCCAGGGAATATTGGGATCTTCATTGGGCTGCAGTGAGGTTCAGACAAATTAGAAGGGTAGATGAATGATTGTGTTCTGCTAGACTAGCCCTCCTGGAAGAACAAAAGATGGGATGCTGGGTTCACACATGGTGCCAGGATGATGCCAGAGTAACGCACATTAAAGATAGCATGATGCATGACCTCAGCTGGAAGTTTGCCTTTCCCTCTCCTTTCTTTGAGAGAAGCACTGGAAAGAACAACCTTCTCCAATCTGATGTTCAAATTATGCTGGCTGGCGGGGCTGGGAATTCTAGCCAGATGTACAAAGGATACCAATATGCTGCAATAAAGCCAGGTGTAAAAGCCACCTCCCTGTTGCCACAAACAAAAGTCATTGAAAGGGCTGTGGAGAGAATGAAACTCTTCTTTTGTATCAAAGAGATCCTTGGGTGCTTTGGAACTAGATCTTGGTTTGAATCCTTGCCCTGGAGAGTCTTTTTGTCTGCCAAAAGCAGTGCTCTCTCTCTCTCTCTCTCTATGTATATATATATATATATATACATATGTTTTCTGAGGTTTTCGTGGGTGTTTGTATGTAGGTCTTTGGTTATTCGGGTTTTCTCCCGCGTAAAATTGGAAGTGTCTTGGCGACGTTTCGACGAAGTCTCATTCGTCATCTTCAGGCTTCAGCTTCGTGCTTCTGGGAGCAATGTGTGATTGCAGCTGTTTCTTCCTTTTTAACTGCTAGTGGGGGTTTGAACTGATTGGGTGGGAGCTTGGCTGTGCTCTGATTGGATGGGGTTATTTTTGTGCTCTGATTGGCTGGGGGTGTGTCCTGTTTGGGTGGGGGCTTGGTTGTGCTAGAATTAGTATGAGTTGCAGGGGGATTTGAGCTGGTGAGCTGCACTGCTGCTGTTTGGCTTCGTGTTCGTGGTCGTGCTACATCTTCATAGTGGGTGTCAGTCTGCTGCATGTATGGATTGGAGGGGTTTGAAATGGCTAATGTTGCAGCTGCGGTCTGGCTTCTGGTCCTTGGTTGCGCTTCCTGATCAGTGTGGGTTTGGGTCTGCTTTCTGGGTGGATGTGGTGGTGACATCCTGTGGACCTCGTGAGTGTGGGTCTGGTGTCATTCCTCGTGTTAGGGACTCGTTTGTCAATAAGGCGGGTTTCCAAATGGCTGGTAGGCGGAGGTATCATCTCATTTGTTCATGCTGTGTGGGTGTTTTTCTATCTCGATGGCTTCTCTGATTATTCTGTTGTTAAAGTGTTCAGTTTTGGCGATAGTTCTGGTCTTTTTAAAGTCAATATCGTGTCCTGTGGCTTTAAGGTGTTGGACCAGGGAAGAAGTTGGTTCCTCTTTTTTGACTGAGTTCTTGTGTTCTTCAATGCGTGCACTTATTCTTCTGTTGGTTTGTCCAATGTATGTGGTGGGGCAAGCGGTGCATGGGATTTCATATACTCCTTGATTTTCTAACTCAATTTTGTCTTTGGGGTTTCTTAGGATGGATATTTTTTGGTTTGTGCAGAATGCTATCTTGATGTTATGTTTGTGGAGGATCTTGCTGATTCTGTCTGTGGTGCCTTTTATATATGGGAGGAGGGCTGTGCCGTTTTCTTGTTCTCTGTCTTGGGTTTTAGTGGGGGGTTCTTTTTGGATTAGTTTGGTAATCTTATTTCTCTGGAATCCATTGGATGTTAGTACGTTTATGAGAGTGTGTAGTTCGGTTTTTAGGTGTTGTTCGTCAGCTAAGTGTTTTGTTCTAGAGATTATAACCCCCACTAGCAGTTAAAAAGGAAGAAACAGCTGCAATCACACATTGCTCCCAGAAGCACGAAGCTGAAGCCTGAAGATGACGAATGAGACTTCGTCGAAACGTCGCCAAGACACTTCCAATTTTATGCGGGAGAAAACCCGAATAACCAAAGACCTACATACAAACACCCGCGAAAACCTCAGAAAACATATATATATATATATATATATATATAGTAAAAAGTTTTTTATTTTTCTTATACACATGTTATAAATGTACATTTTCTTATTCATAGATAATCATACATATTCTCTCTAAAGAAAGCACAAAAATAAAACCTTTTAATTACCTTTGGTAATTCTCTTCTACCCTTTCTTTCCCTTTGTTTTACAACGAAGCAGCTTTTTATAGAATAGAATAGAATAGAATAGAATAGAATAGAATAGAATAGAATAGAATAGAATAGAATAGAATAGAATAGAATAGAATAGAATAGCTTTATTGGCCAAGTGTGAATGGACACACAAGGAATTTGTCTTTGGTGCATATGCTCTCCGTGTACATAAAAATAGCTTTGAAGAGCTGTCATAGACTGACCACGTTTTAGGCAGAAGTCAGAATTCTCCAAAAAGGTTGCCTAAAAATCGGTGTTGTCAATGACTGGCTTGCACGTTGTCAGATATTCTGTACTCATCATAAAATAAAGAGGATGTTTGCGCCTTGGCATAGCCAGGGAGTCACATCCTCTGTGCTTTGTGCCTAGAGTACATTCTCAGAACTTGTTTCATATCTCTGAGCTGAGTACTCTTAAAAGAACTGCTACTAAGTTTGAATGGTTTCCCTTCCTTTTCAGTACAGGATAGTTGTAGAGTACAATGCTTTCTTAAAACATGCTTTCAATAAAATTTGGAATAAAACAAATCTCGAGCTTTCTTTTAAAAAGCAAAACAACAACAAAAGAAAACACATTGTGGTGCTGGTACGTCAGCCAAGATGCAGGTAGCTTCGCATGATAGCAGGTCAATACATTTACCCAAAAAATGTTTTATTTGAAATGTGTTCCTTCCCATGTCTCAGAGATGTCATCCGTTCCTTTAGAATAACAGTGGGAAGAGCTGGAGGAGAAAGAAGCTGCCAGCCCATCACCTGGGTACAATTTCCTGGGCCTGCTACCCTCCAGACGTGTTGGAACTAGAATTCTCCAATTTTCTCTGCCAGCCAAGGTTGAGGCAGCTGGTATGTAGACTGAGCTATAATTCTCAGAATTCTCTCAATAGCATGGCTGCTGTGCACCTAGTACTCTTGGGAGATACTAAGTTAGAAGAGGTGATTCTGTCTTCCTTTTTCATGCCACTTCTTCCTGCTTGATTGCCTACCTGCCTGCCTGCTTGCCTTCCCTGTAAGTTATTCTATACAGGTAGTCCTCGACGTACGACCACAATTGAGCCCAACATTTATGTTGTTAAGTGAGACATTTGTTACGTGAATTTTACAACATTTATCACCACAGTTGTTAAGTGGATCACTGTTAAGTTGATAAGTTAGTTAGCCTGATCGTTGAGTGACTCTGGTTTCCCCATTGACTTTGCTTGTCAGAAGTTCGCAAAAAGGGATCACGCTATACCAGGACTCTGCAACCGCCATAGTGTAGCATCCAGGTGCCAAGCATCTGAATTTTGATCACATGATCCTAAGGATGCTGCAAATGTTGTAACTGTGAAAAACGGTCATAAGTCACTTTTTTCCAGTGTCGTTGGAATTGTGAACGGTCACTAAATGAACTGTTGTAAGTCGAGGACTGCCTGTATAAGTTGTGAATACTGATATAAATAACCCATTGGTAGCTAGCATCTGGCATTGAGACAGCAGGATCATCTGAGTGATCATAGACACATGGGAAGTTATTATAATGTTAGTTATGATGATAGTTCTTGATTACAGCTTGCCTGTCTGGAATCCATACCATATTTCTGACATCAATACAGTTGAGCGTGTCCAGAGGTGTTTTACGAGAAAAAATTTCCACTCCTCCGCAACCAACAAAATACCTTATTCCACCAGACTTGAAATCCTGGGGTTAGAAAACTTGGAACTCCGTCGCCTTCAACAGGATCTGGTTTTAGCTCATAGAATCATCCGTTGTAACGTCCTTCCTGCCAACGACTACTTCAGTTTCAACTACAATAACACAAGAGCTACCAACAGATTTAAACTTAATGTCAACTGCTCCAGTTTAGATTGCAGAAAACACAATTTCTGTAACAGAATTATCTATGCTTGGAATGCATTACCTGACTTTGTGGTCTCTTCTCATAACCCCAAAAGCTTTATTCAAAATCTATCCACTGTTGACCTCACCACATTCCTAAGAGGACTCTAAGGGGCGTGCATAAGAGCACAAATGTGCCTACCGTTCCTGTCCTATTGTTTCTTCCCCTATATATATATATATATATGCTTATACTTCCTTGTTTCTCCTCATATATTTGTTTATACATTATATAATCTTTTAGTGTTATGCTTGTATATATTGTTTTGACAAAATTAATTAAATAAAATAAAATAAAATAAATAAATAAATAGTTATTATTGTAATTAACCATTCTGAAGCATGCATCCACCCACTGTCTGACGGTATAAAGCAGGGGTGTCAAAGTGGATTTATTCGAGGGCCGGATCAGCATTGTTGTTCTCCTCCACGGGCCAGCCCAGGAGCGGGGAGGCAGGATGGCCTTCTCCTGCAGCACTCTGCTGGCCAAAACGGGGCATGGGGATGGCCTCCTGCAGGACTTTGCCAGCCAAAACGGGGAGTGGGGGAACCATGTGGCCCCCTGCGCCCCGTTTTGGCTGCCGGAGGCACTGCAGGACGGTCCTTTGTTATTTCCAGGCCAGCCCTGCAGCCCAGATTTAAGCACCTAACACTCCTGGCATAGAGCAATATTTCTCAATCTTGACAACTTTAAGCTATGTGGAATTATACTCCCAGAATTCCCCAGCCAGCATAGTTGCTGGAGAATTCTGGGACCTGGAGTCCATACATCTTAAAGTTGCTAAAGTTGAGAAACACTAACATAGAAGGAAAACAGATGTTCATTGGCCTGAAATCTAACTTAATCACAGATATTTGTAGGTTAACTTCAGATTTTCATTTGTTCCTACAGCAGTTCCTACCTATTGCCATTTTGCATGGCAATTTTTTATTATTACCAGGGAAATATGTCCAAATTTATCTGCTGAATCAAGGTCCAACAGGGATTCATTAGAGTGTACAGATATCCTTCATCCAATTTTCTGTTTAGAAATAATGTAACTTCCCCAGAGTTATGAACTGCTTCTAAAACTTTACCAAGATAGCAAATTGGAGAGAACAGCTTAAAACGGTGCAATACTAGCTAGCTTTCTTCTGCTTGGATTCTCTTTACCTTAATTTTGCGTTTAATTCCCAGAAGTTCTTTTTGAACTCAAAAGCATTGAAAGAAATGTTTCAGGAAAATCCTTACAAGGCTTTTTCAAACCACCACAAGAGACAGAGACACATGTTTGAAATCTAGAGCTATGTTTGCCCCACAAGAACCCCAGTCTCCAAATTTTCACATATTGCTTGGCGCGTCCGCCTGGGTGTGTTATTAAGTGCTGATATATTTTTAAAGTATGTTCTTCCACTGTGCCAAGCACAGCTCTCTCTCCTAGTTCCAGTTGGGTCTATTTAATAAATAAATAGCACACAATTTCCTGTACTAATAAGGGTAAGAATGTATACTGCAGTAATTAAAATGGTGTGTTCTAAATATTTGTCTGTGGTTAAAGGAAAATATGCAATTTTACAGCCCAGGAATATGCTAAAACAACTGCTTTGGCATAGATAATGCTTGGCGTCCAAGAAAAATATACGGTTAAAGAGCCACACTCCAATAAAATGCATGCAGACATTTAATTGGCAGTTTGGGAAAATTTCCCAGCTGCAGCCATTACTCTGTGATGTTGTCTAATGACTCAGGCAAAGTTCTTTTAATCTTCAGACTTCTTAATGAAGCCTGACCAGATAACAGGCAGTCCTCAACGTACGACCACAACAGAGGTGGGGTTTCAGCAGGTTCTGACCAGTTCTGGAAATTCCGGTAGCAGAAATTTTGAGTAGTTCGGAGAACCGGTAGTAAAAATTCTGACTGGCCCCACCCCCATCTATTCTCTGCCTCCTGAGTCCCAGCTGATTGGGAGGAAATGGAGATTTTGCAGTAATCTTACCCTGGAGTGGGGAGGGAATGGAGATTTTACAGTATCCTTCCCCTGCCACGCCCACCAAGCCACACCCACCAAGCCTTGCCGTGCCCACCAAGCCACGCCCACCAAACCTTGCCACGCCTGCCAAGCCACACCCACAGAACCGGTAGTAAAAAAATTTGAAACCCACCACTGGACCACAACTGAGTCCAACATTTATGTTGCTAACTGAGAAATCTGTTAAGTGAGTTTTGCCCCATTTTATGACTTTTCTGGCCACATTTGTTATGTGAATAACTGCAGTTCTTAAATCAGGAACACGGTTTTTAAGTGAATCTGGCTTCACCATTGACTTTGCTTGTCCGAAGGTCGCAAAAGGGGCCCACATGACCCCAGAACACTGCAACCATCATAAATGCGAGTCAGTTGTGAAGCATCTGAACGTAAATCATCACTTTTTTTTAATTTATTTATTTGCATTTATATCCGACCTTCTCCGAAGACTCAGGGTGGCTTACACTATGTCAAGCAATAGTCTTCATCCATTTGTATATTATATACAAAGTCAACTTTTATTGCCCCCAACAATCTGGGTCCTCATTTTACCTCCCTTATAAAGGATGGAAGGCTGAGTCAACCTTGGGCCTGGTGGGACTTGAACCTGCAGTAATTGCAGGCAGCTGCTGTTAATAACAGACTGTCTTAGCAGTCTGAGCCACATGGTGACGGTGGGGATGCTGCAACAGTCATAAGTGTGAAAAATTGACATAAATCACTTTTTTCAGCACTGTTGTAACTTCGGACAGTCACTAAATTTCAGAAAGATCTCACAAGATTCTTGTTGCTATGGGATGGCAGGGCTTAGCCAGCCCATGGCTTTTTGATGCCAATATTGATTTCACTGGCATATAGTGGAAACATTTCAGGTAACTTATACCTGCTGAGGAACAACACAAGCGCCAGAAGTGACATATAAGGGATATATTACCTATTGCTCTAAAGCTATTAAATGTCACAGAAGAAAGGGGAGTCACAAAATTATGGTTGCTTCAGGAGAGGAGAGGAGAAGAGAGGAGAGGGGAGAAGAGGAGAGGGGAGGGGAGAAGAGAGAGGAGGGAGGGAGGAGAGAAGAGGAGAGGAGGAGAAGAGAGGAGGGAGGGAGGAGAGGGAGGGAGGAGAAGAGAGAGGGAGGGAGAAGAGAGGGAGGGAGGAGAGGGGAGAGAGGAGAGGAGAGGAGGAGAGGAGAGGAGAAGAGGAGAGGGGAGGGGAGGGGAGGGGAGGAGAGGAGAGGAGAGGAAAGGAGAGGAGATGGGAGAAGAGAGGAGGGGAGGGGACGAGAGGACAGGAGAGGAGAGGAGAACGTTGTGAGACAGTGGTGGTGCACAAGAGGAAATAGTGAAAGGTGAAAAAGATAAATGATGGCAATTGCTGAGAAAGAGAGGAAAAAGAAAATATAGTGATAATGGGGCAAGGGGCAGACAGTTAATGATGCCTCCCTTACCTGTTGCACATTTCTACACCTGAACATTTAACGAGTGCTGGGATTCAGCCAATTCACACCCCTTCGGGAGAACCGGTTGTTAACTTTCTGAGCAGTTTGGTGAACTGGTTGTTGGAAGAAATCATTAGGGCAGAGAACCGGTTGTTAAATTATTTGAGTCCCACCATTGCCTATAACCCACTTCAAGGGATACAGCCGTCCCACGACATCACCAGTGTATGGATTGTTACTATCATGTCTAGAAGAGTTCCCTCTTCCAGTTATTCCTTCTCTGGTGTCAAAATATAGATTCCCATGTTACAGTCTTGTCCAAGCTACAAGATCTGCAACCATACTTGCCAGTTATCCAAGATACATTCCAAAACAGTTGTCACAGCTTTACTTAGGTTAGTAGCCCTCAATCATGTCGGTCAAGGGTGCACATGGAATTTTATCACAATGGAAAGAATTCAAGAATTTGTAACTGAAGATTCCATATCCAGTTTGATCTCATAACGCAACTTAAACCTGGTGGCTAAGGAAGTTGATCTGCCAGTACAGCAATTTCCAATTTTCAGTCCCAAAACCAAATGTTCTTTTTCAGGCCCGGAGTCAATTGGACAGTTTTGCAGCTATACTTTTGCCATCTTTCCTGCAAAAATAAAAATGGGTTTCTGAAATGTACTACACATTTCTGAATCTACATCCCAACATCTAACTCAAATCTGCATTCAAAGATCTAACTTCTGCATTTGTTATAACCCAAGCAAAACATTTTGTTGCAGCATTTGTCTATGGCTAGGGATCTGTTTATATTTAAAAGTCACTGGAATTTTAAATATGTATGTTTTCTAAGCCGGTATTGCTTGCATTTTTCTATAATATTGATACACATCATAGGGGAATGTGCTTGTGCTGAACAAAGGCAAACCGGGACTTGGAAATTGAGCACTAAGGCTACCAAACTTTTTGGGAGACTGACTCAGGAGATCCATTAGAGCAGCGGTTCTCAACCTGTGGGTCGCGACTCCGTTGGGGGTCGAATGACGATTTGCCAGGGGTCGCCTACAACCATCGGAAATATGGGAAGTATACTTGCGAGTCGAAGAATTGCGCTCCAATGGTTGACTCCACAAGCCAGCTGCAGGCTCTTCAAATCGCTAGCCGAATTTGGCTTCAGGCACGATGAATTAAAAAAGAGAGAAATCTTTGCTCTGATGTCTCCCTCTCAAGCCAGCTGCAATCACTCCCAATCACTAGCCTAATCTGGCTTCAGGCGCGATAAACTTAATAGGGGAGGAGTCTCCGCTTTAATGCCTCTGTCCTCAAGGCAATCGCAAGCAGTTCAGATCGCTAGCCAATACGGCTTCAGGCGCGATAAATTCAAAACGAAAATAATTTTACGGTTGGGGTCGCCACATCGTGGGGAATTGTATTAAAGGGGTCGCAGCACTATAAAGGTTGAGAACCACTGCATTAGAGAAACATCTCCTTGCTGCAGCAACAGACATTTCCCACTGTCGTCGTTTTCTTAATGTCAGGCAGAGAAATGCTCCTGCATTTTTTTTTCCTTCTAGTTCTCAATCCATACAATGAAAGAGGGTTCCTTTTGATTTTTTTTTTCTCCCAAAGATACATTTGCATGGATGGATTGTGGTGTTGAGCACTTCCTGATGCTAATGTTTCTGTTTTGCAGGCTGCAAGCACCCTTGTCAATCAGATGTCAGCTGCACCCCAGCTTTGCTGTGAAGCCAATTTCTCAGACTTTGGAAAACCTGGTTGTATTCTCCTTTGCTTCAGGAACCAATGAAACTAGCTGTCCCAGAAGTACATCAGGGGTTGGGCTATCCCATTGGAGGGGCTGACTCATTTCCTCAGTTCTAGCGTTTTAACAACAGTAGGAGATGTTCAAGGAACAGATCAGGAAAGGCTGTGGATTCCTTAAATCAAAAGTCCTGTTCTTCTTTAGCGTTGTAAGTGTTGTACCTTGATGAAGGTATCTTTTCTTTTAAGTACACTGAGAGCATATGCACCAAGACAAATTCCTTGTGTGTCCAATCACACTTGGCCAATAAAAAATTCTATTCTATTCTTTTGGACCTGTCCCCAAATGGGGGAAGGAGTCAAGTCAAATCTCTTGATTTTGAACATCTTCTAGCAGCAAAGGGAAAGGAGTCAGCAGATATGACTAGCCGTAGACTAATCAGTGGGAAGGAAAATAAATGACTAACTAAGTAAGCAGAAAGAAAAGCAGTGAACCATGGGATTTGGTATTGGTTTCCTGGACCCTTTTGCTGCTCTCCTGTTAGAATTATTCTTTAAAAACTTTCATGCATTGGCAAAGGATCTAGGCAGTTTGATGGTCCAAAGTAGGTTTGTTGTTCTGTTCTATGGGAAGAAATATCCATCTGGTTCAGTTCCAAGCCAGGAGAAAGGCACCGGAGACAAAATAGAGGATGGAGGCTGATCGGAAAGATGGTTTAATGATGAAGCAGAAGCACATGGGTGGTTCTGGACAGCTGATCACATGGTGTTGAGAGTGGTTGGCTTTTATACCTTCTCTTGGGCTTTGCACTTGAGCTTCCTGTTCCTGTGCAAGAACATGTATTCTCTTGGCTGTGTCAGACTCCCATGGGGCCATGTAGGGGTTATGTAGGGGTCATAGCTGGCTCTATAGGTTGAGCTCCCAGGTGTGGCTGAAGTTTGAACTGTTGAGATGATGCAATGAAGAGGCTTGTATTCTTTAAAGGTGTTGGGCAATTCCTATTGTTGCTGAAGGCTAATCCTACCTTTGTTGGATCTTGGGTGAGGGTATTTGCTTATGAATAGAACTATCTATCTCTTTCTCTCTTAAGTGCTGACAGCTGCTGTGGACTATTAAGGAAGGTGGGAGCTGCTTTCTCTCTCTAAAAACATGTTTCCATTTCTCCCTTTGGGAAATATAATATTCTGCCTTTTTAATATTTCCTAAAATATTTCATTCTTCTAGGAGGGGGGTGGGTGCTGACTTTCTACAGCTCCTTTCATTGATTGAGCCCTGCATTCCTATCCAGGAAGTTTTCTAAAAAGCTGCACTTAACAATATGGCCCCACAACTCCTGTCTGCACCCTTAAGCATCGCACCACCCCTTGCCAACATTCCTCAGGTATATATCTCTTAGAGGTGGTAGGATTTTGGATGATGATGGTAGAGAGAGCCATATAGCTACGTTATCCACCCATCATATTAAGCAACCTCAAATACAGTTTCCAACACTGTTAATGGTTGGCCGATAACCCATCAGATTAAGATAAAACATAATGGAACTCTTGCATAGATAGAGGTTGTTCTGTTGCTTCTGTTCCATAAAGGGGATTTATTATGGATTAATTTAATAGGGTTAGAATAGGTTTTGTTTTAGAATAGAGTGGAGTGGAGTAGAGTAGAGTAGAGTAGAGTAGAGTAGAGTAGAGTAGAGTAGAGTAGAGTAGAGTAGAGTAGAGTAGAGTAGAGTAGAGTAGAGTAGAGTAGAATTCTTTATTGGCCAAGTGTGACACAAGGAATTTGTCTTTGTGCATACGCTCTAGGTGTAAATAAAAAAAAAGATACATTCGTCAAGAATCATAAGGTACAATACTTAATGATAGTCATAGGGAAACAGTCAATTAAATCTCAAGGATACCAGCAACAAGGTTACAGTCATACAGTCATAAGTGGGAGGAGATGGGTGATAGGAAAGATGAGAAGATTAATAGTAATGCAGATTAGTAACTAGTTTGACAGTGTTGAGGGAATTATTTGTTTAGTAGAGTGATGGTGTTGGGGGAAAAATTGTTCTTGTGTCTAGTTGTTCTGGTGTGCAGTGCTCTATAGCGTTGCTTTGAGGGTAGGAGTTGAAACAGTTTATGTCCAGGATACGAGGGGTCTGTAAATATTTTCACAGCCCTCTTTTTGACTTGTGCAGTAAACAGGTCCTCAGTGGAAGACAGGTTGGTAGTAATTGTTTTTTCTGCAGTTCTAATTATCCTCTGAAGTCTGTGTCTGTCTTGTTGGGTTGCAAAACCAAACCAGACAGTTATAGAGGTGCAGATGACAGACTCAGTAATTCCTCTGTAGAACTGGATCAGCAGCTCCTTGGGCAGTTTAAGCTTTCTGAGTTGGCGCAGAAAGAACATTCTTTGTTGTGCTTTTTTGAAGAGGTTTTTGATGTTAGGTGTCCATTTTAGGTCTTGAGATATGGTAGAAGCTAGGAATTTGAAGGTCTCTACTGTTGATACTGTGTTGTCTAGTATTGTAAGAGGTGGTAGTATAGGAGGGTTTCTCCTAAAGTCCACCACTATTTCTATGGTTTTGAGTGTGTTCAGTTCCAGATTGTTCTGGTCACACCACGAGGCTAGTTCAACCTCCCATCTGGATGCGGATTCATCATTGTCTCGAATGAGACCGATCACTGTTATGTCATCTGTGAACTTCAGTAGTTTAACAGTAGTTTTGACTTGGGGACCCTATTTTGAATCTGAGATTACTATATTTTGGGAAGGAGAGAAGGTAACTGAATTTTGACTGCATAATTTGACTTAAGTGATAACTTTCTTTTTTTATTACCGTTGTATTTTCAAAATTTAATGTTTACATAAACAGTGTGTTGTCTGGGTACAATTAATTTTAAAAAGTAGCAATGATAATGATAACAATAATATTCATAACATTAAAAATGATCACGTACTAATAATAGTATTTAGTTATCCTTTAATGAACCTTCCTTATATAATCATTCTCTTATGCTTTTAAATTTTGTAACTTCTGTTTCTATTCGTTAGCCATTGATAAAACAAACCCCATGTAAAAAAGTATTCAGTTTCCTCCATCTCCTTGAGTTTAAGTGTTAATTTATCCATTTCTTCACATTCTAATATTTTTAAATTACGTTTTCAACATTTAAGTTAACTTACGTGTTAACTTTCAAAAGACTATCAGCTGCTTTGGATTGACTAGGAAGCATAACTTCTTTTATTCACATGCGTGTGTATGTGTCCACGTGCGTTGAGAGGGAGTGGTGAGTTACATTAAAAGGTTTTTATGTTTAATCAAAGAGACAGTTGGATAATTAAAGCTATTAAAATTGATAGGGCACTAGGCCTAGATAAATTACATCCTGGCTCTCAAACAGTTAGGATGGCCTCTGGCAATGATTAGGGTGGGAAGAGAAAGTATATGACATGATTCGGTGGGGAGATAAGAGCCAAGATACATGTTCTTAGTGGTTAATTTATAGGGGTTTTTTTTTAAGGGAAAGAAAATTCCTTCCCTCAAAGGAAGGAAGACAAAAGATATAAAGGCAAAAAAATTGAGCATTGTAATTGCCATCAGTCCCTGCTGGTTCAAACAGTGTTTATTATTCATGTAGGACTCTTAAGTATTTATAGTGTTTGAGATTAAAATAAGGAAGGGTCAAATATAGCTTCCCATCACAAGGAGGTACCATCTTAATTTTGACCGAGAAAGACATGACGGAAAAAGGAAGAAAGAACAAAAGGAGGATACAGTTTGTACAAATACCAACCTTTCACTAAATGTAAGCTCAATAGTTTAGTTACAATGTCGGGTTGGTTTATTTTATTTTTTTTAATGCAAAGCTAAACAGAATATAATCCCCCAATTTCCCATACTTCCCTGATCTTTCCACACTCCAGCGCTTTAAGATGGGTGGTCTACCTTTACTGATGGGGGCATAAAAAAGCTACAGAAGGTAAGGCAGTGATGCCAAGTGGGCAGGGCTTTGTGCCAAAGTTAGAGGTTTGGTTTTTTCCAAATTTTGAGATGGGATGAGGGGAATTTGTGAGGGCCTGTTTTAGGCTTCTTTAAGCCTATATTTTACATTTTAGTGCTTACACCATCGTTTCATTTTTTCCCCTCACCTCAGAACAGCAGTTTACATATGCCAGCCCTTTATAGAAAAATAGAGAGGGCTACCACAAAATGGGTCCTGCTCCACCAATTGCCCTGGGCTCCTCACGTTCTCCAAACCAGCTTTAAAATGTGTTTTTGCAGCTGGATTTAGCTTCAGGTAGTTCTGGGGGAAAAAACACCTTAAAGCAGCATCAAAGGTTAGAATGAGGAAAGGAAGGAAATTATCTGTGCTCTCTTCTCTTTAGGCCTCTTGTTGCTGAATTCTTGACAAACAGATGCTTATTGGACAGGAATAAAAGCTGCCGGGGAAAAAGTTTGTAAATATTGCTTTTTGAACTTATACTATCACTAGCTGGACACCTGTGCTTCGCTACGAAACTATGTGCCGGGGCTTGGTAAATTGACACTTACAGCCTGAAAACTTAATGTAGAATGTGCAACTCCGTAGCATCAGAGTGTGTTAATATAGTGCAACTGGCAGTTGAAACAAAGGGGTAGGGGGAGTAGAATGTCCCAGCCCCCACCATCCATCGATATTCATCTGGCTAGCATCCTGTTAGTGTGTGAGTGAGTTGAGAGGTGTTTGGAAACTCAAACAGTATTTGCTGTGTGACAGGGGTGGGTTCTAATTTTTTTACTACCAGTTCTGTGGGCGTGGCTTATTTGGTGGGCATGTCTTGGTGGTCATGTGGGTGGGTGTGTCTTGGTGGTCATGTGACTGGGTGGGTGTGGCCAACTTTTTTTTTTTTTGTTTACATTTATATCCCGCCCTTCTCCGAAGACTCAGGGCGGCTTACAGTGTATAAGGCAATAGTCTCATTCTATTTGTATATTTTTACAAAGTCAACTTATTGCCCCCCCAACAGTCTGGGTCCTCATTTTACCTACCTTATAAAGGATGGAAGGCTGAGTCAACCTTGGGCCGGGCTCGAACCTGCAGTAATTGCAGGCTACTGTGTTCTTAATAACAGGCTTTTACCAGCGTGAGCTAAACTGGCCCTAGTGACTTGATGTCACTCATGTCAAAAGTTAGGGTGTCTGGCCTCTCCTCGCCTCAAAAGTCTCAACGAGATACAATTTCCCTATTGTCTATTTATTTACTACTACTGAAGATCCAAAATATACTATTTAATCCTATGTATATATGCTATATGTGTACATACATATTACATAGTATAGTGTGTATAGGCACACAAAAAGATACATTATCTACTATATATACTGCATACACAGACACCTCTTCTAAAACTATACCCATTCAACCTCACTTACTACATTTGGAAAAACATACCCAGAGTCCACTTTCTGCCACACATTTAACTATAACATCTGTACATTTAGAACATTACACACACCTTCAGATGTTCTTCCCTAACTTGCACATGACCGTTAGAGCCAGGAGAGATCATGGATTGAGTAAAATGTGGTGAAACTCACTTAACAACGCTCTTGCTTAGCAACCAAAATTTTGGGCTCAATTCTGGTCATAAGACAAGGACTATCTCTGCCTTCCTCTGCATGGCAGCCTTGTCCTAGTAAACTCCTTCTCCTTTCTGGCAATTTTCCTCTCTGTTAGAGGCACCAAAATAATCCAGATGATGTAAGGTTTCCTGCTGGAGGAGGGGGTTGGACTAGAGGTCCCTTCCTACCCTAGATTGCTGTCCTGTTTCAAAGTGTCTTCTTTCAAAGTGTCTAGTGCCAGGGTTTTTGGTCCTTCCTTCCTTCCTTCCTTCCTTCCTTCCTTCCTTCCTTCCTTCCTTCCTTCCTTCCTTCCTTCCTTCCTCTTCTCTCTCTCTCTCTCCCCCCTTTCTTCCTCTTTCTTCTTTCTTTCTCTCTCTTTTCTCTCTCTCCCTCCCTCCCTTCCTTTCTTTCTCTCTCTCTCCCTTCCTCTTCTTTTCTTTTCTCTCTCTCTCTCTCTTTCTCTCTCTTTTCTCTTTCCTTCCTTCCTTCCTTCCTTCCTTCCTTCCTTCCTCTTCTCTCTCTCTCTCTCCCCCCTTTCTTCCTCTTTCTTCTTTCTTTCTCTCTCTTTTCTCTCTCTCCCTCCCTCCCTTCCTTTCTTTCTCTCTCTCTCTCTCCCTTCCTCTTTCTTTTTCTTTTTCTTTCTCTCTCTCTTTTCTCTCTGCCTTTCCCTTCCTTCCTTCCTTCCTTCCTTCCTTCCTTCCTTCCTTCCTTTTCTTTCTCTTTGTCTTTTTCTCTCTCTCTTTTCTCTCTCCCTCCCTCCTTCTTTCCTTCTTTCTCTTTCTTTGTCTCTTTTTCTATTTCTCTCTCTCTCCCTCCCTCCCTCCCTCCCTCCCCTTCCTCCTGAAATGCCAGAAAAACCCACCACTTTGCTCCTAAAGTGATTTAGGTCAGAGGTCTCCAACAGGGGTGAAATGTAAAATTTGTTACTACCAGTTCTGTGGGCGTGGCTTGGTGGGGGGTGTAATGTGACTGGGTGGGCGTAGCCAACTTTTGTTTTTTTTAACTTTTAAAAGCATTTTTTCTACAACCTCTTCAGTTGAAAAGTGAATTTTAAAAGTGCTTTTAAAAGCCTCTGATGATCAGGCAACTCAGCTGGAATCGCCAGAGGAGCCTTTTAAAAGCATTTTTTTTTACAGCCTCTTTAGCCGAAGAGGCTGTAGAAAAAATACTTTTAAAGGGTTCTGGCGATCCCAGCTGAGTTGCCCGATCGCCAGAACCCTTTAAAAGCACTTTTTTTTACAGCCTCTTCGGCCAAAGAGGCTGTAGAAAAAAATGCTCTCTAAGCAGTTTACAGAGTCAGCCTATTGCCCCCAACAATCTGGGTCCTCATTTTACCCACCTCAGAAGGATTGGAAGGATTGGAGTCAACCTTGAGCCTGGTGAGATTCGATCTGCCAAACTGCTGGCAGCCAGTGATCAGCAGAAGTAGCCTGCAGTACTGCACTCTAACCACTGCGCCACTGCTGCTCTTGAACTTGTGGTTTCCATTGGTTCAACGTTTTGTATGAGCTGCATTCATGGACTTGCCCTTGTGCTTGCACCTTCCCATTTTTGGTGTCTCTACCAATGGAACCAGGAAATGAATGAAAAGAAAGAAAGGTCCATTTCACTCTGGCGGGAAGTGGAAATTGATAGGACTCTTGTCAACTTCCCCCAATTTAAAAAGTCCACTGTTTCACCCTTCCTTAATGAACTTGTAAAAGAAATGTTCAGGATTTCACTAGTCCAGTGTTTTCCCCCTTCCCAGGTTGAGATTCTTTTAGAAGGGAAGGGAGCCCAAGAAGATGGCCATGGAGGACAATGACTGGTGACCAGAGAAGAAGGTCCATTCCTGACAGTAGCCTGAGGTCAAGGAGGCACTTGCCTGCAATGCAATAAAGTACAGGTATTCCTCAACTTACAACAGTTCATTTAGTGACCGTTCAAAGTTATGACGGCACTGAAAAAAGTGATTTACGGTCATTTTTCACACCTATAACCGTTGTAGCATCCTCATGGACGCATGGTTTGCATTCGGATGCCTGACAACTGACTCCTATTCATGACGGTTGCAGTGTCCCCGAGGTCATGTGATCATCTTTTGCGACCTTCTGACAAGCAAAGTCAATGGGGAAACCAGATTCACCTAACAACCATGTTACTAATTTAACAATTGCAGTGGTCCCCTGAACAAATCTGGTAAGAAAAGTTGTAAAACGGGGCAGAGCTCACTTAACAAATTTCTCACTTAGCAACATGAATTCTGAGCTCAATTGTGGTCATAACTCAAAGACTACCTGAACAGAAGGCAAGCCAAACTGCGCTGCCAACACAAGTTGGAAATCAGAACTTTTGATAGGTCATAGAAGAGGACAAACAGAGCTTGTCTTCCCTGTGGGCTGGGGATGGATTGATGGTGAAGTTTTCTATTCCTGCCCACAAGAATTACCCATATTTTTGCCAGGGCAATTCATTTCAATCAAAATGATTAGCCCATAATTTCTCTCCAGTCAGGATGGGATAAAGGGATGGGGTTTATCCAGGGGTGAAATGTAAAATTCGTTGCTACCGGTTCTGTGGGCGTGGTGGTGGTGGTGGGGTAACGTGACTGCGTGGGCGTGGACAACTTTTTTTTAAACTTTTTTTTACTTTTACTTTTTACTTTTAAAAGCATTTTTTTTACAACCTCTTTGGCTGAAAATGCTTTTAAAAGCCTCTGATGATCAGGCAACTCAGCTGGGATCGCCAGAGGAGTCTTTTAAAAGCATTTTTTTACAACCTCTTTGGCCGAAGAGATTGTAGAAAAAATGCTTTTAAAAGCCTCTGATGATCAGGCAACTCAGCTGGGATCGCCAGAGGAGTCTTTTAAAAGCATTTTTTTACAACCTCTTTGGCCGAAGAGATTGTAGAAAAAATGCTTTTAAAGGGTTCTGACAATCCCAACTGAGCTGCGCGATTATCAGAGGCTTTTTTTTTACTTTTAAAAGCATTTTTTCGACCGAAGAAAAAATGCTTTTAAAAGTAAAAAAAACAAACCTTTGATGATTGCATGGCTCAGCTAGGCATGGGGGGGCGGGGACGGGCAGAGATTTTTACTACTGGTTCTCTGAACCACCCGCCGCCATCGCTACTGAATTGGGCGATCCGGTCCGAACTGGGATCATTTCACCCCTGGATTTATCCCTGGTCCATGTCAATCCTCATTTTCCAAATAAAGGCCTGGTTGTTTTAAAATTTTAAAAAAATTGACATAAACATCCATAAGGAGACACATGGACACTATTTTTGGAATGCAATTTCTCACAAAGTACAATTTATGGAATACCTTTGTAAATCCAGTCATTGATAGCATACCCCTTCTAAAGCACAGCCTGATATACTTCGAAGTTTCCTCCATGTTTGGGATTTCCATCACATACATGGAAGAAATGCAGTCCAATGAAGAATTGCCTTCTGATCTGCCCATGAATTCCAAAATGCAACTCAACCTAGTTTGCTCTAAAATCTAGAAAATCCATTCTCTCCGAGTATTGTTAGAAATAAACATATCGGGGAGGGAGCATTAGTCTCACTGAACAAAATGACTCTGTGGCCTGTAGCTCTGAGAAATGGGAGAGAAGAGAAGACGCAGCTGAATCTGAATCTGAAATTCTGAGTTTAGAAAATTTAGAACTACGCCGTCTTCGGTATGACCTGAGCATAGCTCATAAAATCATCTGCTACAATGTCCTACCTGTCAATGACTACTTCAGCTTCAACCACAATACACGAGCACACAACAGATTCAAGCTTAAAGTGAACCGCTCCAATCTTGGTTGCAGAAAATATGACTTCAGTAACAGAGAGGTCAATGCCTGGAATGCACTACCTGACTCCGTGGTCTCATCCCAAAATCCCTAAAACTTTAACCTAAGACTGTCTACTGTTGACCTCATCCCATTCCTAAGAGGTCTGTAAGGGGCGTGCACAAGAGCACCAGTATGCCTACCGTCCCTTTTCTAATGTTCCCTTTAGTTGTATTCATTTTATGTATTCAGTTCATGCTTATACTTATATATATTATTTAATATGTATTTGACTAAATAAATAAATAAATAAATAAATAAATAAATAAATAAATAAATAAATAAATAAATAAATAAATAAATCTGCTCGAGCCACTAGAGCCTCAAAAAGTGCCTTGCCATTTTCATACCCAACCAGGCAGTAGAGGTCACTCTTCCTGGCCTGCTGCTAAGATGTATCGTGGATTCAGCTTGAAAGAAGCAACAAGTTTCTGGACTTTAGCTTCTGGCCAGAACGTATTTTTAAATGACAATCAATCAAAAGTGATGGCTGATGTTTATGTTTGGGCAAGTCACAGAACAACCACGAGGATGTTGACATGCCTGGCTGACTTGGCACGGAAGAGGCTACCCTTGGTCAAGTGCTCTGTGTTGGCAACGTTTTAGGGAGAGGGATTGTGAGAATATTAACAGTCTGAGGATAGTCACAGGGTCCGTTCAGAGTTCCTTCACTTTTTCTAACTTCTGGAGGAGATGAGAGCAAGGATTTTAGAAGCACCCATTTTACCTTTTTTTAAATTTTATTTTTATTTTGTCACAACAGTATACACAAGCATCAACATAAAACAACAACACATCATATAAGCATATATATGAGCAAAAGTATGCCATAACTATATTAATTTGATATAATGAAACAACAGGGCAGGAACGGTAGGCACTTTTGTGCTCTTATGCACACCCCTTGCTTTGCCAAGCTTTTGTTTTTTGATGAAAAAAACTTCTTTTGCGACATTTTTGCAAAGTTTTTTTCAAAGTTCTGACTCCGTTTCTTAATCAACCAGTATCATCCCAAAAAAATCGTATTAGAAAGAAATCAACTTAATTGTTCAACTCTCAAGAGTCGCCCATTCCTTCTTTCCCCTCTCCCACAACTAGCTGGCTGCATCTGTTGTGTAAAAAGACAGTTAAATACTTACTGATAACTGGGGAAAGATTTCACAGGGAAATCTATTCCTCTTATGGCATCCCGCCAAATTCCACTCTCTCTCACCTTGAGAGGCCCGAAGTTGCAAGCAGCGGAGAAAGTCCAACTGCTTAGCGGAACGGCTAAATGGGGCAATACTAGCTGGTCCTTAAAGTTCTGCTTTTGTAATACATGAGCTTTCCAGTCTCAATGGTAGGTGGTGATCTTCATCTATAAATGCCACCATGCATTTACATGCTTAGGACCTAATAAATTTTTAAAAAATCAACCGAAGTCGTTTGCATCCTGATGGGCTGAGAAGGCTTTCTTCAATTCAGCAATGCGGTGGCTAGTAACAGGACTTGAAATCCTAGGCTTAGAAAACTTGGAACTCCGTCGCCTTCGACAAGACCTAAGTTTAACTCATAGAATCATCTATTGTAATGTCCTTCCTGTCAAAGACTACTTCAGCTTTAATTGCAATAATACAAGAGCAACCAATAGATTTAAACTTAATGTTAACCGCTTTAATCTAGATTGCAGAAAATATGACTTCTGTAACAGAATCATCAGTGCTTGGAATACTTTACCTGACTCTGTGGTCTCTTCCCATAATCCTAAAAGCTTTAACCAAAAACTTTCTACTATTGACCTCACCCCATTCCTAAGAGGACCATAAGGGGCGTGCATAAGCGCACAAACGTGCCTACCGTTCCTGTCCTATTGTTTTTCTTTTCTTCTTCCTATATATGTTTACATGGTTATATACTATATAATCTTTTTGTATGATGTTGTGACAAAAATAAAAAATAAATAAAAATAGACTTCTTGGTGGCAATCTCCTTTTTATGGGAGTCTTTCTCAAAACAAGCCTGTCAGTGCCCCTCGCAGCCTATATCTTGATATTTTGTCTGTTGTCAAGTATTTGAACTGCAGTTCAAAGAAACTGCTTTGGTGTGTTCAAGGAGTTATCAAGGTTGATTCAGCCTTCCATCTTTCCGAGGTGGGTAAAAGGAGGACCCAAATTGTTGGGGGCAATACGGTGACTCTGTAAACCGCTTAGAGAGGGCTGTAAAGCACTGTGAAGCAGTACATAAGTCTAAGTACTATTGCTATTGCTATTATTCTAGTTCCTTTCGTCTGACGGGAACTGCAGTATTTCAACTGCAGTTCAAATACTGCAGTTCCTGCCAGGCATAAGGAATTAGAATAACTCCTTGAAAAAAACCAAAGCAGTTGCTTTATTGCTGATCACCTATTTTACAAGAATCTCACCAGACTGACTGCTCTTCCTTGAAAACTGGTAGATAGTAGCTTCACTTATGTCATTTCCTCCCATAGAGGGACTCCATGCTGGAACCCTTCTTTACTCCTCCCTCTCCTTTGGCTGCTGACTCCACCCCACCACCACTGCTCCAGGATTAGATAGCAGTCAGATGGACTTTTAATTGATGTTTTCAATCTATGGGTATGTCTGTATGGTTTTGTTTTAGGATGTGCCCACCTAGGTGGCCACGCTGACTGACCTTGGCTGATCTGGAAGAGCTAAGCAGGATGAGGCTTAGAAGGAGGCTCACTAGGAAATGCTGTAGGCTAGATTGAAAAGTTGAAAATAAACATTTTTAAAAATGGGAATAAGAAGATAGGCCGAATTATCCCATGACATGATCATATGACATGATCTGTAGTCACTAGAAGTAAAATTCAGCCCAAAGATGTTATCTCTTGCGGGAGGCATGTGGTTTGTTGTCAACTTATTTATTTTGACTGAACTTTTATTTTTTTATTTTTTTTTATTGAAAAAGTTTTAAAAAACAAAAACATTTTTCCCCCCCTTTTCCCCCCCCTCCCTCCCAGAAAACCCCTTCCCCCTCCTTCCCCGGCTTCCGGGTCAATCACAAGGTATTGTTATACATAAACCAAACATAGAGTAAAATTTTCCCTTCTAATCCAATTAACCTCATCCAAAGCTTTTCATCTCCCAACCCCCTCCCCATTACATAAAATAATACTTCCTAATTATTCAAAGGCAATCTGATATTTCTTAATCTGATATCTGTTTTGTAGATAATCAATCCATTTTTTCCATTCAATTAAATATCTTTCCTGCGTATTGTCTTTTAAAAAAGCTGAGATTTTAGCCATCTCAGCCAAATTAATGACTTTCAATATCCATTCTTCTATTGTAGGTACCTCTTCTTTCTTCCAGTATTGTCCAATCAACAGTCTTGCTGCTGTTATTAAATTCAGAATCAATTTAGTCTCAATCCCTGTACAATCCGTTATAATTCCCAAAAGGAAAAATTGTGGCAGGAACTTTATCTTCTTCTTCAGTACATTTTGAATAATCCACCAAATTCTTATCCAAAAGGCCTTAATTTTCTTGCAAGTCCACCAAATATGAAAATATGTAGCGTCATCACAATCACACCTCCAACATTTCGCTTGGATATCAGGATACATACATGATAATTTTTTGGGATCTAAGTGCCATCTATAAAACATCTTATAAAAATTTTCCCTTAAATTCTGTGCTCGTGTAAACTTAACATTTCTAACCCAGATTTTCTCCCATGTTTCCAACATTATTGGTTCCTGAATATTCTGTGCCCATTTTATCATACAGTCCTTTACCAAATCCTTTTCCGAATCTATTTCAAGCAAGACATTATACAATCTCTTTATATGCTCCTGAAAGACTGAACTTTTATTTTTATTGGTCTGCCCTGGACTCCATCGAGACCAAGAACAAGAAATAAAATCCAATAAAGTTGCAGGTTTGGTGGATGGGACTGTGATATTCCTTTTCTCCTGGCTGTTCTTGGTTTTTAAAGCTTGTTTTCTAGCTATTTCAAACCTTAACCTTCTCCTCCTTTTCCCAAAATGCCACCGATCTTTAGCTCACTGTAAACGAAGGATTCCCTGGGAGCTACAATGGAAAAAAGCAATTGGACTACAGAGCCTATGAACAACTTTGCAGCCAATTTACTCACTTCAGCACTTTGCTCCTTTTAAAGGTTTATCATACATTTCCTCAGTCGGTTGGCTTCAGAAAGTAGCATGATAGAGCCTGAGGGAGTGCACGCTTTCTCCAAGTTGAACTTCCAGACACAGCAAGAAAGGAGGTTTTTTACATGAGGAAGAAGGAGGCTGATCAGGGTTAGGGTTAAAGCACCTGGCTAGAAACCAGGAGACCGGGAGTTCAAATCCCGATTTAGGCATGAAAGTCAACTGGGTGATCTTAGGCCAGTCACTGCCTTGAGTTATTTATAAAAATAGTAAAGGTGGTATAAAGAAAATTGGGTAGAAAAACTAGACAGAAAAGGGCAACATGATTTTGGAAGGATTTCCTGGCACCTTGTAACTGAGGATGCTAGGACATAACAGGCAATGTAAGTGATTTTACAGATTTCGTTACTGGATCCTGCTGATTTCAGGAAATCAGACTTCAAAATTCACCCAAAGCAACAGGTGGTCCTCAACTGAGCCCTGAATTTATGTTGCTAAGTGAGAATGTTGTTAACTGAGTTTTGCCCCATTTTTCAACCTTTCTTGCCGCAGTTGCTAATCATTGCAGTTGTTAAGATAGTAACATGATTGTTAAATGAATCTAGCTTCTCCATTGACTCCATTGACTTTGCTTGTCAGAAGGTCACAGAAGCATGACCCCAGTCACATGACCCCAGGACACTGCAACCGTCATAAATACACACCAGTTGCCAAGCATCTGAATTTTGATCATGTGACCATAGGGATGCTGCAACAACTGTGTCAAAAAAGGTCATAAGTCACTTTTTTTAAGTCCTGTTGCACTTTTGAACAGTCATTAAACAAATAGTTGTAACTCAAGGACTACTTGTATGACTTCACACATTTGGCAACCCTCAACCCCCCTCCCCTTCCAAAGTTTAAGGACAGCCTTGCCCACTGAAAAGTTGCTGACTTCTGCCCTGATAACTTGGTTTGTTTTGGATAATCATGATATGTCCATCAAACCATAATTTATTTATTATTTATTTATTAATCATACTTTTATACCGCACCATCTCCCGTAGGACTCAGGGCAGTTCACAGGCATATTAAAAGACAATATAATAAATAAGCATTAAAACCCTATTAAAACTAAATATTATCATAGCCAAATCACTAAAAACGGTAAAAACTGATTAAAACCCCATTAAAATTTAGCTAAAACATTTTATTCTTAGCGCGCTGAAATAATAGTCTTCAGTTCACGTCTGAAAGTCCGGAGGTCGGGGAGTTGTCGTAATCCCAGAGGAAGCTCGTTCCACAGGGCTGGTGCCGCCACAGAGAAGGCCCTCCCCCCGGGAGTCGCCAACCTACATTGTTTGGTCGACAGCACCCTGAGGAGGCCCACTCTGTGGGAGCGCACCGGTCGTTGGGAGGCAATCGGTGGCAGAAGGCGGTCTTGAAGGTATCCCGGTCCTAAGCCATGGAGCGCTTTAAAGATGGTAACCAAAACCTTGAATTGCACCCGGAAGGCTACCGGTAGCCAGTTTAGACCGCACAGGATGGGTGTTATATGGGAGCAATGCGGTGCTCCCTCTATCACCCGCGCGGCCGCATTCTGGACTAACTGGAGCCTCCGGGTGCTCTTCAAGGGGAGCCCCATGTAGAGAGCATTGCAATAGTCCAGGCGGGAAGTGACGAGGGCGTGAGTGACCGTGCGTAAGGCGTCCCGGTCAAGGAAGGGGCGCAACTGGCGAATCAGGTGAACCTGATAAAATGCTCCCCTGGCGACGGCTGTCAAATGATCCTCTAAGGACAGCCGATCGTCCAGGAGAACGCCTAAGTTGCGCACTCCCTCCCTTGGGGTCAGTACTTCCTCCCCCACAGTCAGCGATGGTGTAAGCTGACTGTACCGGGACGCCAGCACCCACAGCCACTCTGTCTTGGAAGGGTTGAGTCGGAGCCTGTTCCTCCCCATCCAGACCCGCACGGCCTCAAGACACCGGCCCATCACCTCAACGGCTTCATTGGGGTGGTTCGGGGTGGAAATGTACAGCTGAGTATCATCAGCGTACAGATGATAATCCACCCCGAAACCACGGATAACCTCACCCAGCGGCTTCATATAGATGTTGAACAGGAGAGGCGAGAGAACAGACCCCTGAGGCACCCCACAAGTGAGGCGCCTTGGGGTCGACCTCTGCAGACTGATGTGCATGTTCAAAACTTTTTACTACCGGTTCTGTGGGTGTGGCTTGGTGGACGTGGTTTGGTGGATGTGGCAGGGGAAGGATACTGTAAAATCTCCATTCCCACCCCACTCCAAGGGAAGGATACTGCAAAATCCCCATTTCCTCCTGATCAGCTGGGACTTGGGAAGCAGAGAATAGATGGGGGCAGGGCCAGTCAGATTTTTTACTACTGGTTCTCCAGAACTGGTCAGAACCTGCTGAAACCCACCTCTGATGTGCATCCTGGGTGTTCTCTGCATGTCTAAGAGGTGACAAGCACATTGATTTGGGGTTCAGTAGACAGACTGACTGGTGTTTGATCTGTGGGAATCCTGGTTTGGCATTTGGAGAATGAAGACGATTTAAGATGGCCAGTCCACTGAGCTGAATGAGACGTCATGAGGGGCATCACATAGGAAAGAGGCTGCCATGGCATGTTTGTACCAAGGTTAAGTGCATACAAGGAAAGTTTCCAAGCCCAAAATTATCTCATCCATTTGGCATTTTGTTGACAACTTTTTCTTTTTTCTTTTTTTTTTTGTCAGTGCATGGTTTTTTTCAGCTGTTTATACCAATTTTCCAGAACTTAGGTTTCTAAGAATTTCTTCATTGCAACATGAACACAAGGAATAATAACATTATCAGAGTTGGAAGGGACCTTGTAGGTCATCTAGTCCAACCCCCTGCCCAAGCCTGCAATATTTCTGACAAATGGCAGTCCAATTTCTTCTTGAAAGCCTCCAGTGATGAAGCTCCCACAACTTCTGAAGGCAAGCTGTTCCATTGGTTGATTGTTCTGATTGTCAGAAAATTTCTCCTTATTTCTAGGTTGAATCGCTCCTTGATCAGTTTCCATCCATTATTCCTTATCTGGCCTTCGGGTGCCTTGGAAAATAGCTTGACTTCTTTCCTCTCTGTGGTAGCCCCATAAATATTAGAACACTGCTATCATGTCTCCTCTGATCCTTCTCTTCACTAGACTAGCCATGCCCAGTTCCTGTAACCATTCTTCATATGTTTTAGTCTCCAGTCCCCTAATCATCTTGGTTGCTCTTCTCTGCACTGTTTCTAGAGTCTCAACAGCTTTTTTATAGTGTGGTGACCAAAACTGGATGCAGGATTCTAGGTGTGGTTTTACTAGGGCTTTATAGAGTGGTATTAGTACCTCACTTGATCTTGATTGTATCCCTCTGTTAATACAATTTAGGATTGCATTGGCTTTTTTGGCTGCCGCCACACACAGCTAGCTCATATTTAACTGATTGTCCACAGGGCCGTGATAGCTCAGGCTGGTAAGAAGCCTGTTATTAGAACACAGCAGCCTGCAATTACTGCAGGTTCAAGCCTGGCCCAAGGTTGACTCAGCCTTCCATCCTTTATAAGGTAGGTAAAATGAGGACCCAGATTGTTGGGGGGGCAATAAGTTGACTTTGTAAATATACAAATAGAATGAGACTATTGCCTTATACACTGTAAGCTGCCCTGAGTCTTCGGAGAAGGGCGGGATATAAATGTAAATAAATAAATAAATAATAATAAATAAATAAATACTAAGACTCCATGATCCCTCTCACAATTACTGCTATTAAGTCTGATTTTACCCAATCTATATGTGTATTTTTGGCTTTTCTTGCCTAAGTGTAAGACTTTACTTTTCTCTACATTGAATTTCAATTTGTTAGATAGGGCCCAGTGTCTTCATTTTGTCAGATAGGGCCCAAGTCTGTCAAACTCCACCTGGATCTTGAGTCTGTAGGGTGTTAGGTATTCCTGCCAGGTTAGTATCATCCGCAAATTTGGTAAATTCCCTTTCTATTCCCTCGTCTAAGTCATTTATGAAGATACTGAAGAGTACTGGGCCTAAGACGGAACCTTGTGGTACCCCACTGCTTACTTACTTAATAATACAGTGTGGACTGGCCTCAGAGATGAGCAGAGAGGCAGAACAAACAGCAATGAAGTTAATGTCGGTTTCAGCAATACTGCATATCAGGAGTGTCCAGTCTTGGCACCTTTAAGACCTATGGACTTCAATTCCCAGAATTCTTCAGCCAGCCAAGCTCAGTTCTTCTGGTTGGTTTTGCTAGTGGCTCATGATTACGAAATGGAATAAAAAACCTCCTTCTTCCAAGACTTTTCCCCTGAAAATTTCATAATCTACTGTTAGTCAGGCTGTCCAGTTTGGGAATTCACAGCAATTCTACCTACAACATTTCCTTTCAGTTCAGCTGAGGGAAAAAAGAAAGCAGCTTTGGATTCTCCCATCCAGAGCCCAGAAATACAGACCAGACAAAATTTTGTATGAAATCTGAAACGCAAAAAGTAGCAGTGCAACAGTTTGTGGGGAAAATGAGAAAGGGTTAAACTACGGAAGACATCCCTCTAGATGTGCCTATATATAGAAATCCATTAAAATGTAGAATAGTTAATAGTTATATATTCTCCAGAAGCAGAAGTAGGCCCTCTCCAATTTACCCCCACCAAACCTTCTGAGTTAATTATGCTGAGCAAGGGTAACTGGGCCAAAGCTTATTTCAAGATAGATTTGTATTTTGATCTCCTCAATCGTACTCCAACTTCCTTAACACTGTTTCATCTGAGATCTATGAAGGAATTTATTGGGAATACTAGAAAATAAGGGAAACAACAATCAGAAGAGTTGTGTGGCGAGATGGGCGGCAAATAAATTTAATAACACATAAAGTAAAAAATAAAACCCCACACAAAGAACTCAAAGTAAAATCAATACTCAGCATGGTTAAACTAGTTATTTATTATCTCTTTCCCTGTGCTTTAGATTTCAACAAGTTCAGGGTTCATTCCAGAGATGAGATGATGGTTGAAGAGAGAATATCTAGGCCTCCTTTATGGATGTTGCTAGGCAGTCCTCCATTCTCTTTTTCTCCCAGTACCATTCTCAAGAATGCAGAGGACAAGTGGAAGTCAGGAATTGCTTTGACTCATTTAGCAAAATGCTCTGATAGCCTGAACTTAGCTAACACCTAAAAGTCAGCTTCCCACTTGGAGGAATTATAAAATGTGTTGTGAAATGGGGTGGTATAAATGGGATTGCCCTAAAGAGGCAATCTTTTATTAGGAGCTGAGGAGAAGCCAAAGCAGACTCCCATTTATTCAAATCTGTTAGCTTGGGGTCAGTTTAACTGATGCTTAGGGGCCTCTAAATACTGAAAGCCTTATCAGTCACTGGGATGTCTTAAAGTATCCCGTTCTTCTCTTAACAGGATTTATTCTAGGTCCGTGATAGCGAACCTATGGCATGCATAGAGCCCTTTCTGTGGATATGCGTTCCGTCACCCTAGCTCAGCCAGCTGGTCATCAGGTTTCCAAGGTGCACATGCGCGCTGGCCAGCTGATCGTCGGGTTTCCGGTGCTCTGGTGCACACGCGCCTTCCGGTTTGGGCACTCTGTGCCTAAAAGGTTCACCATCACTGTTCTAGGCTATGTGCATAAGCAAAATGTCTCTTACTAACACCATCCTATTCATGAGGGCCTCTGTGGCTCAGACTGGTAAGACAGTCTGTTATTAACAGCAGCTGCCTGCAATTACTGCAGGTTCAAGTCCCACCAGGCCCAAGGTTGACTCAGCCTTCCATCCTTTATAAGGTAGATAAAATGAGGACCCAGATTGTTGGGGGCAATAAAAGTTGACTTTGTATATAATATACAAATGGATGAAGACTATTGCTTGACATAGTGTAAGCCGCCCTGAGTCTTCGGAGAAGGGCGAGATATAAATGCAAAAAAAATAAAATAAAAATGATGGTGCAGTCGTTAGAATGCAGTACTGCAAGTTACTTCTGCTGACTGCTGGTTTTTATTTTTATTTTATTTATTAATCATATTTATATACCGCCCTATCTCCCGAAGGACTCAGGGTTGCAGTTCAGCAGTTCAAATTCTCACCGGTTCAAGGCTGACTCAGCATTCCATCCTTCTGAGTTGGGTAAAATGAGGATCCAGATTGTTGGGGGCAATATGGTGACTCTTTAAACCGCTTAGAAAGGGCTGTAAAGCATTGCAAAGCGGTATATAAGTGCTATTGCTGCTATTGCTATTCTATTGCTATTCAGATTAGCTTCCTCTCATAGTTTCGATATTCTTGCAACACACTAACTGGTGGTTTACTCGTTTCATCCAGTCATCTGGGTCCACACCACTCACTAAGTCCCTAAATTGCTAACCTCATTTTAACCTTGTATATTATGCGAACTTGGCCGCTAAAAGGTGTTTTTTGGATTGTTGCCGTATTGGCTTCAGAATATTTAAGCTTGGATGTTTCTCCTAGTTTTAGAGCTAAAGTAGACTTTACACAGCAGGCATATCAACATATTCCCAATTCCCTCTCTTTAATGAAACTAAGGCACTGGAAAGTACAGTTACTGGGAAAGAGTAAGAAGCTTCCAACCCATTCTGTGGGGTTGTCTTTAATTCTTTCCTCCAATTTTTTTTTAAGATGTGAGGAGAAGAAATGGGTTAAACAGTCCTGATTTCTTTCTCATTTCTTTCTTGACCCTTGAAATGGTTTCCATGTTTGCATGTCTAAGTGCAAAGGAACATTTTAAGTCTGGTGGGTATTTTCAACATTTAGAAATTCCAGACGTGTTGTGGCTCCAGGCCCCCCCCCGGGCCTGGCCCCCTGCCAGAAAGTTACTCAGAGAGTGAGGGGGAAGGGCTGTTGGGGCTCCCCTCTGCAGGGCCGGCCTCTCTGGCTCAGCTCCAGGAGCCAGAGGCAGGCCAGGTGGAGGAGGTGACAAGACCTCTATCTCCTGTATCTTCCCCCACCCAGGCAACGCTTCCAGACCCAGCTGAGGACAATCAGTCCTGGTTAGATTCCAGGTTTCATAGACAAGAGAGGTGGGAACAACAAAAGAAGGGGTGGAGCAGGCCTAGAGAGTGCTGAGTCATGGGGCCACACCCCACAGGGTATAAAAGCAGGAGGGGCTGCTCTACTACTTCGTGACGGACAAAACAAACTGGAGAAAACTTGAGCTGAACTATTTGACTGAGCATTTGGCCTGGATTGCTGTTTGTTCCTGACTTCCTGGTTGCTCCGGTAACGAACTTCTGTGACGCCGGCATCAGGGAAGATAAAGAAAACCTTGGCAGACATTTGTTGGTCTGCTGCCAGAGCTGATAGCTGCCGTGGACTAGCTTGCTGGCTAATTGAGTCAGTTCACGTGTCTCCCGGACTGAGGTGGGGGGACAGAACAAGCACAATCACGAACTGGGGAAGGTTTATCTCTGTGTGTCTTTGTGTGTGTATCTTACGCTCCATTCCATTAACAGGTAGAGCTTCTGGATTATGTGATTGATTGATTGTTTGCCATCAAGTCATTTTCAACTCTTAAAAGATCCCGTACATAGATCTTCTCCAAGGCAATCTGCCCCTAAGCTGATCTTCCAATGGTGCACCCATCGGCGCTGTAACTGAGTCAATTCACCTTGCAGTTGGTTGTCCTCTTCTTCCGAGCTATGCTCTGTGCAGACATCTGCTTCTTCTGCCCCTACTTGCCTGTTTCCCCACCTTCCCAGTTTTAGGGCCTCCCCCCCCTTTTTTTCCTTGCTGAGGTCTCTGCCCTGGAGCTGATGCTGCTGTGCCTGTAACCTTCCTTTGCAGCTGCTTATGTGCTGCTGGTGCCAGCTGGAGAGCCCGTGATAAAAAAAATTTTTTTTGCTGACACATCAGAAATAAATGTGTTAGGAGCCTTTCACTATTATTATCTCATTATAACTTTTTCTGGCTCTCTCTCAGGATGGTAAACAATAGCTGTGTTTATTGGAGGTCATGAATTCATAAATATGCACCTCTGTGTGTGGTCTGCCAACAACCCTGATTTTGTGTTGAGTGAGGGAGAGAGGGAGAGAGAGAGAGAGAGAGAGATAGGAGTAAAAAAGGCGCAAGCTGACTTTTTTTTGACATCATCTTCTGTTGACAGACCCTGTTTGCCTCATTTCCTAAAATGACATATCAGAATGCAATAACTAAACATGTGAAGCCAGATTTTAATTGAAATATTTAGGTCAGTTTGACGGAATGTTTGGGGTTTTTTTTTCTTTTCTTTCTCCACGGAGGAAAGCATGCAGAGAACATAATTGTGGAATAGGAAACTGGTACGTATTGTCTGGGAAACACCAACCAGCTGGAGTTGTATCTCCGGCCAGTTTGAAAAAGCCATGAACGAAATTCCTCCATTCTGGCAAAGTTTTCTTCTGCAGGGCAAAAGTGCACTTTGATAGGAATCCTTAGACTTGGGGTCAGGCTTCCAGGGGGTCACTAGCAACATGGGAGGCAATGATTTTATTTTTTCTTTCAACCAGATTTCATTTTCATTAGTCCAGGTGGAGGATGGTCAAAATGGGCTCCAGAGGGCAGTTTTGCCAACCCAGAGTTTGAGACTTGTGATATAACCTGTGGATTAAAATTTAAATATTAACATTGTGCGTGTGTGTGTGTGTGTGTGTGTGTATCTAGGTCTTTGGTTATTCGGGTTTTCTCCCACATAAAATTGGAAGTGTCTTCGCGACGTTTCGACAAAGTCTCATTCATCATCTTCAGGCTTCAGCTTCGTGCTTCTGGGAGCAATGTGTGATTGCAGCTGTTTCTTCCTTTTTAACTGCTAGTGGGGGTTTGAACTGATTGGGTGGGAGCTTGGCTGTGCTCTGATTGGATGGGGGTTTTTTTGTGCTCTGATTGGCTGGGGGTGTGTCCTGTTTGGGTGGGGGCTTGGTTGTGCTCAGATTAGTCTGAGCTGCAGGGGATTCGAGCCGGTGAGCTGCATTACTGTTGTTTGGCTTCGTGTTCGTGGTCGTCAGAAAACATATATATATATATATATATATATATATATATATATATATATATATATATATATATATATGTATGTATATAACATTGCCCAATCCAAATCTGCATAAGCACGCTTGCTTTATTACTGAGAAGTCACATAAAAAGCATTCATCATTTTAAGAGTCACTGTACCAGAAAATTTGATAGCCTCTGCTATATGAGAATGTTCACCTTAGAAAAACAGATACAAGAATAAGAGGATAACAGAGTTGGTTCTAGTCCTCTTGGTTGGACTAGAAGACCACTTTGGAGGTCTTCTAGTCCAACCCCCCTGCTCAAGCAGGAGACCCTATTCCACTCCAGATAAATGGCTGTGCAGCCTCTTCATAAAAACTTCCAGTGATGGAGCATCCACAACTTCTGGAGGCAAGTTGTTCCACTGATTAATTGTTCTTACTGTCAGGAAATTTCTCCTTAGTTCTAGGTTGCTTCTCTCCTTGATTAGTTTTCACCCGTTGCTTCTTGTTCTGCCCTCAAGTGCTTTGGAGAATAGCTTGACTCCCCCTTCTTTGTGGCAGCCCCTGAGATATTGGAATACTGCTATCATGTCACCCCTAGTCCTTCTTTTCACTAGATTAGACATGCCTGATTCCAGCAACCATTCTTTGTATGTATGACTGGAAAGACTGGAAAGTAGTTTTACAGATGAGTGAAGGGTTGGAATGGGATGGAACGGATGGAATGGGAAGAAATTTCTTTAATTCCCACTTGAAAGTCAAGACGGCCGCTTATTTTCCAAATTGTGCAAGCACCTTGCCAACAAGAAAACAGCAGTATAAAGAAAGGTTGCCCCCACATATTTTTGAGAAATATCTGCAGAAATCCATTGCATTTGCAAAGACCTTTTTTTTTAAAAAAAAAATTGCATTAAATAAAACTGCAAAATATGTATGCTTGGAGCAGGGGTCTCCAACCTTGTCAACTTTAAGACAACTTTAAGCAAAGCTGGCTGAGGAATTCTGGGAGTTGAAGTCCACAAGTCTTAAAGTTGACAAGGTTGGAGACCCCTGGCTTGGAGGAATGGGCACAGAAATACCGACATATTTTACTGTATATGTTCATGAAAGCATCTCAACCCCATTTAAAAATAGAAACATCGGAAGGAAGAACCCAAAGAGAATCCAAAGCGAACAGATGCATTCATTCCAAAGGTGAAAAGAGCTGTACAGGCAGTCATCAGCGTACGACCATAGTTTGAAACAGAGCTTCTGTTGCTAAGCGATGCAGTCATTAAGTGAGTCACACCCAATTTTAAAACCTATTTGCTGTAGCTGCTAAGTGGCTCACACAGTCATTGAGAAAATCTGGCTTCCCCCATTGGCTTTGCTTGTTGGAAACCCATTGGGTAGGTCCCAAATGGCTATCATAGGATTCCAAGGACACGGCAACAGTTGTAAATACATACAAATACATTTTACATATTATGTAAATGTTATGTAAATATTATGTAAATAATATGTAAATAATATGTAAATATGTAAATACATATTTACAGTTGTAAATACGTACAAAGGGCAATCACATGACCACAGGGACTCTGATGGTTGTAAGTACAAGGACTGGTGGTAAGTGCCATTGTAACTTTGAATGGTCATTACAGGAATTGTCAATTGAGGACTACCTGCATAAATCAAAAATAAATTCGGTTTGCATGCTGAAGATAGCAATAGCACTTAGACTTAGATACCGCTTCACAGTGCTTTCCAGCCCTCTCTAAGCAGTTTTCAGAGTCAACCTATTGTCCCCCAACAATCTGGGTCCTCGTTTTACCAACCTCGGAAGGATGGAAGGCTGAGTCAATCTTGAACTGGTCAGGATCAAACTACTGAACTGCTGGCAATGGGCAGTTAGCAGAATTAGCCTGCAATACTGCATTCTAACCACTGTGCCACCATGGCTCTTGTTCGGTAAGAAGGATCGCCATGTCATTTTTTTTTTTAAAAAAAAGGATAAAAGAGGATGTGGAGTCACACAAAACTGACAAAACTACAAGATAAAACAAGGGGGTTGAATGCTTCCTTGCTCTGCTGTCCAGGCCTTTGGGTTCTTCCTTTCCAGAAAGCTCTTGAAGAGAAGTCAACAGAAAATACTTTTCAAATGGGCAGTTCTGGCATTAGAAAACAGCAACGATTTCCCTAAAAAATTGGAAATATTTAATGCTGAAAGGGAAGTTATGCAGGTGCACCTGTGCAGTTCCTGGAAAAGGCTGAGACTGTAGCATTCCAGTCTGGCCTAGGAGCTAAATCTTGATGGATGGACAGTCTGTTTACTCCACCGTTTGGCTGTGTTTTCAAAGGGAGCTGGGAGCAGAACTGGGCTGTCATCCTTGCAGTTCTAATGTACTTGATTTCCTCTATTTTTATTTTTTCCTCTCACAGCAATAACAGTTTGGTCTGCAGAGCCAAGCTAAACAAACAGGCTTGAAAAAGCTTAAAACCAAACACACTGCTCCTGTTGGAAACAAGGGCTTCCCCCCAGGGGTGTAATCCAGCAGGTTCTGACAGGTTCTGGAGAACCAGTAGTAGAACTTTTGAGCAGTTTGGAGAACCGGTAGTGGAAATTTTCACTAGTTCGGAGAACCGGCAAATATCACCTCTGACTAGTCCCAGAGTGGGGAGGGAATGGGGATTTTGGAGTATCCTTCCCCCAGGAGTAGGGAGGGAATGGGGATTTTGCAATATCCTTCCCCTGCCACCCCCACTAAGCCACCCCCACCAAGCCACACCACGCCCACCAAGCCATGCCCACAGAACCAGTAGTAAAAAAAAATGGATTTCACCACTGCTTCCCTTCCACACACACTTTTAAAAGTCCCATTTGGGCACTTAAATTGAGCATCTCCTTAAGAGACAGCAAAACAAGCAGCACCTTAAACCCTTGAGGACTACCAGCTTGAGGGATGGGTCTAAAAGTTGGTTGCAAAAAGGAAGCAAAAGATACTCTCCTGGTTGCACTTGAGCAAAGTCAGAGGAAGAAGTCCAGCAGACAACTCTTCCCAGCATGGGTCATCCACACCTCATCAACCAGCCTACAGAAGTATAGTTTTGTTTATTCTAAAAATTAAAATGTAAAGCTGCCTTCCAGGCAAGCTCAGCAGCTGGTGATTTCAAGGGCAGTTCAGATAGATTTGGCAACAAAAGTGCAGAACTGGGTTTGCATGGCCTTAATCTAGACAATTTGACGGCAATTTGGGGATGAACAAACCGGGGGGGGGGGCACCCAAACGGAAGCCTCTTGAGAAGCACTCGTATTTCTCCACCCTAACCAAAGAAGCTGTTTTCAACTTTTAATGTGCATGTTTATGACCCACTTGAAAATCGTTGAGGATTGAGTATGTTGTTATGGAGCAGGGCCACCTTGAGAGAGCTAATCACTCAGCTGGGAGGACTAGAATGAGTCCAGGGTCTCAGCAGTGAGAGGGGGAAGGAAGGAAAGAAAGAAGTCCTTCATTTTAAGGATACTTAAAGATAAGCATTTGCAGATAAAGATTCCCTTCTATTACAACATGGTAGAGTGCTATGTGGGCTTTGGATTTTCTGGATACGAACCTCCTCCTATCCCAACTTTGCCATTGCCATTGAGGCTGTCCGTCTTCTAAAAGCTGTAGGCAGGAGAGCTAGCAGGAAGAAGAGAGAGGGAGAATTCGATATATGATCTTCCTCTCTTCCCCTCTTCATGGTTGAAGTTTAATCTCCAGTCCAGAGGGACAACTTAAGGTATCCTGTGGCCCTGGGAATTATTGATATTATTGTAATGGTTGGCTGCAGAGTCAGCCAGATATTTAGACTGGATTTAACATTTTTATCCACCTATCAAGTCCTTCCCAAAGACCTAGGAGGGGCAGATCTTGTTGGTTGATGTTGTTAAAGGCATTGTTACAGGAAGTAAGCTATTCGGAGTTAAACTGTCTTTTGATTGATGGCGATTTTGATGGAGTTCAAAGGTTGTTCCAGATGTTTTGGGATTGCACTCCAGGAGCTTATTACTATTAGTTCTATCTTTGCTTTCTCTTTTGCCACAGTTGTTCAATTTTTATTGGCAGATCTTTGTAATTTGTGATTTTGTCCAGTTTCTTCTTTTCTGTCCCACTGTTTCCATACCCTGCAACATCTGCTAGCCTTTGTTTTTTGGTCTTATTTACTAACAGTTGTTTTGTCTGGATGTTATATGGCAGGTGCCTGTTTGCTTGAATTCTAAAATCCCAGAGCAGTTTAGCTTCTACATTTTCTATTATTTTGTCTATCTTGTGGTCCCACCAGTTCTTGCTTGCAGGAAAATGGTATTTCTTGCAGAGATTCCAATGCACCATTGTTGTTACTTTGCTATGCCGCTGTTTGTAGTCAGTCTGTGTAATCTTCTTGTAATTCTTCTTGGTAACTAGGTGATCTGCTGTTTCTTCAGCTTCTTTGCAGCTTCTTTGCTGTCTGTTGCTATCTTGATCTTGTGCAGCTAGAATTAAGTCCTCTGTCTCATTCTTTAATTTTTCTTCTCTTTGTCATTGCAACATTTTTTTGTTGTCAGCTTGGTCTTGCATTTTTTAATGTAAAGGTAAAGGTTTCCTTCGCACATACTGTCGTGTCTTCAGCTCCCGAGCCGGGCCTCCTGGCAGAGAGTGACTCAGGGAGTGAGGGGGAAGAGCCCTCTTTAGGACCTTCCTCTCTTGCGCCGCTCCAGGTCCCAGAGGCAGGCCAGGTGAAGGAGATGACGAGGCCTCTTTCTCCCGCACCTTCCCCCTCCCAGGCAACACCTCAAGAGCCAGCTGCTGACAATCAGTCCTGGTTAAATCCCAGGTATCACAGAAAGGGGAGGCGGAAACAACAAAAGAAGGGGTGGGGCAGGCTTAGAGAGTGCTGAGTCACAGAGCCGCACCCCACAGGGTATAAAAGCAGGAGGAGCTGCTCTATAGCTTCTAGTGATGGACAAAAATTGAAACTTTGGAAACTTTGGCTGCAATATTTCGAGACTAAGAATTTGGCTTCTGGATTTCTGTTTATTAACTGCAGTTACGCTGGCTTCTGAGGAGATAAGAGAACTTGGCAGGCAATCACAGATTCGTTGCCAGAACTGATATCTGTCATAGGAATAAATTGCTGACAAATATAGTCAGCTTGTGTGTCTTCTTGGTTGTGGTTGTGGGGGACAGAACACATACACATTTCTAGATCGGGACGCTTTATGCACAGTCACTCACGCCCTCGTCACTTCTCGCCTGGACTACTGTAATGCTCTCTACATGGGGCTCCCCTTGAGGTGCACCCGGAGACTTCAGTTGGTTCAGAATGCAGCCGCACGGGTGATAGAGGGAGCCACTCGTGGCTCCCATATAACACCGATCCTGCGCAGGCTGCACTGGCTAGCTGTGGTTTTCTGAGTGCACTTCAAGGTACTGGTTACCACCTTTAAAGTGCTCCATGGCATAGGACCGGGATATCTTCGGGACCGCCTTCTGTTACCACATGCCTCCCACCGGCCGGTACGCTCCCATAGAGACGGTCTTCTCAGGGTGCCGTCAGCCAAACAGTGTAGGCTGGCGACCCCCAGGGGGAGAGCCTTCTCGGTGGGGGCACCTACCCTCTGGAATGAGCTTCCCCCAGGACTTCGACAACTTCCTGACCTCCGGACCTTTCGCCGCGAGCTGAAGACATATCTATTCTTCCGAGCAGGACTGGCTTAAATAGGGTTTTTAAACATGGATTTTATTGGGGTTTATTTTATATTTTGTATTGTATTTTAAATTTAGGCTATATTGAATAAGTTTTTTAAATAGTGTTTTTATTGTAATGTATTGTATTATTTTATCTGCCTGTTCACCGCCCTGAGTCTTTCGGGAGAAGGGCGGTATAAAAATTAAATTATTATTATTATTATACGTGCTAGTTGTTGCTGACTCTAGGGGTCAGTGCTCATCTCCGTTTCAAAGCCGAAGAGCCAGCGCTGTCTGAAGACGTCTCTGTGGTCATGTGGCCGGCATGACTCAACACCAAAGGCGCACAGAATGCTGTTTACCTTCCCACCAAAGGTGGTCCCTATTTTTTCTACTTGCATTTTTACATGCTTTCGAAACTGCTAGATTGGCAGCACTAGGGATTCGAACCGCTGAGCTGCCGACCTTTCGATTGACAAGCTCAACGTCCTAGCCCCTGAGCCACCGCGTCCCTCAATTATTATTTTTCTTAAATGTACTGGCCATGAAAAACTTTGCCTTGCTATGTCTCTTTTCTATTCTTCATTTGTTTTCTCTGTATATCAGTGACAATGGTACACTGGCTTCAGCACCTCTTCTTCACTGTCCTCCAGGTATTTTTCCAATGTCCTTTTTTTCTTCTTCAACAGTCTGATGTACTTGCAATATTCCACTCCCACCTATTTTCTTTAATGAGTAGTCTGTCAATGTTGTTGAATGGATGAAGGGCATGATTCATCGTCATTATTTTTCTAATCTTTCTATCCAGAGCTTTTACTTCGGCTTGAGACCAGTCCTCTATTCCAGCTGTGTATCTAACTGGAAGGCTTAGCTGTTAATTCCTTTGGTGGTATTTCCTTCACTGAGTTTAGGCTTTAACATCCTTTTCACTCTCACTTCTATACAGAATTCTAACCTGGTCTTGACTTCAGCATGCTTGATGTTCAGCATGCTTGCTTATTGCTACTTTTCCGGAAACAAAGGAAGAGACAAAAGTGAGATATTTTGCTCAAACAACTGGAAAATGTATTAAACACTTGGACACATACACACTGTGTAACTTGCCTTGTTGGTGAAGAAACAGAAATGGCTGTCTTGATACAAGAGGAAAGCCTTGAGCTCTGTTTGGGAGTTTCCCTTTTATTGCATTTAACCACTGGCCTCTCTTAGACCTCCAAGCAAAATCAGTCAAAAGGTATTAAATAATCCTACTGATGAATGGATTTTGGAAAGAAAAGACAGAAGGGTGGGGGAGAGAGACAGTAGATTAGCAAGTCATGATACTTTGATTTTTATAATTAAGGCGATTGTAGAATAGAATAGAATAGAATAGAATAGAATAGAATAGAATAGAATAGAATAGAATAGAATAGAATAGAACAGAACAGAACAGAACAGAACAGAACAGAATAGAATAGAATAGAATAGAATAAAAAATTTTATTGGCCGAGTGTGATTGGACACACAAGGAATTTGTCTTGGTGCATATGCTCTCAGTGTATATAAAAGAAAAGATACCTTCATAAACGTACACCACTTACAACACTTAATGATAGTCATAGGGTACAAATTTGACACTTAATGATACAACACTTAATGATAGTCATAGGCTACAAATAAGCAATCAGGAAACAATATCAATATAAATCGTAAGGATACAAGCAACAAAGTTACAGTCATAAGTGGAAGGAGATGGGTGATGGGAACGATGAGAAGATTAATAGTAGTGCAGTTTTAGTAAATAGTTTCACAGTGTTAAGGGAATTATTTGTTTAGCAGAGTGATGGTGTTCGGGAAGAAACTGTTCTTGTGTCTAGTTGTTCTGGTGTGCAGTGCTCTATAGCGTCATTTTGTGGGTAGGAGTTGAAACAGTTTATGAATAACAGGTTTAGAACAGAACAGAACAGAACAGAACAGAACAGAGTAGAGTAGAGTAGAGTAGAGTAGAGTAGAGTAGAGTAGAGTAGAGTAGAGTAGAGTAGAGTAGAGTAGAGTAGAATAGAATAGAATAGAATTCTTTATTGGCCAAGTGTGATTGGACACACAAGGAATTTGCCTTGGTGCATAGGCTCTCAGTGTACATAAAAGAAAAGACCATCAAGAATTCTATGGTACAACACTTAATGATAGTCATAGGGTACAAATAAACTACTTGTAGAATTATGGGTCCATTTTATTCTTGTGTAACAGATAAAAGTGGAGTAAGTTGGCATTGCCTGTAACATTTTGTAGGATATGTTCAGGGTTATGTGCATTTATGTTTTGAGTGAATGGAACTTGGACCTTCCCCCTAGCTGAGCTTGTAAGACACAACGGAAAAGTTGAATTCCAGTCTTCTCTATCCTGATTCTGTCTTGAGCGATTGGCCTGCAATTCTGAAAATTCTTAGGCCGTGCCGGCTAGGAATTTTAGAACTGTAGTTTCATCAACTCTGTGGGAACTCCAGATTAGAGAAGGCTCTGGGTGTTCTTCTCATTGCAGTTTCCCTCTTGGCCTTCTTCTTTTAGGGAAGATTAAATCTTTGTGAAGAAACAGGTGTGGCCCTCCACCAGCCTTCCCATTCCTAAATATGGAACAGAAAGTCATACAAAAGATTTCAGATGGAGAACTAGATATACGGTAGTCATCATCACCCACAATACTACTGGCTGGCATTCTTGCTCCTTCTCTATATCGTCAGTATGAGGGAGGGGGGGAAGCAAGAAAATGACATACTTGTATAAGTAGCTCTGGGAAAGAAATTCCACTCCCAGGAAGTGTGGTCTAAAGCATGTGGAAATCTGCCATTTTGATCCAAGGTATCCTTTTCATCTCTGCTGATGCTCCTTGGGAGAAGATCTTTTAACGTTTCTGGGTCTGCCAAATAATTGCAGCCAGTCTCTGTTGAGTTAGGTCTAACCGCCCCCCCCCCATTCCACAGGGGTGCCACGGTAGCAACCCCAGGGCACAGGCTGCAAGTAGGAGCAGGAAGGAGTGACTGGAACGATCGCCAAGACCGATGGTTTCAGGAAGACAGATATTTGCCCAAACAGGAGATGTCTGGATTCTTTTCATTACCACACCTATTTCATTTCTCTTCTTCTCTGGGATGAGGAAGCTGTTATTATGCTTGAGCTAAAATTTAGCAGGATAATATTCCTTGCAGTTGTTTGTTTGTTTGTTTATTGCATCTACACCTCCCCTTTCCTCTGCAGAGGATTCTGTCCTCCAGTCTTATTCCTCCAACAAACAAGTTTAGGAGGTAACTTGAGCTAAGAGGGAAAGAGTGAATGATGATCATGGTTTCCACCACTCAGGGGAATCCCAGCTGATTCTCAGGACCTACGGAGGAGTGGAGGCAGAGGTGATATTCAGCAGGTTCTGACCAGTTCTGGAGAACCAGTAGCACAGATTTTGAGTAGTTCAGAGAACCCGTAAATAGCACCTCTGATTGGCTAGCTGAATAGCACCCATCTATTCTCTGCCTCCCGAGTCCCAGCTGATCCGGAGGAAATGGGGATTTTGCAGTAACCTTCCCCTGGAGTGGAGAGGGAATGGAGATTTTGCCGTATCCTTCCCCTGCCACGCCCACCAAGCCATACCACGCCCACCAAGCCACACCTGCAGAACCAGTAGTAAAAAAAATTGAAACCCACCACTGATTGGAGGACTATATGAGAATTACAGGGCTATAATCCAAAGTGGTAACTGGAAAAAAAATAAGATTATAGGAATGCAGTCACCGGGAGAGGAGTATGAGTTCAGGCCATTTCCCCCTTATCTTTCAAGTAATGCCACTGTTGTGTCTTGCCCGCTCTCACAGCAGCCGGGGCCTTCTTATCTGCTCCCGAACACGGAGGAATGTATGCCTCCCGGCCCCAGCCCTGGCTCCATGCCCAAGCAGGCTGCAGAGGAGGGAGCACCCCCCGGCCCCAGCCCTGGCTCCATGCCCAGGCAAACGGAGCAGCTAGACCCCTCCCCCTCCTCCACAGCATGTGAGCCTGAGGAAAGTTTATTTCCAACAGCTGCTGATTGGAGTGACCCTCGCATCAGAAGACTGGATAGGCGGAGGCAACAGAAGGAAGGGAGGGGCAGGCCTTAATGAGTGCTGAGCCATGGAGCCACACCCCATGGCCTATATAAAGGATCTGCTTTCTGGCAGTCTCTGAGTCAGGCAAAGTCGAACTTATCTTGCTGAAGTCACTTTCTGGTCTCCTGCCTGCTCTGAGGACTTTGCTAGGACTTTGGGCAGAGCTGCAGAGGCAAGCCTGATTCGGATTTCCCTGACCCGGCCGTCAGCGGAGGAGTGGGACACGACAGCCACCAACGTGAGATAGGATTAGCACTTAGACTTATATACGGCTTCATACTGCTTTTACAGCCCTCTCTAAGCGGGTTTACAGAGTCAGTCTATTGCCCCCAACAATCTGGGTCCTCCTTTTACCCACCTCGGAAAGATGAAAGACTGAGTCAACCTTGAGCCTGGTGAGATTCGATCTGCCAAATTACAGGCAGCCGGCAGTCAGCAGAAGTAGCCTGCAGTACTGCATTCTAACCACTGCTCTTATGATAGAGATACAAATAGTCCTTGATTTACAACTACAGTTGGGAGCAGAATTTCCATTGCTAAGCAAGGCAGCAAGGTTAAGTGAGTGGTGCTTGATTTTCTATCCTTTCCCCCACAGCTATTAAGTGAATCACTGCAGTTGTTAAATGAATCCAGCTTCCCCAATGACTTTGCTTATGAGAGGTCAGCTGCGAAGGCTGAAAATAGTGATCACATGGCCCCAGGATACTGCAAACATCGAAAATACATGCCAGTTGCCGAGCACCAAAATTTGATCCTGGGAGGCTGCAGTGATTGTAAATGCAAGTACTGGTTGTAAGTAATCTTTGCTGCTGTAGCTTTGAATTTGTGGGAAGTTCAGTTCCAAGCCAGGAACTCCAGCTCCAAGCCAGGAGTTCCAGCTGGTTCAGTTCCAAGCCAGGAGAAAGGCGCTGGAGACAAAATGGAGGCTGACAACTCATTGGAAAAAGGGTCCATTTATTGATGAAGCAGAAACACATGGGTGGTTCCGGGCAGCTGAACACATGGAGTTGAGAGTGGGGAGTATTTATACCTTCTCTTGGGCTTTGCACTTGAACTTCCTGTTCCTGTGCAAAAACATGTATTCTATCAAGCTCCCATGAGGCCATGTACAAATCCTAAGAGTTTGTCTGAGCTAAGTTTGGTTGAAGTTTCTGAGGGTGATGCAAGGAAGCGGTGTTGGACAATTCCTATTGTGGCTGAGGGCTACTCCTACCTTTGTTGGATCTTGGGTGAGGGTATGTGCTTATGAATAGAGCTGGCTATCTCTTTATCTCTTAAGTGCTGACATCTGCTGAGGGCTATTAAGAAAGGTGGGGGCTATTTTCTCCCTCTAAAAAAACATGTTTCTCAATTTCTCATCCAGAGAAATATAACTGCCTGCCTTTTTAAAAATTTCTCAAAATATTTCATTCTTCTAGGAGAGGGGTGGGTGCTAACTTTCTACAAACTGTAGATTGCACGATGTCTACCTGCACAGTACTTCGTTCATTGTCCTTTAGCCGTTTCCACCGTGGCTTCTACTTTATTTTTAAATGAAACCAATATTCTTGGCATGCCTAGGTATATACGTAACAAATGTACATCTAGTAAAAGTGTCATTTATTACGCTAGGTTCCATCCCCCTCCAACAGCCTCTTCCCCATTCTGAAATGAAAACAGCAGCGATCGCTACTTAATGATTGCACGAAGTTGGTTAAAAACAGCAGCTCTTTTAAAGGATCGGGATGGAGTGTAATCCAGTCATAATACTTTCAGCACATGGAGCTATTTCTTGGAAGGGCCATCAAAAGATTCCACAGTTTTGCCTTTGGCAGTGCGAGAAACATTTTTAAAAAGAATGTATATGTGTGTGTGTGTGTGTTTGTCTGTATTTCTTTGTGTGTGAGTGTGTGTACTCTACCTTGGAGGAGGCACAACAAATAAACAATTGCTAAGGAAAAAGAGGCTGTAAAAACGTTGCCCTTCACATTTCGTTTCTTTCTTTTCCCCCCTCACCCCACCCATCTGCCCTTTGGAAGCCAAATGTTCCTTTGAAAGAACTTTTAGCTCAGTACATTTCACTGGATGGATTTTTTATTATTATTATTATTTCCCTGCTTGGAAGGTTGTTTAATTGCTATTCAGGCTTAATTTTTTTTTTCCTGGATGTTCAGAGCATTTTTGCTTTGCTTGGTTTTTGTTCTAAATGGGAAATCAGGGGGAAATCTCTCGGGAGAGAAACACCGCCCTTTTCTCTTCTTTTATTGCTAAAATAACCGCTGAGATATTCCTTGCTTGCACCCCAGTCTGGGCAGAAAAAAAGGAACATCTTTGCAAACAATTCTTTAGGATTGGCTCTCAGCCCTCACATCTCCCAATAAGTGGGTTGGGCATTCTTCTTGCATTTGTATCACATGTTTTGTTACTTCCCTCCTTTAAAGCTCTTAATAGCTGAATTTCCTTTCTTCCAAGAAAACTCAGATCAACAAGATTGTTTGGCTCCTGCAACACAGTGCATTGCTCTGGAGCTTATGGGGCAGAGAACCCTTTGATTAGGAATGGTGACTTATTTTCACCAGTGCCCTGTTGAGGAAATGTGTTTTGGAGGTTTAGCATCAGTTTCCAAGAATTTCCAGGAGTTAAGCCATTGCAAGGTATCAGTTTATCTGTCTTTGGTAGACTTATTCTCTTGGATCAACACGATCAACAGGTGGGTGGGTTCAGTCCTGAAGGTCATCTATTGCTGAGGCTGGATGGACCACCACAGCTGAGTGATGTAATTTAGATGTCTGTGAGTTGGCTCCATCTCACAGTGAGGCACGATGTGGCTGCTAGTAATAAACAAACGCATTGGCTGAAGACTACTTTGAACCCAAAGGAGCCGTCCATCTGGAGGAAAGGGCCAGGTGCTTTGCTATATGAATCAAGGCTCTGGTTTCATGCTCTGCTGGGTAGAAGTATTTGCTTTGCACCTCTGCTCAAAGTTTGATGAGGTCATCCCATTTCTCCCAACCCAAGATGCACAGAAGGATTATCCACCCTTGGAGGAGGCTGCCAGTGGCATTCCCGTATAAGTCCATTTTGGCTTCTTTCTGATCAGGAACCATACTAAGAATGGTGACGCATGCCGAAATACAGGCAGGTGGTCTCCTCTGAGGATGTGAGTAAGTCTTGCTCTTTGTTCGCTAAAAATAAGTCGCTGGAGCATTAGGAGCCCTGCGGTCCTCCAATTTTAAACCAGGAAAAAAAAAAAAGTACTGCAATCTTTTGTGTGCCTATTCAACCTTAGGCTGAGTCAGATCAACCTGTATGTGGTTGCCGTCTAAACTTTAAGTCTAAACTTTAAGCTAGCCAATGGAAGTAAACTGACGTTGCTATGCTTTTTCCAGCTAAACACTTGTACAAGATTGGGTTCATTTGTGCAAAGGGCGTAGAGATCAGGCTGGGTACCACTGGGAAATACTTCTTTAAGTGGTAAATACGATATTAAATTTGCAGGAAGGAGCCCATATAATACCATCAATGTTTCTCTGCATGCATCAATAGCCGTGAAAGCATATTTATATTGTGCACGTTAACGAAGCTCGTCACTAACAAATTGCCTCTCAGGCATCTGGAAGCTTTCATTACTAATTGGTTTTTAGAATGTGGCTTAAAGGACATCATTAACGTACAGATCCTCATCCTGTAATGAGCTAGAGAAAGGGAGATGAAGGAGGTAGTTAGCAATCCCACTTCACTTTTACTTGTTGCTATGGAATTCCTCCTCCTTCCTTGTTCAGTCCAACAGATTTGATGGATTTTCCCTCATGCTGAAAATTGGGATCGGGCAAATGGCCAACAGCCTTCCTGAATCTGGCGCCCTCGCCCTGCATTGTAATGTCAGCTTCTAAGAATTCCCAGCCAGCATCTGGAGAATGCCAGGATAGAGAGCTACAAGAGCATTTGCATTCAGAGGGTGTGACTGGTTAGCATGAGCAAGAATTCGGACAGGGGCATCCGGACAGAGGATCCTTTGTGTTACCAGTCAAAAGTCACGGTACAATTATATCTTCCTCCTTCTTCCAGTGCAATCTCCATAGTAGGAAAAAAGAGGAGAGGAAAGGCAGTGAGAAAACACAACTCGAAATGAAAGGAGACAATGGGCACTTCTACACTCTCACTGCTTAACCCCTTAAAAGCAGTACGAAGGTAACTTGCGGTTGACTTCACTGAAGCCTCTTCAGACACTACAAGAACCAGAAGCCAAAAGGCGGGGCCAGTCTTGAGCTGCCACAGGTTCTAAGAATCATAGAGTTGGAAGGGACTTGAAGGTCTTGGAGGAATTCTCAAACCATCCCAGACAAATAACTGTCCAAACTTCGTTTGAAAAACCTCCAAAAATAGAGCATCCATGACTCCAGGAAGCGGGCTTTTCCACTGTTTTAACAGCTGTCAAGGTCAAGAAATTACTCTTTATTTCAAGTTTGGGTCTTTCTCTATAAAGCTTCTACCCATTGATTTTGTCCTAAACCCAGGCACCATGGAGAATAATCCACGCCCTTTTCCCTGGGACAGCTGTTCATGTACTGGAAAGCTGCTATCATATTTCCCCTTAGTTTTCTCCTCTTTAAGTTAAACATATGCTTCTTTTCCAGTGGTGAAATCCAATTTTTTTTTTACTACCGGTTCTGTTGGCGTGGCTTGGTAGGCGTGGCAGGGGAAGGATACTGCAAAATCTCCATTCCCACCCCACTCTGGGGCCAGCCAGAGGTGGTGTCTGCCGGTTCTCTGAACTACTCAAAATTTCCACTAATGGTTCTCCAGAACCTGTCAGAACCTGCTGAATTTCACCTCTCTTCTTTTCACTGTTCTTCGTATGATTTAGCTTTCCAGGCCCCCATCACCTTGGTTATTCCTCTCTGCACTCCTTCCAGTTTCTCAGCAACCTTCTTGTTATGTATGTATGCCTGTATGTGTTTATTCATTAAATTTATATGCCCTCTATCTCACTGTCAAATGATTCTGTAAGCGACCAAACCTGGACATAGTATTCCAGATGCAGTCTGACCAGCTCAGCAAAGGGGGATGTTCATTTCTTGTGATCTTGACATTGTATCAGTGTTGACGCAACCTAACATTGCCTCAACAATGATGACTCTGATTCTTTTGGCAGCTAAAGCACTCTGCTGCCTCATGCATAAATCACCTAAGAAACTCGGATTCCTCAGAAAAGTACTACTGCCATTTACCTTCTTCCTGCACATCAGGTTTTTCCTATTTTAGTCCACGTCCTGACACAACGACCAACACCTTGTTCCCATTCCATTAAATAAATAAAAGTTTGTATGGCACATTGATGGTGGTACCTTGTGTTGCATTCTGGCTTTCTGGGTGGAGGAAAAATCCCAATGGTTTTCATGAGGGGAAGCTGAAAAGCATCATCCCTCCAGTTGGTTTTTAGGACCTGGCAATTGGGTTGAAGAAGGGGATGGAGGAAGAGGAGTTGGTTAAAACAGTGAGCCACTCTGGTGTAATGGTTAAGGCATCAGGGTAAAAGCCAGGAGTTCTAATCCTACCTTAGGTAGAAAGCTAGCTAGGACCAGTCGTTCTGTGCCAGCCCTAGGACAAAAATGGCAAGTTACTTCTGAAATCTTGCAAAAAAAAAAAAAATCAATAGGGATTCATTCCAACAGTTACCAGAAGAGAACAGCTTACTCACCACTAGCTCCAGAGTTGCAATGCCTCTTACACACGGAGGCTGAACTATTTTTTAAAAAGTTTTTATTTTATTTTATAGACAAACATACATTTAAAACACTGGTAATTCCTTCCGTGTGACGTCTTGGTGTTTTCTTCCTGGATCCATCTTTTGTTGTTTCTTCTTTCTTCACTCCAATTTAAACTATTACCATTTTTCCACAGATACATTATTATCATTTTCTTACATAATTGTCCCTTGCTCATCTATACCTTTCTTCTAACCAACGATAAAATTTATCCCATATCTTTAAAATATTCTGAATCCGCTCTTTCTTTAATGAGGCTGAACTATTTGAAGCAATGCAGATTTGATTCTGGAGATGCTGTGCTTGGAGGTTCCCAGTATCTGATTTCTGTTGGTCCTCCATGGTTTTCCCCGGTTGAGGCACGATAATCAAAGCCACTCCAGAGCTTAGCTCTCTCTTCACCACACACACACAGAAAGAATTGTCCAGTGTAATAAAAAGCAGTTGAAATGTGCTTATTTCTTTCAGTTTGATAATGGCGAGGGGGAGGATAAGTGTGATTAAGATGCTGACAGAAACTTGAAATGAGAATTGTCTACTTTAGGCAACTAATACACTGTTCTCCATTAGATTATCATTACCATGATTCCACTGCCTTTGGGGGTGTAAATTAAAAGCGGGATTATGACTACATCTCAGTGGTGCATTGCTTGATTTCGGGACAATCTGGCAAAAGGTTGCACTTGCACTCTCTAGCAACAGAGCGGCTGCCAGGAGTAACATCCTGGAACAACAGGGAGCTTTGTAGAGGAAAAATCAGGAATATTGTAACGGGGTTTAGATTTGGCAATGCATTAAAAAAACATCAAACCCTTTGGGCTACTTGCCAATGGATCTGAATGGACCATCTACTAAGGGAACATTGCTTTTTACTCCGGTTAGTCCAGAGCAGGGTTCATATCAGGGGTGGTATTCACTTACGTTCACTACCGGTTCACAAATGTGAGCATGTGCAAAGCATCAAAAACAGGATATGATGTCATCCGGGCGGGTGGGCGGAGCCTCCCACAGCCGCCGGTACCAGTTTGCCTGAACTGGATACAACCGGCTGAATAGCACCATTGGTTCAAATTGATATGTAATCCTTAAGCAGAGTAATTCTAGGAGAAAAAGGACAGAACCCGTGGTGGGTTGCTGCAGGTTCGGTCTGTGTTAAGTTCGGGCAATGACGAGGCAGGAGACGATCCAAGTGACAACAGCTCTTTGGTTTATTGTGGTCCCAGCAAAAGCCAACAGGCAAAACCCCCTCTTTAAATAGTATTTTGGCTGAGGCATCAGCCAATCAGCAACGTGCATGTTCCCGCCCAAATTTCCCTCCTAAAGTTCAAATACATTACACTTCTCCCCTCCCAGAACGCATTGTACTACTATTTATATAGAATTTGCATGTTATTTTTCCACGTAGTCACGCAGGTAGACAGGGCGTCTCCTAACCCTTTCGGACTTGCGCAATTCATTTTCTGGGAGTGAGTCGAGCTGGTCGGAGGGACTGTTTGTTCCTCCCAGCTCCTTCTCCGGGCCATCCGGCCCTGGATTATTTGCAGAGTCATTCCTGCTGTCCTCTGGAGGAGCCGGTTGGCGTTGCTGGACTTCTTCATTCTCAGCTAAGTCTTCCGATCGCCTCGGGATTGAGCTAGCTGTTGGTTCAAATATTGGGTAGTCAGGGTCTGGCTGTTTGGTTTCTGGATTGTTTTGTATTCTTTTCGTAATTGATCTATGTGGCGTCTCCACACTCGGCCATCCCCATGTCCACTACATGATTTTGGGCCTGTTATTCCTATAATTGTTCCTTTAGCCACGCTGGGCCTTCACTATAGTTATGTGCCCATACTGGGTCACCTGTTGTCATTGTTCTGGTTCTTCCTTTGTGCTTTGGTACCCATCAGGGAGTATGTTGGGTTTAACCGATCTAGGGGCACCTGAGTCTTCTACCCATTAATAACTCTGATGGGCTGCAGCCAGTGGTCACACAGGGCGTTCTATGTTGGACTGCCAGGAAGGTATCAATTTTGGATTGCCAATCTCCTGGGCTAATTCTAGATAGCGCTTCCTTGGCACTGTCTGAAAGCGTTCTGCAAGTCCGTTCGTCGCCGGGTGGAAAGGCGCCGAGAGGACATGTCGGATGCCCTCTTCTGCCAAGTACCCTCAAACTGGGTGGCCGTGAATTGTGGGCCGTTATCGGACACTAGAGTGTCGGGCAACCCGTGTGTCACAAATAGATGCCTCAATACTGTGATTACGGCTTCCGCTGTTGTGGTTTTCATGAGTAAAATTTCTAACCACTTGAGTAGGCATCTACCACAATTAAAAGGTCTGCCCATGGAACGCCCGGCAAAATCTATATGGATCCTGGACCAAGGACCCTGGGGTTTCTCCCAATCTCTTATGGGGCTGTTGGGGTAGTGGCCTTGATTCTTGGCATGCTTGGCATTTCCCTACCCGGTCGCTAATGTCTTTATCCATTTGTGGCCACCACATAACTTCGCTAGGCTTTTCATCCTCACAATCCCGGGTGGCCCATGCAATAGTTCCAACACATGCCCTCGTAATTTCTCCGGAATAACCACTCTATCCCCCATAACAGACAACCCCTTGTACCGACAGTTCGAATGTTTTTGTAAAGTCTTTGAACGATCCCCCGGTGCAGTGGGCCATCCCCTCTGCACCCAACCGATCACAGTTCTTATGACAATGTCTTTGTAAGATGCCCTAGTCACTTCCATAGATGTGACTGGGCCAGAGTCCAAAGAGTCAATTAACAAGACGGGCGTCCCTGGGGTCGGGTCTTCGATAGTCTCTGGCAATGGGTATCTATTTAAAGCGTCCGCATGTTCCAAATCTTTGCCCGGTCGGTGAGACAATTTGTACGAATATGCTGCCAGGAAAATAGTCCAACAGGTCAGCCTGGGTAATAATGCAACCGGTGTTGGACGGTCCCCCGCCAAGAGTCCCAATAAAGGTCTGTGGTCTGTGATTATTTCAAATTGCCACCCAAACAGGTATTCGTGGAATTTTTTAACCCCAGAAACTATGGCCAGGGCCTCCCTGTCTAGTTGGCTGTAGTTCCTTTCCGCTGCAGACATTGTGCGGGAAAAACATGCTATGGGGGCTTCTGAGCCGTTCGGTAACCTATGGCTGAGAACAGCCCCTACCCCGTAGGGCGATGCATCACAAACTAGCACTAGTGGCAGCATCCCATTGTACTGGATTAGGAGGCTATCGCTGGACAAGAGATTCTTAACACTCTCAAATGCTCTCACCTCAACCCTGCCCCAAGTCCAGACAGTTTTTTTCGCTAGTAGTTTATGTAGTGGTTCGGCTACTGTTGCCTTATTTTTTAAAAATACCACATAGAAGTTTACAAGCCCCAAAAATGCTTGTAATTCTGTCTTGTTTTTTGGAGCAGGAGCCTTTTTAATGTCTCGCACTTTGCTCTCCGTTGGGTGGATTCCTTCTCTGTCTATCCGGTAACCCAGAAATTCTACAGATTCATCTCCTATCTGGCATTTGTTTAGTTTAACCCTAAGTCCTGAAAAAGTAACCTGAAACTGCTCAAGACCTTCCGTAGTTTGACCCCTAACTCTTCTAAGTTTTCGGCTGACACCAGTACATCGTCGAAATATGGGACTACCCCTGGTAGACCCTGTAGGAGTCGTTCCATCAGGTTTTGAAATAACTCGGGGGCTACGCTAACTCCGAACTGAAGTCGAGTGCATTTAAAAGTGCCTCGATGTGTGACAATAGTCTGCGCTTCGGCTGTGTCATTGTCTACTGGTAATTGTTGGTAGGCTTGAGCCAGATTGAGTTTGGCGAAAACTTGTCCTTGTCCTAACGAGTGCAATAAATGTTGCACTACTGGGACGGGGTATGCACTCTTTTGCAAAGCTTTGTTAAGCGTTGCCTTATAGTCAGCGCAAATCCGGACTGATCCGTCCGGTTTGACTGGGGTCACTATTGGTGTCTCCCATTTTGCATGGTCGACGGGGACTAGTATTCCTTGGCTTACTAGTCTGTCTAGTTCCTGTCAATCTTGGGTTTGAGGCAACGGGACCCTCCTAGCTTTTAATCTAATAGGGGCCACCTGGGGGTCCAAATTGAAAGAGATGGGGGTCCCCACGTACTTGCCCAAGCAGTCTTGGAAAACATCCTCGAATTCATTCAGCAATTCATCCTTCAGGTTGACTCCGTTTCTGTAAACCTCGGTTACTTCCATGCCCAAGGCTCTGAACCAGTCCAGACCTAGCAAACTGGGTAGGCTTCCATCTACGATGGTGATCGGCAGGGTTTTCTTGAAATGTCCATATTTCACTTTGACGGACGTGACTCCTCAAACAGGGATTCGGTTTCCCTGGTAGTCTTGCACTCTCAGCTTTTGGGTTTGCAGTTGGCGTTTCACGACGTTTGGCAGGTCCCTCGCGATGGTGTCCCAAGACATGATTGTAATTGATGAGCCGGTATCCACCTCCATCTTACACGGCACTCCTTCGATGTAAGTCTTGGTGAATATCTTCTTTTCCAGCCGCGTCGATGCGTGGCCCACTCTTACAGTGGTCTGATTCAATTTTGCACCTTTTTTTAATGGACCAATCCCTGGCCTTCTCGCCGATCCAGCGCCCTGCTGATTGGCCGGTTTGAATTTTTGGCGGGAAGGTTGAGGGGCTCGGCAGGCCTGAGCTATGTGTCCCTTCTTTTCACACCGCCGACAAATTGCGTCTTTGAACCTGCAATTTTGTCATTGGTGTTGCCCTCCGCAGCTCACGCACTTGTCCCGGTCGCCTCTCTCCGGCCTCCTGGTGTGGAAAACCTCTTCCTCTTCTTCACCCTCTGATTCGGCCTGGATTTCCTCGCTGTGGACTGACGTTGTTTTCACCGCGACATTTGGCCTGTTTGGCTTTTGTAAGGTTTCCGCCGCTTTGGTGGACATCTCGTGTGCCCTGGCCTCATCCAGGGCTATCGCCAGGGTTAGGTTGCTTTTTGACAGCAGCCGCCTCTGTAGTCGGATGTCCCTGACCCCACAAATGAGTTGTTCTAATAGAGAGTCCTCCAAGTCTCTATACTCACAGTGGTTTGCAGCTTTCCTTAATGCGGCCATGTACATGCTTATCGATTCGCCCTCTCGCTGAACTCTTTGCCTCAACTAGAACCGTTGTACAAACTTTGATGGCACCGGCGCGTAGTGTGCTCGTAGTGTCGTCTGTAGCGTTTGCCATGGCACTGACTGTACCCGCGTTGGTTCCGACAGTGATTCGGTGGTATCGAAGACTTCTGGCCCACAGTGGCTCAGGAAGTAAGCGCGCTTCCGATTATCCGATACTCCTTGCAGTTCGTTAGCTTCGAGGAAACACTCGAAACGAGCCATGTAAGACCCCCATTTCTCCTTGGCTGGGTCAAATGGCGCTGGCGGCGTATAGCTTGACATCGCTATGTTTCCGCCCTTAATACTGGCTGGGTTTTAAGGTCCGTGACTCCTTCAGCTCTTTTCTAGTCTTGCTGCCTCAATATCCCACCTTCGTAGCCAATGTTAAGTTCGGGCAATGATGAGGCAGGAGACAATCCAAGTGACAACAGCTCTTTGGTTTATTGTGGTCCCAGCAAAAGCCAACAGGCAAAAACCCCTCTTTAAATAGTATTTTGGCTGAGGCATCAGCCAATCAGCAACATGCATGTTTCCGCCCAAATTTCCCTCCTAAAGTTCAAATACATTACAGTCTGGTTCTATAGAACTGGTAGTAAAACCAGTGGGAGGCTCCACCCACCCACCACAATGTCATCATGGGTGATCTGATCCGGTGCGCTACGGAAGCGCACACTCCCATTGTGAACTGGTAGTAAATGAACCCTGGAGAGAACTGTGTAATGACTTTGCTCCTGTTGGGTGTGAACAAGCAGACCCACATGTGAAGCGTATAAAACAGCTAGGAATCTTCCCAGACTGGCAGTTTGCCCCTAGGTAAAACTAGATAAGGTTCAACAGCATTCAAGGGGGTTCAGACCTTGCCCTCTTGTGTCTATGTAATGATTCCAGGTTAATTCCCCACTTGACCCCTCGTCCGGGCTGGGACAGTCTCCCTCCAATAGCCCCTGCAGTTAAGCATCCACATTGCCTTGTCACCAGTAATGAATTAAATCATCTGCAAGGTGCTCTCTAGACTTCCATCGCTCCCTGCCAGCACACCCTAAAATTACCATGACTTTCCTTGTTTGAATGAAAATCCAAAAGCACGTGAAATGTTTCTCTTATACGTGTGTCTCTTCCTTTTCAAGGTCAATATTCAGCTCTTGGGCTCCTGGAACACAGGAGCGAAGGCCAGAGGGCTGCAGCTTTCAAGGTGGCTTGCTCTGAATTTAGCAAGTATTAGCAACTACTTATTAGCCTGGGTGTCATGAGCCCCAGCTTAATTACAGCTCTAAATCTTGTCAAACAAGCTTTTGTAGTGATCTCTTCCCCCCCCCCACCCCTCCACTGTGCTTCCTGGGGAGCTAAATGAGCAGGTACCGGTCTCCAAAGGAATCCAGTGTAAATTACAACTGAGTAACGTCAGCTCTATATCCGTCTGAGTTTTTCTGGCCCAGATCACATATTTAGGACAATATTGCCTCCAAATAATGTGGCTTCTTTTGCATTGTTGTTAGTTGCAAAGTCGTTCCTGACCCATCGCGACCCCATGGACAACTTTCCTCCAGGACTTCCTGTCCTCTACTATCCCCTGGAAACCATTTAAGCCAGAGGTCTTCAAACTTGGCAGCTTTAAGACTTGTGGACTTCAACTCTTAGAATTCTCCAGCCAGCATAGCTTAGCTGGCTGGAGAATTCTGGGAGTTGAAGTCCACAAGTCCTAAAGCTGCCAAGTTTGAAGACCTCTGATTTAAGCTCACGCCGACTGCTTCAGTGATTCCATCCAGCCACCTCATTCTCTGCCGTCCCCTTCTTTTTTTGCCCTCAATCGTTCCCAGCATTAGGCTCTTCTCCAGTGAGTCCTTCCTTCTCAGTTTCATCTTCAGGATCTGGCCTTCTAAAGAGCAATCAGGGCTGATCTCTAGGACTGACTGATTTGACTGCCTTGTAGTTCAAAGGACTCAATTCTTTGACGTTCAGCCTTTCTTATGGTCCAACTTTCACAGCCATACATTGCAACCATAGCCTTGACTATACTTTTGTTGGCAGGGTGATGTCTCTGCTTTTTAGAATGCTGTCTAGATTTCTGATAGCTTTTCTCCCCAGGAGCAAGCATCTTTTAATTTCTTGGCTGCAGTCCCCATCTGCGGTGATCTTGGAGCCCAGGAAAATAAAATCTGTCACTACCTTCATTTCTTCCCATTTTCCTATTTGCCAGGAATTGAGAGGGCCGGATGCCATGATCTTAGTTTTCTTAATTGTTTTGCTTAGTGAGGAGAAATAGTCCCTGGGCACAGGGGTCTCATGTAGATGTCCAGGAGAAGAGCCGTTTTTTGCTATGGCTCCTGCCCTTTGGAACATTGTATTCCCCCAAGGTGAGATCCTCACTCACCCTCCTTCTAACCCTTTTCTAGGGCCTGAAGATCTGGCTCTGCCAGTTGTCCTGGGATCCCAGCGGGTGTTGCACCATTCCAGAGGTGTCTATTGGATTAAGGAAACACCCCACCTCTGTATTTTATGCTCCCACCCATTTTTAATGGTAAATTATTACTGCAGCGTTCCGTACGCCTTTGCCATTGAGTCATGCCGGCCACATGACCACGGAGATGTCTTTGGACAGCGCTGGCTCTTCGGCTTTGAAACGGAGATGCGCACTGCCCCCTAGAGTCGGCAACGACTAGCACGTATGTGCGAGGGGAACCTTTACCTTTACCTTTATCTTGTTTTATCGCATGTTTGCCCATTTCTAATGTTTGTAAACTACCAATAGTCACCTCTGGATGGGATGGACAATGCACATATTTAATAAATAAATGAAAATAAATAGATGCGGTGAAGCAATGCTCTAGATCCTTCTTTATCATACAAGTGTTGAGTGGATTATGACACACAGAAGAGCATCTGGACCTACAGTAATTTAAAACCCACAGGGACCAAGCCCTATAACAGGGCTAGGCTTGTTAAAGTCCACCCCATCAGCCTCAAGTAGATGGTCGTTGGGAAATATTTTATTTGGGGTTTTATTGTATTTTATGATTGCTGTTTCTTGGTTTTAAATGTGTGCCAACCTGAGACACCTTTTGAGAAGAGGGAGGCCTTCATCATTGCCTGACTGGATAAATAAGCTGGAGTTGGCAGCTTCAAGGTAGCCACATCCGGCTCATTCTTCTTAAGACAGACCAACAAATTGGGGCTCTGCAGCTCACCCAGATTGGCAGAGGCCCGTGAGCTGAGAAGCAGCTCGCACGTGGGTTGGTTTGGTGCCTTGCTTCAAAAGCCAAGGATAAGACCAAAATTTTGGAAATCAGCATGCAGGCCTAAAAGCAACGCAGAACTGCTTTGTGCTTCCTACAGCAGTGGAGAGTGGTCATTTACATCAGGGGTCTCCAACCTTGGTCCCTTTAAGACTTGTGAACTTCAACTCCCAGAGTCCCTCAGCCAGCAAAGCTGGCTGAGGAACTCTGGGAGTTGAAGTCCACAAGTCTTAAAGAGACCAAGGTTGGAGACCCCTGATTTACATCACCATTTCTCACTTGGGGAATAGTTCCAACGCTCAAGGACTGGCCAATGTGGTGGAAGCTGAAGAGCTGACCCGTTTGCCTTCCTCTTCTGCTGAAGGAGAGCAAAAATGCATATGTCACTTCCTTTTTAATCTCTCTCTTTCTCTCTCTCTCTCTCTCTCTCTCTCTCCCCTCCCTCTCACACACACATTTACTTTGATTCAGAATGGGCTTTCTCTTCCCTCCTCTCCTCCCCCTTCTTCTTCCTGGCTGGCAAGAGGAAAAACTGCCCGAATCTGACACCATTCGATGGAGTGAATAATATTCCCCATGCCAAGGCGCGCACGCACTCTCTCTCTCTCTCTCTCTCACACACACACACACACACAGTCCTCCAACATTGCAAATTCCCTTCTCGTGACACCACAAGTTTGACAACTGTGTTCTTATTTCCTCAGGAAATTTCAAATGGCTTTGGAAACAAAGTGGAATGGGCACGATCCAGCTTCTCAGACGGCCACTATGTGTGTGTGTAAGAGAAGGATTCCCGCAGGACTTAATAAAGCCGTGGGGCCTTGGCTGGATAGCCAAAATATACATAAGGAGGGGTCCTGGCTCAGCACGCTGACTAGAAATGTTGGCTTGTCTGCCCAGTTTCAGAGATAAAGTTGATCTTTGCAATGCCTCCATTTCCCAAGGACTTTAAAAAAATTGATAGAATTCCAGGGTCTGCTTTTTGAGAAAGAGAAAAATGTGCAGTTTCAGCAAGTTAAACTTTTTTAAAAAAAAAAAATCATTTGTTTATTTAATATATTTTATCGTGCCATATCCCACAAGCACTTGTAGCCCTGTATAAATAAAATAAAAAACAAAACAGCTGGCGATCAAATGTATTGATCAACCAAATATAAACAGCGCCAGCCTGTAAAATCGCAACTTAAGCAGGACTAAGTACAACTAAGTGTAATTAAGTACACCAGGTTATTATTATTTTTTTAAGTTTTGTTCAGTTCTGGAATACTGATTCATGCATGTCTGAGTTCAACTCATGATGAATTAAGCAATGAAGAACTTTTGATAGATTTATTAAAGTCAAGTCAGCCAAGACAAAACAGAGCAGGACATAAATATTTCAGAACACATAACATTAGGCAATACCAAAAAAATAATGAATTGTAAATATTCAGCATTGCTTAACTACTAACAATGTGTCAAAAATATTCAAGCAATCCTAATTAATTCGCTAACGAAGAAAGGAATTCTAGCAATTGATCTGGTTACAATATCTGAAGAAACCTGGATGGTCGTGGATTCAAAGCTGGACGCCGCATTATTTTGCAGTGGCTCTTGTCATTAACAACACCAGTTCTGTGATGAATGCTGTTAAATCAGATCTTCAGTATATTTCCAGCCTGATCCTATGCATCTGGACTCCAGGTTTACTTTCGAAAATGCTTTGGCATTCAGTGTATGCTGAGTGATGGATGCTGTGATCCAACACATCAGCAAGGACCTATTTGGAAAGGCCACAGACAGAGATGAGAGCAGTTGCAGACCGAAGCTTCAGTGGTATTGATTGAAAAGTGAGAGGCAGATAATATGCATTGCAGGTAGTTCTTGACTTACAGCCATTTGTTTAGTGATTTGTTTAGTTGCAGTTACAATGGCACTGAAAAAAGTGATGTCCATTTTTCACACCACTGTTGCAGCATCCCCATGGTCATGTGATCAACATTCTGAGGCTTGGCAACTGGCATGTCTTTATGACTGTTGCAGTGTCCCGGGGTCATGTGATCACCTTTTGCATTCTTCTGACAAGCAAAATCAACAGAGAAATCAGATTCAGTTAACAACTGTGTTACCAGTTTAACAACTGTAGTGATTCATTTAACAACGGTGGCAAGAAAGGGCATCAAAAGGGGGCAAAACTCACATAACTGTCTGGCTTAGCAATGGAAATTTGGGACTCAATTGTGGTTGTAAGGCAAGGCCTACCTGTATTTGACTTGCTTGACAGGTTTTAAGGCCATGTCCTCTGCTAAGGCCAGCCTACCCTTTACCTTCTTTCAGGCTGGATTTTTTTCTGATAGAACTAAGATAGCGATTTTAGTCAACTGCACTAAATAAAGAAGGCTAGAAATTTCAGCCCCATCTTCTCCATCGGTAAAACTGGTATTGCATCCAGTTTTGGTCGCCACGATGTAAAAAAGATGTTGAGACTCTAGAAAGAGTGCAGAGAAGAGCAACAAAGATGATTAGGGGACTGGAGGCTAAAACATATGAAGAACGATTGCAGGAACTGGGTATGTCTAGTTTAACGAAAAGAAGGACTAAGGGAGACATGATAGCTGTGTTCCAATATCTCAGGGGCTGCCACAGAGAAGTGGGAGTCGGGCTGTTCTCCAGAGCACCTGAGGGTAGAACAAGAAGCAATGGGTGGAAACTGATCAAGGAAAGAAGCAACTTAGAACTAAGGAGAAATTTCCTGACAGTTAGAACAATTAATAAGTGGAACGACTTGCCTTCAGAAGTTGTGAATGCTCCAACACTGGAAATTTTTAAGAAAATGTTGGATAACCATCTGACTGAGATGGTGTAGGGTTTCCTGCCTGGGCAGGGGGTTGGACTAGAAGGCCTCCAAGGTCCCTTCCAACTCTGATGTTATGTTATATGTTATGTTAGATAACACTGGGTGTCCCTGTCATGTCTGTGTATTCTCTGTGTCCCAAAACTCGATTTAAAAGGTGTGCTCTGACCCACCATGTCTACGGGGTCAGTCTGTACTCTTACATCATGTCCAGAATGGGAAACTCCCAACTTCCAAGCTATACCCTTGAATTGGACCACCTGTAGCTAGAAGCTGCTGCATTGGCTTGGTCATATTGCTACCTTTGCTTTAAGTATCTAGATATAACAACCCTTTTGGGTCCCTATGAATAATTCTCACACCGTCTCTGTTACTTTGCTGAAATCAGAGGCAGCAATACTTACGTGGTCCTTTGTCTGAAAGAAAACTTTAATACAGTGTGTGTGCATCTCAGGAACTGGCTAAGACTGCAAGTGATGCTACTAGCATTTCCTTTTGCTGTAGCTACATTAAGGTAAAGGTTCCCCTCGCACATACTGTATATTCTAGTCGTTCCTGACTCTAGGGGGTGGTGCTCATCTCCGTTTCAAAGCTGAAGAGCCAGCGCTGTCTGAAGACATCTCTGTGGTCATGTGGCCGGCATGACTAAATGCCAAAGTCGCACAGAATGCTGTTACCTTCCCACCAAAGATGGTCTCTATTTTTCTACTTGCATTTTTTTTTTACGTGCTTTCAAACTGCTGGTTTGGCAAAAGCTGGGATAAGTAACGGGAACTCACCCCATTACATGGCACTACAGATTCGAACCGCTGAACTGCCTTCGATCGACAAGCTCAGAGTCTTAGCCACTGAGCCACCGCGTCCCGTGTTCCAGCCCATTAAAAAAAAAATAGTAGAAAAATTAGCTTTTGGTCATAGGTAGCAGCGAAATGCTGTAGCCAAAAAGGCCTTTGAGATGTTATCGGATGGTGAAGAAAAAAATGCTTCAAGTCGAAGTGTTCCACTGAAGTTGGGGTTTTTTTTCCCCACTTTTATGATACCGCCATTGTAATTATGAACATCATCCTTTTTACTAGCCTTCCCTTGCCAGATTGATCTACTCCAAGATTGTGTTTGCTTTTTCTTTATAAAAGTCACATTTTTCCTTTTTCTTCTTTTTCACATTCTTTTTCTCCCTTCCCAGATAAAAAAAATGACACATTTGAAAGAAATACCACAGCACACAGTGGGTCGGACCCAGCATTGGCAATTTCCTTCATGCTGAAATGTTATCGCCTGGCTGAGTACATTATTGTGTGAGATAGCTAAGCTTTCCCAAATGTCAAAATTCAAGTCAGAGATGCCTCGGTGCTTGTTATCAAAATGCTTTTGTTTTACTTGAAAGCCCTGAGAAGATAGAGGGAAATTCTCCACCAAGAATCAGAGAAGTGGAAAACACATGAGGAAATTCAGTTTAGGAATGAATAAATCTGTTCACTTGAGAACTACGTGTCTTATGAGATTTTTAAAAATTCTTTCCAAAATATCCCTGATGAAGAGGGGTAGGGGGTGTCAACCTATTTTCCAAAGCACCTGAAGGCAGGACAAGAAGCAATGCATGTAAACTAATCAATGAGAGAAGCAACCTAGAACTAAGGAGAAATTTCTGGACAGAACAATTAATCGGTGGAACAATTTGCCTCCAGAATTTGTGGGTCTTCCAACACTGGAGGCTTTTAAGAAGAGATTGGACAACTATTTGCCTGAAATGGTATAGGGTTTCCTGCCAGAGCAGGGGGTTGGGCTAAAAGACCTCCAGAGTCCCTTCCAACTCTGGTTCTCTGTTATTTATTCTTGTAAAAAAAAAAATTCCAATATATATTTGGACTGTGTAGAACATGTTGATGCCTTTCAGTTGCCAAGAATTGCATCACAATTTTTAGGGGAAAGTGAAATCTGATGGATAACGAATCTTCAGTCAGCACAGGAACGTAAGAAGAGAGCAGACCCACATAATACAGGAACTCACAAAGATCGGATGGCTTTGACAGTCCTAGTTGAGTTGTGCCCTGAACAGGCGTTTCTGTGGCTTCTCTGCAATCCAGAACATACTTAGCTGGCTTGAACAGCATGTCAGCTCAGTCCAAGGGCTTTTACAGGATTAATGCCACACTTTCCCTTGTTTTTCGACAGGCTTAGGTAACTTTCGTCCCAGGTTGCAATCAATAAATACCGACTGTATGTCCCTTTCTGCAGAATGGGATGGTTTTGTAAAAAAAAAAATAATTCATAGGTTTATCAAATTTCAGATAAATAACATCAGGCTTTTGTATTAAAAAAGAAGACGACGCTAAATAGGCCACAGGGTGCCTATAAGCAAACATGTGTTGGCAAGCTCTTCTCATCTGTCCCACTTCATTTCATGTTTTAAAGGGCTTTTAATTAAAACAATATTCAGTTAAAATGCCACAAAGCAAAACCCAAGCTTATGGAATTGTTTTTATTGACCAGAATGCAGTGGGGTCCAAAGGCGTTCTTAGAAAAATTAAAAGGATGGGCTAAAGAGGTTTGTCTGCTTGGTTTGCAGTGTTTACCTGCTTAGAAAAAGATAAGCAGGGATCAACAGGAGAATACTAGGAAGAATGATACCAGTTTGCTTTTCGATCCGTTTCCTTTTTTTAAAAGTTTTTAAGAAGAGATTGGACAATCATTTGTCTGAAATGGTAGAGGGTTTCCTGCCTGAGCAGTGGGTTGGACTAGAAGACCTTCAAGGTTCCTTCCAACTCTGTTATTGGGTTCTGTTATTCTTTTCATTTTCGAGGAGCTTGACCCAGTATGGCAACCATTTTGGGCCTAGTGGCTCCCTCTCTGGGGCAGCCATTTTGGGAGAGGCTTATCTTTTTAATTCTCAAATTCCCACCACCCTTTAAAGGTTGCCTTCTTGCTTGCTGCAGATGAGCCTTCATATTTCTAGCGCTGTTTGACTGAATACATTTGTGTACAGCCACCCATTGTGTACAGCCGCCCATGGAAAAGAAGGCAAACTGAGCTGGTGCGAAATGCCACATCGAGGCCATCGCAAGAGCTTCTCAGAGTGAGAGCTATAGGAAAAGAGGCTGGCCTTTTTGGGCATGAGTTCACACTCAAACATTAGTGACTGTTTTCAGTAACCGGGCATCCTTGGTGGCCTTCAGAATGTCATATTTGCAAGACAAGGATTTTAGTTCAGTGACAAATGAGCGTGGAGATCGATTGTCAGCACCTCCGTGTATATTTAGGGATTGTTAGCAAGCAGGAAACAATATCCTCCCATTGTAACTGTGTGTCACACATTCCTGAAGTATAACAGATCTGGGAAGGCAAAGGCATGGCTGGAAACAGGCCAGGGAATCACCATAATTCAGAGCTGGAGATCTCTGTGCTCTCATAGCAACTCATCTCTCATTATTTGCATTTCCAGACAGGCCCCTACCATAAAAGTGCTTTAAAAGTGTGCCTATCGTATGACAGAATTTGAATATGGCGGGTCGCTTTTTGAAAAGAAATTCCCAATCCTGCCGAACTGAATCCTTGTTTCTTCGTCCCCTCTTCTTTAGTCCAGAGGGAACTGGGGTCAGATGGATTAATATTACAAAAGGATTAGGATGATAAAACTGAAGTTGGTTATAGCCTAAAATGCTCAATTCACTTGTTCCAATGGCGCCGTGTTAGCATTTGTCAGTTGTGCTGTTTTAAAGTAAATGACTTGCATACTGCTAACCCTAAGCTCTGCTTAGTTAGCATTTGGGGATCGACTCTTCCCCAGTCAAATGGTATAATTTCCGCTTCTAAAACTTTCACTTTACCACGAAATAAGGCATATGTATTTTTCATATTCGTGAGTCCCTCTCAGGAATGGCATAAAGATTCTGGCTGCAGTTTAGAGGCTGAGCTTCTGCTTTGCCAACCAAAGAGTTCAGTTAAAAAGATCTTCTTACAGCCCCAAACTTGGATAATTTCTCCAAGTCTAAGATTAGAATGCTGAATATGATTGTGTTCTTCACATTATACAATACTATTTGAACACCCGAGAATGGTAATCAGATACTAAACTTCAGTTCCCAGCATCTCTCATCATTGTCCATGGTTAGCAGAGCTCCTGGGAACTGAGGTCAAACAGAAACCGGTTGCCCACCCCTATAAGAGAAAGTTATTTAATGATAATCCCTCCAGTTTTAAAGTGATGGTGCTTCCAGCTCTTTGACACGGGTTAATACACGCCATCCTAAGAAAGGTGCGAAGGAGGAAGAGATGTCTAACTGTGTGGCAAATTGCACAAGGGAGAAACTGGGCAGAACCATGCCATCATGCTGCCATCCTCGCATGCCAGGGGTTGAGTTGGCAAAACTGGATTTTAATTGTGCTCCTGAGAAAGTTTTCGCAGACATTCTTTCTCTCCCATAACTCAGTCTATCTATAGTGCCACATGCCCTTTATACAATGAACTTTCACATCGGAATTTCACTCTAACTTTACAAGCACATCTTAATACTAAGCGGGTGAAATGTTCTTTACAAATAGGAGCCAAATTGCAGTTAAGTCATCCATAATGTTTACAAGTGACAAGAAGAAAAACTTCAACAGCCCGTGTTTCATTTCTAGGCATTGTTAAAACATCACAGCAATTGGAGGAGAAGTATTAGTTAACTGACCATTTAAGAAAAAACTTAAATATAATTAATGCAGGGTCGGGTCTGCCCAGTTACCATTTTAGAACGGTGGGGAGGGAGAAAAGAGAGAGTAGGAGGTAGGAAAGAGGAGAAGAGGAAGGAAGAGGGGTAGAAGAGGGAGAAGGAAGGTGTAGGGTGGAGGGAGGAGAGGATGTAGATAAGAGAAGGAGAGGAAGGTCTGGAAAGTAGAAGAAGGTAGAAGAGGGAAGAGTGTTAAAAAGGGTGGTGGTGACTGGGCAAGCCCGACTAATTGTATATAACTGTACATTGGATGAATTATTTGATATGATTGTAAAAATAAAACTTTTTATAAAAAAAAAAGAAAAAACTTAAAGGGAATAACAGAATAACAGAGATGAAAGGGACCTTGGAGGTCTTCTAGTCCAACCACTGCTCAGGCAGGAAACCCTAAACTATTTCAGATGAATAGTTGTCCAATCGCTTCTTAAAAACTTCCAGTGTTGGAGCACTACAACTTCTGGGGGCAAGTTGTTCCACTGATTAAGTGTCCTAACTGTCAGGAAATTTCTCCTTACTTCTGGACAGGATTTCTCCTTGACTAATTTCCATTCCGTGCTTTTTGTTTAGCCTTCAGGTGCTTTGAAGAATAGGTTGACGCGCTCTTCTCTGAGGCAACCTCTTACATATTGGAACACTGCTATCATGTCATCTTACTATCATGAGTGGAAGTGAGGTATCCAGAGGTATCTATGGAAGGATGGGGGGGGGGGAAATCAAGATGGTGGTTTCAACTGTATGGTAGAAACTCTGCCTCTTTTTTATGTATATTACATATCAAAAGGGACAGGCCTTCAATTATATGGCCATGGATTCTTTTGACACTACAACTCGGTGGATGCCTGATTACGACCACCGGAATTGGTACTGGAATTTCTGTTGCTAAGCAAGGCGCTTAAATGAGTCATGCCTGATTTTATGACCTCTTTTGCCACAGTTGTTAAGTGAATCACTGCAATTGTTAAGTCAATCATACAGTTGTTAAGTGAATCCAGCTTTATCCATGGACTTTCTTTGTCAGGAGCCAACTGAGGAGGCCATAAAGGTCACAGTCATGTGCCACTTCCCACCAGGTTCCTGCATCTGTTATAAATACATACTGATAGCCAAGGGCCCAAATTTTGATCATGTGACTGTAGGGATGTTGCTGTGGTCATAAGTGTGAGGATTGGTCATAAGTCACTTTTCTCAGTGCCACTGTATCTCTGAATGGTTGTTAAACTAATGGTCCTACGTATTCTTGTATTTTCACTGCCTTTACCCACTCCTCAAAATCACTGCTTCAGTCTTCTCAGACAGTAAAGTCAGTTTGGCCAATTTGCTTTCTGGAGCAGTCAGGGCTCCGTTCTGATTTGAAACAGGGCAATTTGAAGAAGTCCACTTTCAATAACACCATCAAGCAGCTGGGATTTCATCCCTTTTCCAACATGGAGATAAAGCGTTCAACTGCTAATAACTTTCTCTCATGTGATTGTTTGCTTTTTCATAAAAAGCCTCATTGAAAAAGTAGCTATTGCCGTGAAATTTGAATAGTTTCTGTCAAGTCATTGGATTAATTAAACATCATGTGTCATGGGGAACATTTTCCACTCTTGGGGGAATAATATTGAAATATCAAAGAAGGAAGATTGCTCTTGCTAATAGAATAGCAGAAGGATTTTCACTGCGTCTGTTGAGGGTCAAGCTCCTGAAGGATTCATTCTACACACAGCAGGGAATGAATGGGTCATTCAAATCAATGTTGTACTGTTGTTAAGCCTTCCAGGCCCTGAACCAACTTGAGGGTGTCTATGGAGTCATGGTTGTCCCAGTAGTGCTTTTTTCAAGAGGCAACTGGACTTTCTGGTTTTTCTTTGAGGACGTTTCACTTCTCATCAAGAAGTTTTTTCAGCTCAGAGCTAAAACGCTTCTTGAATGAGAAGCGAAATGTCTTCAAAGAAAAACCAGAAAGTCCAGTTGCCTCTTGAAAAAAAGCACCATTGGGACTTGAGATGGGTGGCAAATCAATTTAATAAGTAAGTAAGTAAGTAAATAAATAAATAAATAAACTTGTGCTTTCCTTTCTTAAAATAATTCATGGATGAATGGCTCGCCCTCCCCCCGCTCCATTACCTCCTTTCCTTTAAATAAAATAATGGAAGGTTGATGATCGCTGGAAAGTTCTTAAGAGTTTTCAGTTTTTCCGGTGAAACATTTTAGAGGTATGTGAGAAAACACGTAGGCCCTCTGGGAGTTATAGAGCAGGGGTCTCCAACCTTAGTAACTTTAAGGTTTGTGGATTTCAACTCCCAGAGTTGAAGTCCACAAACTTCAACTCTGGGAGTTGAACTCTGGGAGTTGAACTCTGGGACTTCAATTCCCAGAGCAAAGCTGGCTGAGGAACTCTGGGAGTTGAAGTCCACAAGCCTTAAAGTTACTAAGGTTGGAGACCCCTGTTATAGAGGGTTGGTGGACAGAGGGAATGGCTGTGAAAGGGGCTGAAGTCTTCTAATGCTTTGGGGGTTGTTGGATTTGAAAATTTTGTTGAGATAATGACAGGTGCTTCCGGAGGCTATTATGAATTTACACAGAAATGCCACCAATTACCTGCTTGATGTTAAGATTGTAGAGTGGTAGCAGTGATGGTGAGTGTCTCTTTGTTATCAGCCGCAATTGCTTCTCTGGTCAATTCAGTGGTACTAGTTATGGGATCCTGAGAATGCAAGGCTTTGGTGTGCTGCTGTGCTGTAGTGACTGGGTTGTGTCACTGGAACCACAAGAAAGCTGTCTGCTCCCACTGTTCTTTGTGCCTTCCACCATGACAGTGTCGGCCATAGGTGGGACAGGCCTGAAATCTGTGTTTTCCGGTTTTGAAAGGCTGTAATGGATGGTTCTCTTGGACTGGGGACAACCGATCAGAAGTTTGTTTATTTTTCTTCTGGGTGTGAGACCGTGAAGGACAACATATCCTTCTCAGATAACGCCAGGCTGTAATTGGGTTAGAGTGGGTTGTTTTCATGCCCTGATTAGTCATGGTCAAAGCAGTCACAGGATCAGAGTCTGGGCATGAAGGGCGTGAGATGGTGGTGGGGGACAGCTGGCTTGTTTAGACCTGAAATCTACTGTGTGCACAAGCAGACACAGTAGAAGGGGACTTAAGGTTCTGACAAGTCATCTAGTCTGGAAGTACTTGGCGATACCTGGATGTTGGATGAAATCCATGGAGCTAGGAGCATAAATAGTAGGGTGGGTTTAGTTCCAGGAAATGGCAGGCAGTACTGTGACATCTCTGTGGTGAGGAGCAGAAGAAAGGATGGAGGGAAGGTAGGGGTAGGTAGATCTCAGGGAAAGTATACAGGTAGTCCCCCACTTACAACAGTTTATTTACTGAGTGTTTGAAGTTACGACGGCACTGGAAAGGTGACTTGTGACCATTTTTCACATGGCTGTTGCAGTATTCCCGTGGTCACGTAATCAACATTCAAACGCTTGGTAACTGACTCATATTTATGACGGTTGCAGTGCCCCGGAGTCATGCGATCACCTTCTGCGACTTTCCGACAAGCAAAGTCAAAGAGGAAGCTACATTCACTTTGCAACTGTGTTATTAACTTAACAACTGCAGTGATTCACTTAACAACTGTGGCAAAAAGGTTGTAAAATGGGACAAACACACTTAATGACTGTCTTGCTTAGCAATGGAAATTTGGGGCTCAATTGTGGTGATAAATCTACCTGTATTTGGAAACTGGTATAGATCAGGGGTCTCCAACCTTGGCAACTTTAAGACTTGTGAACTTCAACTCCCAGAATTCCTCAGCCAGCTTTGCTGGGAGTTGAAGTCCACAAGTCTTAAAGTTGCCAAGGTTGGAGACCCCTGGTATAGATTCTATCTTCTGGCCTTTTGAGCTCAACCCCAAAGTCTGATCCTCAGATTCTCAGAGATCTTGTATTCCGTTGTTGCTGTTTAATGTCAGATAGGCCTACAACAAGGCTAGAAAACTCAGGAATGTGAACCATTCAGATTTTTGAAAAAAAAAACCCATTTATGGTAACAGAATCTTGATAGCCTGTTAAAGCTATTTTCCAGATCAACCTATATCTAACATAATTAAGGTAGAGTTACTCTTTGTGTCTTTCTCACGTCTGTCTTCTTCTAAAATAAGGAATTTTTCTGTGACAGTTCAGTTTTCCTCCCATAATACCTTGCTCCCTCTTTCATGTTCTCCAGGTGTGGTGGATATTCCATCACATTACTTCAGTCCAAGTTATTATGGATGTGAGGGCTGACCTGACATGTATTATCAAGATCTGGGTGGGCACTTTGAAAGAAGTTTCTCTCTTGGAAATGGGTTCACTTGGATTGGACACAGCACAGTTGTGGAGAATGGATGGAGATCTTTTGTGGGTTTCAGTGTCATTGTTCTGCACATAATTGAATACGAGATCTTGTTTGTGAAGTTGGACAATGGTCCCCACCCTTTCTGGCTAGATGGCCCAGCGGGGGTGGTGGGAGAAGTAATAGTTCCCTCTAGTTCCCTAGTGACAAGTGTGCGTGTGAGGGCAAGCAGCTGCCACTCACGCAAGGGGAGTTTCATGCGCAAGCACAAGCGGCTGCCACTCACGCGAGGGGAGTTTCATGCGCGACCACAAGCGGCTGCCACTCACACAAGAGGAGCTTCATGCGCGACCACAAGCGGCTGCCAGTTGCGCGAGGGGAGCTTCATGCACGACCACAAGCGGCTGCCACTCGTGCGAGGGGAGCTTCATGCGTGACCACAAGCGGCTGCCACTCACGCAAGGGGAACTTCACATGTGAGCCTACGAGCTCACCCACCGCTTTCGCAGCCTGGTTCCAAACAAGCCGTGGCCAGGTAGTGGGCCACAGCCAGTGGGTTAGGGACCCCTGCTCTAGGGAACAGATGTGACTGCTGCCATTTTGCCAACATTCCTGCAGCATGATGGCTTCCCTCTTGAGGTGCTTGATGCTGGGGTTGGATTAATGGTGGTATCATACACTTATGCCTCAGAGAGATAGGCCCCATTCAGTTGGTTTACCTCACTTGCCTGATAGACCTTATTGGACTTCTAAGGTTATTTGGGGAAGTTCCTGAGGATTTGGTGGTTTGACTGAAATATTAGTCTCCTATTGGAATGAAACGGTGGCTGTGGCCTTGGATCAGTTGTGCCTATGTGATGTGTCTCTACATGAGATCTCACAGAGTCTCCTGGCTTTCTGAGGAACTCTGACAAATGAAAAAGAAGCGATATCTAGTGTGTCTCTGGAGGAAGCTGAAGAATGAGTCTGACTATTATTATTATTATTATTATTATTATTATTATTATTATTATTATTATTATTATTATTATTATTATTATTATTTGACTTTTATACCGCCCTTCTCCCGAAGGACTCAGGGCGGTGTACAGGCAAAATAAAACAAACAATACAAAGTACAATTTAAAATGCGATTTAAAAAACTTATTTAAATTAGCCCGGAAATTTAAAATTTACCATACATTAAAAACCCCATTTAAAATTGATAAAAATTTGACATTAAAATTCAATTCAAGCCAGCCCCGCGTGGATGAAAAGGTGTGTCTTCAGTTCGTGGCGGAAAGTCCGAAGGTCAGGACTAGGCATGATTAATTGGCCTGTATTAAGGATTATATCATGGCAGTAGGAACAGCAATGCCAAGATATATTTCTGGTCCTGTTGCACTAGGATCTAATGGCCCTGTCTTAGGTAACCTGCTTCATCCAAGTAAAGGATGGTTTAGAATAGGTGGGTATCTGTGCATAGAATGAGCGACTAGGAACCGAGATTGGCCATGGCTTTCTAAAATGGGGCAATGGTGGTGGGGATATGCTTGGTAGAAGTATGGTCTCAGAGCTTTCATTGCATGATCCTACTCAAGCTTGAGCCATGGCAGAAAACATTCAATGTCTTACCCAGCATCAGTACCAATACAACACCAGAACCTGAGGCACATTTGGCTGCAATAGCTAGAGGAGATCCTGATTGGCATGGACCAGTAAAGAACTTTGCAAGTCATCATTAGAAGAAAATACCATTTTTGGAGGCAGTTACACTAAGGCAGAATGTGATGTTTCATACCACTTAAACCAGTGGTCCCCAACCTTTCTGGCACCCAGGACTGGTGTCAGAAGAAAAATCATCTTCCATACACAGGGAGGTGGAGGGGAATAGTTTCATGTGCAATTTCGTTTCCTTGCATGTGCAGATGAAGCTTTGCTCGCTCGCCTGCCGCTTGTGCAGTTCGGTTCCTAACAGGCCACGAACCAGTAGCAGTCTGCAGCTTGGGGGTTAGCGACCCCTGCCTTAAACCAATTCGTTGCAGCTTGATGGCCTCCAGAGGTTTTAGAACTTGAATGCCCAGAAATTGTTAAATTAAATTAAGGAAATTATAGTCTCAATACGTTGAGGGTGGAAGTTTTCAGACTGGGAGGGGGTGATGGATGAGTCTAACGCAAGTATTTCAACACTCAGATCACTGCATTTATTTTTCAACCGTGAACAGAAAGAGAAAAAACAAACAAACCCCAGAAATGATTAAATCAGTACTCAAGCTTTAGAAATATCTGCATACACATTCATACACTCCCTCATTTCACATGATGTTCTAAGCATTTACGACACACACACCCACACTATTAAATCAACAGTGATGAGCAAAAGCTGTGTGCAACTTATAGACAAGCTTATACAAATGCTGCTTAGTATTAAAAGCCGCCTGTTGCAAATTATGATTTATTACAGGCTGCAACTTTCTTATCACCAAGGGGATGTGTTTCAACTAGTTCTACACAAGACAGGGATTTCAAAAGCACAAGCATGTACACGTCCACCGATCGCTATCGTTCATGCCAATCCTAAACATACATACTTCAGAGGTGTGGCTAAATTCAAGGTTTACTATTATTATAATTCATCCCACCGTTAACATATTATAGTCATTTGACCGTCTATTAAAGCAATAAAGACCTGGATTCCCCCCCCGCCCTCAGGTACTGAGGCCAGCATGTAGATATAGCTGATATGGGGTGATTAGGGGAGACCTTAACATTTTATTTCTTTAAATGGTTGCTGTATTGTATTGTGGTTTTATTTTATTCCCCTCCTCCCAAGTTCCTTCTGGTAGACAGATGACAATCTAACCTCTTTTAATAAATAAATAAATTACTAACAAAAAGGCAATGTTCTGCTCTGGTCTAGTGATTTCTTGTGAATAAATTGCCAAATTAACAGCAGCGGCTGCTTTTTACATTAATAGGAGGAAACATATTGACAGGAGCCTCCAACTTTTCCTTATAGCAACTCCCTGAGAACATGAGTTAGGACGGCTGCCTCCAGTAAAAAAAAAAGTAAGAAAATTTTAATGAATAATGAAGCAATAAATCCATTTTTTTTTTAAAAAGTTAAGCGTCAATTAGTAAATTAAAGCTTTAAAGTTAATAGATCAATAACATTTAATTTAAACTTTCAGCAGCTCTGAAAATTACAGATATTGCTGGGGGAATGGCTGCTTCACTTCAGTTACCTTGCAGTATAGCAAAGAGGAAATTAATTAATTAAGGTATTTATTAAATTTAAATTTAAAGAGGAAAGCAAAAGAAAATAAGAGAGAGGAAAACCCAACAGGAAATGAATTTATCTTGATTGGATTGAATTGTATTCTAGATCTCCTTGATTATTTCTGAATGGCAACTTTATTGATGTTCTGCTATAACAGATTAACACCCAACCAATGAATTAATTGATCAATCTGTCAGCAAGCTGATGATTAATCTGCTGAATGTTCTCTAATCAGTTGGTAGCTTTACACGAGCACCACATTGGAAATGTGTGGAATGTGCAACAACATACTCGCCACTTCCTGTTCTAGCTACCAGTGAAATCACTGCAAGGAAAAATACTTACCTGAAGCGATTTTTCAACTGAAATGCTTAAACTATCTGGGATATTTTAAAAAAAAATGACTTAATCTAGTGGTGGTTGCTAACTGTCTTTTGCATCAACCCCAATTCCCTCTGCTCCGGGATCTCCTTCTTTGATTGTCAAAAGAATTGGAACCTTCTATTTATGGGAAAGGGCACTTTGCTTGGGATTATATACTGTATGAATGAAGTGGTTGCAGCTTAAGAGCCATGCTTTATGGCTTAATGTGATGGGTCAACCAGGACTCCATGGCTTCTTTGATCAACTATGACTAAAGCAAATCACAGGTTATGGTTATGGGAGAACCCAGTTATTGTATGAAAAAATAATAGCCTATTCATATAACAGTCACATGAAAGACTAACCAGTGAATAAGGTTATTTCAGGCCTGCAGTAATAGGCCCAGCCTCTGATCAGAGTTGGTTGTATTGTCGTGAACTGGCTATGTATTCAGTGTGAGGTGTCTACCATACTTGTGTAAAGAATCAGCCTCCAGAGCTTTGCTTGATGCTGATCCAGAATAACCTTCAATCTTGGAGACAAAGGTTGGCAGATACACAAAAGTCTAAAATCTGGAGGCAGACTTGTTCCCAGGGCGAGTTGGTGGATACCAGAGGCCTATCAACCCTTGCCTTGACACCCACCTATTGAACAGTGGGGGTGATTTCATAAAAAAGGGTGTGCTACATGCTATAAAGCAACTGCAGCCTAGCCAACTTAAATAATGTGCCCACCTGTCCAGAAAAACTAAACCAGGGCTGACCAACCTTGTCAACTTTAAGACTTGTGGACTTCAACTCCTAAAATTCCTCAGCCAACCATGGTGGCTAGAGAATTCTGGGAGTTGAAGTCCACAAATCTTCTTAAAGTTGCCAAGTTTGGAGACCTCTGATTTAAGCCAAGGTTCGTTAACATGGTAAAGAGCCTCTCAGGAGTCTAGAGGCTGGTGAAAGAAAAGCTTTTCTCATTTTGCTGTCTGGTAAATAGTTTATCTATTGTCTATCTCTATGTCTGTCTGTCTGTTTGTCTGTCTGTCTGTTATCTATCGCATTTCTGAACCTCCCATCCCACTCCCAGGGGGACTCTGGGCAGTGTACAAAAAAATGTTTGGTAATAGATGTTTGGTGCCTGGCCAGTCCCTTCACAAGTGCCAGTTTGAGGGACAGCCCAAAATGTACTCTCAATATTCCAGGTGGGTCTATCACAGGGGTGAAATGCTCCTGGTTCAGACAGGATCGCCCAATCCGGTAGTGATGGTGGCAGGTGGTTCAGAGGACCGGTAGCAAAAATCCCTGCCCCCTCCCCATGCCCAGTTGAGCCGCGCGATCATCAGAGGAGGATTTTTTTTTACTTTTAAAACATTTTTCTTCGGCTGAAAAAATGCTTTTAAAAGTAAAAAAAAGCCTCTGATGATCGTGCGGCTTAGCTGGGATCGCCAGAGCCTTTTAAAAGCATTTTTTTACAACCTCTTTGGCCAAAGAGGTTTTAGAAAAAATGCTTTTAAAAGGCTCTGACGATCCCAGCTGAGTTGCCTGATTGTCAGAGGCTTTTTTTAAGGCAAAAATATGCTTTTATAAGAAAACAAAAGCCTTTGACAATCAGGCAACACAGTTGGGATCGCCAGAGCCTTTTAAAAGCATTTTTTTACAACCTCTTCGGCTGAAAAGATTGTAGAAAAAATGCTTTTAAAAGTAAAAAAAAAAAAGTTGGCCACGCCCACCCAGTCACATTACCCCCCCCAAGCCACACCCACAGAACCGGTAGTAACAAATTTTACATTTCACCCCTGGTCTATCAGCCACCTCCCTCCAAACAAAAAAGTTGGAAATTTCAGACCTCTCAACTAAGCAACTGAACTAATAGGGCCAGGTACAGAAAAACACAGTAGAGAACTCATTTAATGCACTGAAAAAAATCCTGTACAGCAAAATACGATCACCCCCCCCTCCCCAAAAGCACTTTGAAAAATCCAGGTGTGGGGGAAAAATAAGATATTTCCCCCTTGCAATTGACACCAGAGATTATGCTGGTTTCCAAGAGCTGTCTAGCTGTGGAGGGGAGGCCACCGGCGTTCCTCCTCGGCTTAACAGCCACCCGTGATTTATGATCCAAAGGAAGCTGAAGAAAATTATTCCCACATAAGGAACAACAAGCGATCATTTCCTTTTCCAGACAAAGGGTCATCATTGGCTTTACGGTGCCTTGCAACGAGAGGATAAATATGATACGGCAAAGAGAAAGCAAAGGGCAGAAAGGAAAGCATCCCCAAACATCCATATAGCCACGGCAGGCCTTTTCCTGTTTGGAGCGCTAAAAATACGTGAGAGTAATGGCTTTCTGGTCTGCCGCCCGATGTGCAGTGAGGTAATGCTCCCTCTGCTGTGTTCAACACGACTTAAACACAGATAAAGCTAATCACATCCACAGGCTGTGCCAACAAAAACAGACTGACCGTTCCTTCTCACCTCTGTACCAATAGGACACCTTTTCCAGACTATAGGTGGGAAAAAACCTCTAGTGGAAATGTTTGCTAAAGAGGCAATCTGTTGTGAGGTGAGGTGGCGGGGTTGGGAGAGGCACCCCAAAAGTTGAAGATGCAGATTTTATTTGCCTAGGCTTAGCTGCCACTCCAGAAGGACTCTGAGTGACTGCAACTTGACATGGACCCTCAGCTGCAGTGAATAAAGAAGGAAACATTGCCTTGAAGACTCTGCTCGAGAAGCATTCAACAACCGTTGAGGTTTGCAAACTTATACATGTCTGCATGGGCTAACAGCTATGAAATTCCAGAAATTTTCTCGTGGACAATAACTTAAAGGTACAAATTGACATTTCTGAGATGTTTTTTCTCCCACCCTGTTTATGGTTCCATTCTGCTTTAATTCACTGCTCCATTCGTTCCTTGTCAAAATTCAGATTGTGATTTTTCTTCGGACAGAGCTAGTTTGGAAAGCCCATCAGATCCAACAACTTGTTTCGAAATGTCTGGTTCTACCAAATATCTTGGGGAAATTCTCAACTAAGTATCTGGTTAACCAGAGTATTTGGGGGAAAAATGTTGTTCAATCAACCAGAGGTTCACACTTCCCTTCAGAGGCATATTTAAAATTAGATTCGAGATCTAACCAGCCAGGGTAGATCTCCAAAAGCTAACCCGTTAGTTTTAGGATGAGAGACCAAGCAAGGTATCTTGGGCCACTGACGTAACTGGAATTTTAAAAAATTAAATAAGTCCCTAAAAGCACCACTAGCAAACTGTGTTGCCAAGAAAACTCCATGGACATTATCAGGAAATGAAGTTAACTTGAAAGACTTTTCTTTCTTTACAAGTACTATCCAGGATCTTATCCTCATTTGTAATTTCACTCTTTAATACCTCTAAACCAGCCTTCCGCAAGCAGATGTCCTTCAGACATGTTGGACTAAACCTCTCATCCTACCCAGAGAGGCAAAAGACATTGTTTTACTGTATGTTGGTTCTTCAACACCGGAAAGAATATATATGGAATTATAATAGATGGAATCTTGAAAACCTGATGTTATTTGTGATTAATACATTGTTTACAGTTATAGATTATATATAGATTACAATGAAATATTGTCATTCTCTACTGAAACTTTATATGCATGTTGATATAACAGGCCTTTTTATTTAAAAAAAATCATCTTAATTATGCATTGCATCAATGAGTTTCCTCAGTCTACCATGAATTTATTGCAATCCCATCTCTTGGAGTATGTCTGAATATTATTAACAGGATTACAGCTTCCCCTCCATCCACTATTTAGAAACCTTATATATATTCTGCTCAGAGGATCCCCACTAAAATTGCCAAAAAAAACCCCCAAAAACCCAACAACCCTCCCCCCAAAAGAAACGAAAACCCCAGCAATGCTTTTACCTTGCTTACCAAAATATTGATTACCTGAAGACATCATTGGGGTTAGATGTGATTACTCTCCTTGTCATGACACTTAATATTTAGTATGTACCCAAGCAGAAAGCAATTAGTAAGTAACATCCAAGACTGAATAACTTGGAAACAACCAATTTAATCTTCACCTGATCTTTTCAGAGGACTGGTTCCAGAGAATAAGCATCTGTCATTAATATCCAAATATCTTTTCCTTTCTCTATTCCATCCTCAACAATACATTTGGTCAGAAAGAAACACTGAAATAAACCTTATTTTTTTTTATTCTTCATGTGTTGCTAGATTTCATTTAGAAGCTTGGATCCAAATCTTGGTTCAGCTCTCATTCTCACTGCTCAAAAAAAAAAAATAGCCTGCTTTACGGGGGCAAAATGAAACCGTCTCTTATTGGCTTCAGTGAGTTTCCTGGAGAACAGTAGTAGAGTGCAAACACAATGAACTAAGGAATCCCAAGCATTTATTGTAAGTTCTGTTTATTTTCACGGCATTTGATATACAATACAGCATTTTGCACATTAGAATAGCCAGCAGCAATTGCCTTGATATAATTTGGAAAAACATGCCCCCTTAAAGAAAGGTAAAGGCTTCCCCGGACCAGTCATCTCCGACTCTAAGGAGGGATGTTTATCTCTGTTTTTTAGCCGAGGGAGCCCATGTTGTCCAAAGACATTTCCATGGTCATACAATCATGTAGCTATATGCCAAGGCTCATGAAACGCTGTTACTTTCCCACTGAAGTGGTACCTATTTATTTGTATGTGTATGCTTTCAAAATGCTAGGTGGGCAGGAGCTGAGGCAAGTAACAGGAGCTCACCCCGCCGTGTGGAGTTCGGGTCTCGAACCTGGGCTGTTGACTTTACAGCTGGCAAGTTCAGCATCTTAACCCCTCAGCCATTGCGTTCCTCATGTAAAATAAAAAACAAAAAATTATTTGCACCAGTATGTCCTTCCTTAAAGTAAGCGATTGATCCAACATCTAGAGATGCACAGGAATAGCTTAACCAATTGGCTAGATGGGCATCCTTATGCCAAGTGGTCTTTTGAGCATCCTTTCCTTAGTCAACAGTTGAACAGCTGTTTTTCTGCTTACCTGTTTTAAGATGTTGATGAAGATGGAATTAGCTGTTGAAAGCACATCCATTCATATTGGGATAGAGACGAGCTCAGGGTGAGTTCATCTTTGTAGAAAACTTTGTCCCAGTTGATGCCTTCCAAACGCACTGGACTATAAGTCCCACCATTCCCAGTTGCAAGTCAGAGATGAGGTAGACTACAGTTCATGTCATCTAGGGCAGGGGTCTCCAACCTTGGCAACTTTAAGAATTGTGGACTTCAATTTCCAAAGCTGGCTGAGGAATTCTGGGAGTTTAAGTCCACAAGTCTTAAAGTTGCCAAGGTTGGAGACCCCTGATCTAGAGGGCTTCGAGGTCAAAGAAAATCATTTTCCCCATCTCTGTACCAGACTGGGAACCGCATCAAGTCTTGAAAGCAGTTGAGAAATTTAGTATAAAAAATTGCCCTGTGTGTGCAATTGAAACTTTGCAGCATGGATACAAGTTGCAGTGTTCTGTATAGTTGTCATTCAAGAAATGCTTCTTGGAAGCAGAGCCCTATGAACCAAAAAAAAAAAAAAAAAAGGATAAAATAGATTAGTTGCCAGAAGAAATCTAGGATAGGAAAATTCACATCTTGAAGCACAAATGTTACGATCCCTTTGCAGACTAAAGGAATTTAGAAATAGATCTAGGATGCTCCCAATACTTTCTAAAAAACATCTCCTAAGTTTCAGCCCTATCTATCCATCAGAAAAATGCAAGAAAGGATAAAACATTTGGAATTTTAGCAATCAGGTTGAAAGCACTTTCAGCAGAGTGTGGTTCTTAGCGGTTAGGAGAAAGACTTGACTACTACATGTTGTCCTGCCTTAAGACAAGCTGAAGCCAAGGGCTAGCTAGCAAGCAAAAATAATTGGTTTTTTTTAAAATCAGAAGTGCATATGCAAAATTTTTCAGTCTTTGAGAGAGAGAGAGAGAGAGGAGAGAGAAGCAGCTTTTCTTGGCACAGTCTTAATAGTCTTGGCAGAGAATATTTGCACAACCTTGTTCAGAGAAACATACCTCAGCTCCGAGCTCATAAAAATGAAACCAGCTGAGATATAAACTGTTGTACAGTAGCTCTCAGGCAGAAAAGGCCTTCTGGTGTGTATGTTGGACTTGATGGAATCAGGTCAAAGAACTCCGTGGGGGTGTCTCCGACACTGGCTAACCTCTTCTGGGGAACACCATGTGTGCATCAAAACCCCTTGTGCATGAAAAAGACATTTGTTCAGCAGGGCTTCTCCTGGCAAACGTCTGGGTCTATAGTACAAAAGTTTCAGAGCTCCACAATGTACTCTCAAGAAGGCTGCCAAAGTTTGAGCCAGCCCAATATGGTAATTACCTAAGAGATCTGGCCTGCTCTGTATCTACTATACACCCATAATGTTGGTATAATACTTGACGCTGCAATATGTCTTTCTTCTTCTTTTTCCCGACTGCACGTCCTTCATTTCTTCTGCTTACTGTGCCTTACTTCTTTCCTGCACTTTGCCTAGCGCCGCTGACTACAAACGGGAACAGCACGATCGGTATGCGTGCGTATTTACATTCAGCGCCGGGAAAAACTTGCGACACTCTTCAATAAATATTGTATCTGTCTGTTCAATAGAAGTATGCTGCAGGGTGGAAGGGCCTGTCACAAACAACAACACAGAAAAGCAAATAATAATAATAATAATAATAATAATAATAATAATAATAATAATAATAATAATAATAATAATAATAATAATAATAATAATAATAATAATAATAATCCAACATGTTATTAAAGATTGGAAGAGTTTGTAACTCTTTTTTGACCACAACTGAGGATCCTTAATACCGTCGGAGAGACACCAAACTGCCCCCAATGGAAACTCACCTTTGAAAATCTTTCTTGACTGCGAAGCATAGTTGAACATTGCAAGGAACAATAAGGATTTTTAGGGGCATTATGACTGGGTTAGTAAAACACAGCTGCCCCTGAAAGTCCCTCATTTTTCTTGCTGTCTCACACCATCTTCCTTTGGGTCCCCGGAAACAAGAGTGGTGAACTCCGATTTGCACAGATCAGCATGCTTGACAAAAATCAACAGAAGACACCCCCCCCTCTCTCTTTTTAACCACCCCTCTATCACAGTTGAACAATCAGCTGCAACATGGCGAAAGCAGGCAAGCGTAGAGAGGTTTTTATTTGCCCTTTCAGACCCCACCGAAGGAAATCCACATGTGTCATTTTTATTCTACTGAGTTGAACAAACAACCACAGATAATATCAGAGACTGTTGCATTCTGCAGCATGTAGAAGCTCTTGGGAGACTGATCGTCAATTGCTCTTGAGCAATCGAAGCCAATTTAACACCCTTCAAGCTCAGACTAGTGCCGCTAAACCAGCTTTCTAAAACCTGGTGCCCTTCAATTATGGGCCACACTGGCCAGGAAGGACATGAGTTTGGCTTGATTGAGGAAGACACGCTGAGCGTTCAAACCTCACTGCAAAACAATAATCCTTTATATCCAATACTTCCATTTCACTATATGACCTTTTTGGCATTAGGGACCGGTTTCATGGAAGACAATTTTTCCATGGATGTGGGAGGGGGCGAGGGGAAGGTTTTGGTTTTGCTCACTTGCCCACCGTTCATCTCTAGCTTTGTGGACTGGTTCCTAACAAGCCATGGACTGCCATGACCCCTGACATACAGTATAGTAGCACTTATCCATGTGATTTTCGTTCACCACTAGTGGTAAATCTCTCTCCCTCCATTTCTCTCTCTCTCATCTCTCTCTCTCTCATCTATCTATCTATCTATCTATCTATCTATCTATCTATCTATCTATCTATCTATCTATCTATCTATCTATCTATCATCATCCAGCCATCTACCCTGTTTCCACAAAAATAAGACCCAACTGGAAAATAAGCCCTAGCATGATTTTTCAGGATGCTCATAATATAAACCCTAGCCCAAAAATAAGTCCCAGTTAAGATTGTCAACCAGACAAGAGGTGTTTAGTACTATATTTCCCTCAAAATAGGACCTAAGCAGAAAATATGCCATAATGTGTCTTTTGGAGCAAAAATTAATATAAGACCCCGTCTTATTTTGGGGAAAACACGATTATCTATCTATCTATCCATCCATCCATCCATCCATCCATCCATCCATCCATCCATCCATCCATCCATCTATCCATCTATCTATCTATCTATCTATCTATCTATCTATCTATCTATCTATCTATCTATCTTCTATTCCATTTCATTTCATTTCATTCAATTTCATTTCATTTCCTTCCATTCCATTCATCCTCTCCTGGCTTTACTATTTTTATAAATAACTCAAGGTAGCAAACATAGGTAATATTCCTTCTTCCTCCTATTTTCCCCACAATAACAACTCTGTGAGGTGAGTTGGGCTGAGAGAGAGTGATTGGCCCAAAGTCATCCAGCTGGCTTTCATGCCTAACAGCTGACTAGAACTCCTTGTCTCCTGCTTTTTCAACCACTACACCAAAACTGGGTCTATCTTTTTATATGCCACAACAGCGAAAGAAACACGCGAGTACTACCAACTTGGTGGGGTTGCTCTGCTCACTTTATTTCAGGGAGTCATTCTACCCCCACACCCAAGTCAGGGCACAACTGAAAAACATGGGGACTATAATGCTTCAGAGAATTATGGAAGGAAGGTCCCCTCATGGGTAAAATGAGTTGACCTCAATCCCCTTCTAAAAAGTGGAAATAATTTCAGTGATAAGTAGAAGAGCTATTCAAATTGACTCCAGCCATGAGAGAGATGGTTGCTAGCTTCATGGCAAGGTCATTTGTGGAAGGAAGCATGGCCTGGTTGCTCCTGCTGCTGTCAAAAGAAAAGAAGAGTATAAGGAGGAAGAAAAGGAAGGAATAACAAGTGCCTTAACTTTCCAACTATTTCAGACCCTAAGCTCTCCATTCCTTTAAATCACCTTTCATAGCCAAGGGGGAGGGGGGGGCTGCATACAAGTAATCCTTGATTTACAACAGTTCAGTTAGTGATTGTTCGACGTTATAATGACACTGGAAAAAGTGACATATGTTTTTCACACATGACCGTTATGGCATCCCTATGGTCATGTGATCAAAATTTAGACACTTGGCAAATGGTTCCTATTTGTTGACGATTGCAATGTCATGCAATCCCCTTTCCCAACCCTTTGGGACAAACAAAGTCAATGGGGAGGCCAGATTCGTTTTACAACCGTGTTTGCTAACTCGACAACTACAGTGATTCACTTAACAAATGTGACAGGTTGTAAAATGGGGCAAAATTCATTTAACAAATGTCTCATTTAGCAACAGAATCTTTGGGCTCAATTATGGTCGTAAGTCAAGGACTATATGTATTCGGTAGCATATGGGTTGCTCTCTGTTTTTCTCCTGTTTGTTTTACATTAGGCACACCAGGCTAATGTCAGCATCCTCAGAAACTCTATGACCACTGCTCAACGAAAGCATGAAAAGGTACCAAATGCTTTGCTAATCATCTATTAGAAGAAGAAAGTGACTATCTAAGAACTCCTTCCAGGAAAGAGGAGGCCAGAGCGGGACAATTTTCAGCTGATAGACAACTTGTGATCCTCCCCCAAGGGTGCTACTGAAACCACAGATCTTCAGCAAGGCCAAGAGGAATGGGCGGGGGTGGGTGGGAGGGAGAGAAATTAAGAAGGACTTTGAGGGAAAGCCATGTGTTCCGCTTGCTAAAAAGGCCACTGGCAGATTTAAGGGGAACTGTTCCACAAGCTTCTCAACTTCTGGAGTGCTTATTAAAAATGATTTAAGACAACAAAAGTCTGCTGTTCATTAGACACCGTATTAAACATTTTTACACAAATATTTATAAAGAATTCCAAATGGTTTTCGCCATCTTAGAAGTTATTCCCTCTTCTCTTTCACATTAGGTGGCTCTGTGTGTGTGTGTCTTCTAAAGTGATTTATTTTAAATGACAAGAATTACCTTTGCTGGCTCACCAATGCAGGTTTTTACCTCTCTGCAGATACTGTATGACTCATACTCCATCAAAAAGCAGAGACATCCACATCCTGGAGGAAGGATCTACTGGCAGATAAACCAGAGGCAGAAACCAGAGGCAAGCGTGAGATTTATCTAACCTTCTCTTCTCTCGCTGGTTTCCTCATGACTCCTCTTCCCACTAATTCTAATACCTGTTGAATTACAAATTCCAACATTCTTTGCTGTCCCGTCTCTACTGCTGGAGTGATAGAGGAACTGTAGCTGAGCTCTGTAGCTGTCACAGAATTTTGAAAACAAAGCCATCGCCTTGGAAAAAACCTTTCACCATGTATTAACGTCCTTGAAGAGCAGGCCTTCCTGCTTGATCTCTGATCAAAAGGATCATCCACTCTTTAGACCTTGAGATATAATCACAGGGATTAGAATTGTAGCCTAAAACCTACAGACACCAATCCACTCAAAGCAGTGGTCTTCAAACTTGGCAGCTTTAAGACTTGTGGACTTCAACTGCCAGAATTCTCCAGCCAGCAGTTCACAAGTCTTAAAGCTGCCAAGTTTGAAGACCTCTGACTCAAAGCCTTGAACTGGGCTGCGGCCCTAATTTTAATAAATGTAAGCATTTCAATAAGAGGACCAATCCTTTCTTATCCACAACTTTGCTCTTCCCCCCAGCCTCCACCATCTTGCCCTGATGACTCCCATTCCTTAATGGATGGTTCACAAGCTAAATGGGACACCTGTCTAAAGTTTCCTTAATGGGAAGCTGCCAGGAAGCCATCTGCAAATGGCTCTGAATTACTCGGAAGGGGGGGGGGAACCAGGGTACAAATAGAACAATAATATGATTCATGACTGTCAAGGAGCAGTTGCAAAAAAAAAAAAAAAAAAAGGTATGTTAAAAAAAACCACCATCCATAAATTCATAGCAAGGCAAACAGCTGAGCCACACTTACAAAAAAAAAAAAAAAAGGGAAGACATGCTTTTCTCAAGGGGGAGAAAACAAAATCGCCTGCGATATCTCTGGGAGGCTGATTCTTTTAAAAGCTACTGTTCTGGCCTCCCCATTGAAACACGACGTTCAAGACAAAGCAACAAGAGATTTCAACCACGGTTAGCCCCGACAGCTGTTTCATTCATTAAAAAAAAAAGAAGAAAAAAAGAAAGAAAGAATCCATCTCGATGCAACGAATGTGAAGTGGATATTCACACTCCTCAATTCTGATTACATCGCTTCTATGGTGTTCATGTTTTAATGTTAAGTTGGCCGGCATTGTCTTTCCCCCCCCCTCTTTTTGTCATAGCTGCCACAGATGGAAGAGGGATGTATCAGCTTAAAAAAATATAAGCAACTTTCTTGGACAGAATGATTTGATGGGGGGAAAAACTGTTCGATCCCTTTAGAACTAGTTTCAGAATAAGAGGGGGTCAAAGAGGGACTTTATTTATTTATTTGTCAATCATATATTAGGTAACAGGTAAAAGTATAAACATAATTTGGATACATGAAAAGAGTAAGTACAAAGGAATATTAGGATAGGGACGGTAGGCACGCAGCTGCACTTATGCACGCCCCTTACAGACCTCTTAGGAACCTGAAACTGCTCTGTTTTTATTATTGGAAGGACAAGAGAGAATAGATGAGTTTTACTCACCTGGGGGCAGTTCCCTCATTTTGATGAAATAGCAATAGAACTTAGTCCACGGGTGTCAAACTTGCGGGCCGGATGCATCACGTGCTAGCCATGCCCATGCCTGGTTTATTGAAGGGAGGGGGGGAAGTCAGGATACGTCATGTGATGACGCGAGTTTGACACCCCTGACTTACACTTATATACCGCTTCATAGTGCTTTACAGCCCTCTCTAAATAATTTTAGGTTATAGCAAGTGATTCCAAGTTTCCTTGCACACATTTTCTATGAATATAAATTCCCAGTGTTCTTTTTCTTCTCCCAGAGATAATGTGAGAATTCCACCAGACTGGAAAATCTAATTAAGTTGGACTGGCGAGTAATGTTGGGTGCTTTCTCCTACATGTCTCCTAAGTTTAGCTATGTAAATATCATGAGAATTTATTTGCCAGTGAAGAAAGACCAGATGTAAGACAAATACAGGTAGTCCTGACTTATGACCACAGTTTAATTTCCATTGCTTAACAAGGTGGTTGTTAAATAAATTACACCCAATTTTGCAAAAGTTTTTGCCACAGTTGTTAAGCGAATCACTGAAGTTGTTAAGTGAATCACATGGTTATTAAGTGAATCTGACTTCTCCCATTGACTTTGCTTGTCAGAAGCCAGCTGGGAAAGTCACAAATAGCAATTAGAGAACCTTAGGATGCTGCAATATGTCATAAATACATATTGGTTGCCAAGCACCTGAATTTTGATTATGTGACTGTGGGTAAGTGTGAAGAATCCTCGTAAGTCACTTTTTCCAAAACTGTTGACAGTCAAAACTTACAGATGGGTGTAAGTTGAGGACTACCTGTAACAAGTAAATACAAAAGAGTATGGTACATCCAATATGTACCCTGATTATAATTGTGTTTAGGACAGGTAACATATCAAGGAAATTGAGGAATTGATTAAAGGGAGAGCAAGGAATAAGGTTATATGGTTAAGTGAAACGTCCTATTTTTGAGTCTGTCATCTGCACCTTTATAACTCTTTGGTTTGGTTCTGCAACCCAACAAGTCAAACACAGACTTCAGAGGATAATTAGAACCGCAGAAAAAACAATTACTACCAACATGCCTTTCACTGAGGACCTGTATACTGCACGAGTCAAAAAGAGGGCTGTGGAAATATTTACAGACCCCTCACATCCTGGACCTAAACTGTTTCAACTCCTACCCTCAAAATGACGCTATAGAGCACTGCATACCAGAAAAAACTAGATACAAGAACAGTTTTTTCCCGAAGGCCATCACTCTGCTAAACAAATAATTCCCTCAACACTGTCAAACTATTTACTAAATCTGCACTACTATTAATCTTCTCATCGTTCCCATCACCCATCCACTTATGACTGTTTGACTGTAACTTTGTTGCTTGTATCCTTACGATTTATATTGATATTGTTTCCTGATTGCTTATTTATACCCTATGACTATCATTAAATGTTGTAAGTATTGTATCTTGATGAATGTATCTTTTATGTACACTGAGAGCATATGCACCAAGACAAATTTCCTTGTGTCTCCAATCACACTTGGCCAATAAAAAATTCTATTCTATTCTATTCTATCCTCCTTATCCACACTGATGGATCTACCATTGGTTTCTTCAGGACTTAAAGTAAAATTAAGTCTCCAATTTCCATCTTTGCTAATTGGATGCTTAAGTTTGATTCTCTTAAGACAGGTGAAAGACTTGGACAGATGACTACAAGTATTGAGCAATCCAGCACTGGTGGTTTTCCAGCTGCATCAACCAGAAAGGAGGCAGCTGGCAACATCATGAACATTCACAGTAAGCCATAAATCAAGTTTAGTACATCGTATAAAATCTTGTATATATCTTTTTTTTCCCCTTTAAACCTTCTCAAACTCTTTTCCTTCTTTTTGGAAAATCACCCAAATGTCTTGATGTGATTAGAATTTTTTTTTAAAAAAATAAATAAATTTCCTGCCTGCAAATTCCTTCCTCCCAGGAGAATTTAAAGCGAAGTGCCAGTTCTTCTTTTAAGAATTTGGAGCGAAGTGCCAGTTCTTCTTTTAAAGATTAACTGTTTGCTGGCTCCGCCAACAGTGTATATTCCCCTGTAGCTGGTAGGCTCTATTCCAATCTTTGGTATGCGACCAGATTTTAAAACCACACCCACCAAGAAACATTATGATCATGGAAAAGTGAAGCCACAATCACTTGGGAGAAACTTCAAAACCTGAATGTGCAGAAAAAAATGGAATATTAATCATAAACAAGATTCGGGAGAAAAGGATAAAATTGTGTCGTGTGCTTAGATGCCATATTGACAAGATAATTTGGGTCAGATTGATCCAGAGTGATGTTTTCAGTTAATCTTTTTTTGAGTCCATCTTTCCTGAATAGGCACAACAAGACAGCATATGGGTAAGGTTGGAATTATGTGTATAAAGGTAAAGGTAAAGGTTCCCCTCGCACATGTGTGCCAGTCGTTCCCAACTCTAGGGGGCGGTGCTTATCTCCATTTCAAAACCGAACAGGCAGCGCGTCTCTGTGGTCATGTGGCCAACATGACTAAATGCCAAAGGCGCACAGAACACCATTACCTTCCCACCAAAGATGGTCCCTATTTTTCTACTTGCATTTTTACGTGCTTTCGAATTGCTAGGTTGGCAGAAGCTGGGACAAGTAACGGGAGCTCACCCCGTTACGCGGCACTACAGATTTGAACCACTGAACTGCCGACCTTTCGATTGACAAGCTCAGCGTCTTAGCCACTGACATATATATGGGTAGTCCTTCACTTACATCCATTTGTTTAGTGGTCATTCGAAGTTACAACAGCACTGGAAAAAGGATTTAGGATTGTTTGGCATACTTATAACCGTTGCAGCATCTTCATGTTCACATGATCAAAATTGTATTTATGATGGTTAAGGTGTCCTGGGGTCATGCAATCACTTTTTGTGACCTTCTGACAAGCAGTCAATGGGGAAGGCAGATTCACTTAACAATGATAATGTTAAGTGATGATAACGTTGTTACTAACTTAACAATTGTAGTGATTCACTTAACAACTGTGGCAAGAAAGGTCGTAAAATGGAGCAAAAGTCACTTAACAACTGTCTTGCTTAGCAATGGAAATGCTGGGCTCAATTGTGGTTGTAAGTCTACCTGTACTTCAATTTGCAGTTTCAGTAAGAATCAAAAGGGATGATTTGTCTTCAGATTTGACCCTTATATGGACTACAGTGCTGGGGGGGAAAAACAGAATCTCTATAACAAAATGGATGCTTCTTATGTAGAATTGTGTGCTCTCCTATTGGCAGCCTCTTTGTTTTATTAAATGGAAATTTTGAAAGTTCAACACATCTGTAGGATGCTACATTTGGAGAAATAATAGAAGGATTCTGAGTCAGTTTCCCACCCACCCCCCATTTAATATAAGATGGAGAAACAAATGGCTCCCCAGATGCTGCTAACTGATACATTCAGAGCAGACTCAATCATGTGAAGGATGCTGGGAATGGTTATTGAGCAATGTCTGAAGACTCATATATTCCCTATCTCTGATCCAAGGAATTTGGACATTCTGCTTTCTTGAAGACCTACAGCCCAAGAAAACAAGAACAGTTGGACCAATGCTGTAATTCTGAATAATACCACATCAGGTCATGAGGTAAAAATGAGTTTTTTTCATCTTCACTGCCCACACCTCCGATAGCCCTTGACTACTTTCGGTATTTTGTATCAAACCACTCATTGGAATCATGAACTTGATCAACTATTGCTTAACACAATGTAAGCCGCCCTGAGTTTTCGGAGAAGGGCGGGATATAAATTCAAATAAACCCCCCCCCCAAAAAAAAACCATGCCCATGTATTATAAGGTTATAGAATATTTATTTGAATTTAGCAAAGGGATGTATATGTCCTGTGTAACAGAGACTGAGCAAACACAACATTACTCTGGGACATTAACCTTCCAAACAACCCTCTTAAATAGATGGCTTCTCAATAATCAACTGAAATCAAAATTCCCCAAAACCACTCACTGGTCAGGATATCCATTAGACCTTGTAAAATTACCGGTAGCTTCAGGATAATTCCAGCATCAGAATCTGCTTCTTAACCGATATTGTACTTAGTCACAGACAACTATCAGCCTCTTGGAATCACATGCAGGAAAGTCCAGCCTAATCTTTAGGCAAAATCTAGCGATTACTTTAGAAAGCAGGTACCATTAAGAGTAGTGGCAGTTTCCTATTCCTTGGCAGACAGAACTCTGTGTTACTATGCGACTCCTCAGATAATCTGATGCCTCAGGTGTACCAGAAAACAACATTTGGTCACCAACAGTGAAAAAAAAATGCAAACGCATTTCCACCTTAGTGTTCTTTACCACAGGCAGAAAATATCTCGGGCCATCCTTGAACTTATGTATCTGGGGAAAAAACCCTCTTTCCCTAGAATTGCATTGGAGTATCTCCAAATTACCATAGAAAATTAGCATCCATGAGTGTAAACCAACAATTTACACTCAGCAACAGACTGATCCAATTATAAAGCAGATGTCTGAGGAGTAGAGAAAAGTCTGTGCGCACAAACATGCATGTGCTGTATCCATGGGCAAGGAAGACATTCCTCCTGCCGAAACATCTTGACAGCTTCTGAAGGGTCCTGGAGAGGCAGACTATCCGTTAGCTATGCGAGTTCTCCTGAGGAAGAACAAACGGCCTTTTATGAAGAGAACCTTGTGTCATGTTTACACTTAAAAAAACACAACCAAGCTGATCATTCTCTTCAAAATTATCTCAAAGGAAACTTCAAGTCAGCATTCCTTCCAGGAAGAGCATGCACTTCGTGGCTGATCTCCAGTCTGCATTGATCACATCTATGGAGACATGGGGAGAGCTGCATCAGATGCACTGTGAAAGGCAAAGGCCCCAATCCTTTGGCCGATATATATTTGGAGGGGGGAGAGGGAGCAGGAGAGAGTGGCTGTGGCACTTGTGCAAATAGAAATGGAAATTTTATTTCATATTAAGCAACGGAGTAATGGGTTGCCAGTTGGCCTAGCAGCAGACCAGATGTTTGGTTTTGTTTGGATTTTAGAATTTTAAAGTAAATTTATCGATTCATTTCCTCTCCTCACATCTTCTCTACTGACATGGTCCACATCTAGATTGCCAGGCTCAAAACCAGTACAGGTAATCCAGGGTTTACAACCACAATTGAGCCCCAAATTTCCATCGCCAACAACAAGATAGTGGTTAAGTGAATTCTGCTTCAGTTTACAACCTTTCTTGCCACGGTTAGGTGAATCATTAAAGCTAAGTAATAGGGTTGTTAAGTGACTCTGCTTTGCTTGTCAGAAAGTCGCACATGATCCAGGGAGACTGCAACCGTCGTAAGTACATGCCAGTTGCTAAACATCTGAATTTTGTTCATGGGACCTTGAGGATGCGCCACAGTCATAAGTGTGAGAAATGGTCATGGATCACTTTTTTTCAGTGCCATTCTAAACTTTGAATGATTACCAAGTGAATGGTTTCAAGCTGAGGACCATTGTACAAGATACCACATGCTACACATAGGAGACTTCAGAATACAGGCATGGACTTCTTCTGTAACACCATCTGTCTACACACTAGAACGAATATATATACATATACATATATAGGTCTTTGGTTGTCCGGGTTTTCTCCCGTGTAAAATTAGAAGTGTCTTGGCGACATTTCGACGAAGTCTCATTCGTCATCTTCAGGCTTCAGCTTCGTGCTTCTGAAGCCTGAAGATGACGAATGAGACTTCGTCGAAACGTCGCCAAGACACTTCTAATTTTACACGGGAGAAAACCCGGACAACCAAAGACCTACATACAAACACCCGTGAAAACCTCAGAAAACAAATATACATACATACATACATACACACACACACACACACACACACACACACACACACACACACACACACACATATATATAATAAAGGTAAAGATAAATTTTACCCTCGCACATGCGTGCTAGTCGTTCCCAACTCTAGGGGGCGGTGCTCATCTCTGTTTCAAAGCCGAATAGCCAGCGCTGTCCGAAGACGTCTCCGTAGTCATGTGGCCAGCATGACTCAACACCAAAGGCGCACAGAACGCTGTTACCTTCCCACCAAAGGTGGTCCCTATTTTTTCTACTTGCATTTTTTACGTGCTTTCGAACTACTAGGTTGGCAGAAGCTGGGACAAGTAACGGGAGCTCACCCCATTACACGGCAGCACTAAGGATTCGAACTGCTGAGTTGCTGACCTTTCGATCGACAAGCTCAGCGTCTTAGCCCGAGCCACCGCGTCTCTCGTATGCATGTATGTATGTCCCATCGTAATATCTTCTCTCTCTCTCTTTTTTTTTTGCAGTGACCTGCTTCATTCCAAAATGGTAGCTTCCATGCTGTAAACCACAGAAGTATATCAACTGATTTCATTCTAATATATTTTCCTATATAACTGTGCCCCATATAGTAGAATTTCTATAAATCACAATGATTAATATAGAAATAACAGAGATTACAGGACCTAAAATGGGATCAATGGGGACTCATGTCTGAAAGAACACGCTGTGATTGCAGGATGGTGCCAGCGTTACAAAGGCTGCCACAACAGATCTAGTAATGGAAGACGAGTGAAATTCTCATGGATCAAGTAGATTCCTCACAAATTGACCAACACTTTTTACATTCCCTCACAATTTTTTATGTTTTTTTGTCTTTCTCCATAAATTAAACACTGAGTGGCTTTGCTGGATCTGAACTTGCATCACACTCTCTCTCTGTGTGTGTGTGTGTGTGTGTATTCTTAGTGAAAGTTGTTTAAAAGTTTTATTTGATACCTGTGGTTGTGCTGGTCCGTGATTATAATAAAGTCTTTGGCATGTTAGCTCTAAAATATTTTAAGGGGAGAGGGAAAAAATGCCCTGATACATTTGATTAAAGGTATCGGTTACATCAACAACCAATAGATGATTTTACAAAATGAAAGAGTATCATCATCTAAGAATTTCTACTACAGTTACTCCTCACTTTAAAGATTCTAGTGACCATTTGGAGTTACAAAAGTACTGAAAAAAGTGACTTATGACCGTTTTTCACACTTAACAACTGTTGCAGCATCTCCATGATCATGTGATCAAAATTTAGGTCCTTGGTCACTGGCATGTAATTATGACAGTTGCAGTGACCCTAGGTCCCGTGATCACCTTTTGCAACCTTTCCAGCCATTTTCCGACAAGCAAAATCAATGCAGGTAGCCAGATTCATTTAACAACTGCATGATTCACTTAACAACAATGGTAAAAAAAGGTAAAGTGGGACACAACTCACTTAGCAATATCTTGCTTAACAATGGCAATTTGGGGCTCAATTGTGGTTGTAGGTCGAGAACTACCGTGGTAGCTCAGGCTGTTAGAAGCCTGTTATTAGAACACAGCAGCCTGCAATTACTGCAGGTTCAAGCCCGGCCCAAGGTTGACTCAGCCTTCCATCCTTTATAAGGTAGGTAAAATGAGGACCCAGATTGTTGGGGGGGCAATAAGTTGACTTTGTAAATATACAAATAGAATGAGACTATTGCCTTATACACTGTAAGCCGCCCGGAGTCTTCGGAGAAGGGCGGGATATAAATGTAAAAAAAACAAAAAAAAAAACTATATGAAGTAAGTAGTAAAATGGTAGACTGGTTAAAAGACAAAGGATATTTTTGTTTTAAAATATTTTAAAACAAACTTGTCTTATTCCTCTGAAACAATTTCAAAATTTACATTTTCATAGTTTTATTGCACTACTTCCCAGATGTGATAAAGCTAGAAAGTCCAAGTTATATTTTGTTTTTGTTTTTTTTAAAAAAAACTTTGCTTTGTGGGTTTTTTTGTTTTTTTTTAAGGAAAAATCAACTTATTTTTAGGGTCTCCTCTGTCTCGTACATTAGACAGATTTTCCATGTAGCTGAAAAAACAATGCTGGAGCCAAGCATTCAAATAGCAGCTTGTCTAATTTGTTCAGCCTTGCTACGATTATCTCACTGTTATTTATGTCCAGGGCAATTCAGAGACTAAGGAGAGTCTGATTTACCTGCGTGATTCAGAGTATACTGAACAAAACTCTTCCAACTTTTTTCTGAAAGTCATTTTGGAGCTGCAGTTCTTCTCAAATATCAAGCTACCAACAAACTGTCCAAAATACAAAGTGCTTAAGGATGGCGATAATAATCTCAATGTTTAAAAACAGGACTGTCCAAACGCATTCAAGGAGGGATGACAGGGCATTAAACAGGACAGTCTTAGAGCAAACTGTTTGGAAAGACTTTATTTGGTAGCTCTGGGACTTGAGCTCTAAAATATTTTAGTAAGAGAGAGAGGAAAAACCCTTAATACCTTTGATTACAATTATCGAGCAATTGCAAAAGGAATTAGAAATTGAAACAGCATCATCACTCAAGGGTTTCTACAACAGTGTTTCCCCGAAAATAAGACCCTGTCTTATATTTTTTTGAACCCTGAAATAAGTGCTTAGCCTTATTGCCATGCATAAAAATAAAAAGACCAATTGGGTTTATTATCAGGGGATGTCTTATTTTGGGGAAAACGGTACTAAGTAAAAATATAGAACTTGTTAAAGAAAAGGGCTATTTTTGTTTAAAAATTATTTTAAAAAACATGCAACAGTTTCAAAAGCTTAACCTCCCCACTGATCCAATCTCTGTTTAGATTAACACATCCCCAACCAATGTCTTTGTAGCCTCTGTATGATCAACTCCAGGGAAGGGAAACCTTTCTCCCTAGGAGATTGGCTCTATGGTTAAAGTGCCATGAAGAAGCGTTGGTAACATTCCCACAGAGCCTGCCTTGCTGTGACCTAAGATCATTATTTCACACCCAGCACTTTTGAGATGACATGAGAAATGCCTTTTGTGTTCTTTTCTACAGCCCCTTTGAGGTTCTTGAAGACTGCCATCATAATCCCACCGTCTTCTCTTGCCAAGGCTAAATTTGTCCAGTTCCCTCCATCTCCTCATGGGATTTAGTTGGGATTTAGTATTCACTGTCCGTTGTTAAATCACTTCAGAATTTTCGGACTCTTCTTTATACTAGTTAAAGCTAAAATCACATCTGCGTTTCCGACAGCCATGTTGCATGGTGACAGACTCAGCTTGTGATCCTCTTTGACTGCGAGTATGATTACCAAGCGCTTTCTACTTTTGTGCACGTGGTTGTATCACCTGCAAAACTAATATCCACTTTAATTGTCCAAATTAGGAGCAATCCTAGGCAAAAACACTGGGAGGAAAAAAGCAAATTCAGATAAAAGGCTTTAGTTCTCTTGTAGCAACCAGCTGGGATCAGCAGTTTAATCATTGTGACGGAATGACCCTCCTTAGATGGAAATGAAGAGGACCTGAGGCAATGGAATAGCCCATTTCTCTTCTTTCCCACACCTCTCTGTCTTTTTGATCCCATCTTTGGGTCAAAGAGTGTTTTAACTACCACCTAAACTCTTTGTTCGTCGACAGCAGACACTGACAGAAACAAGCCAGGCAAGCCTTCTTAAATTCAATCTGGATTTAAGCACATCTGGTTTGGCTAGACTATAGACAAGGCTTTTATCATCTACTACTTTGTTAATATACTCCAAATAGTTCAGCTAGTCCTATTTACCTAAGAATAATCCTTCTGCTGTGGTGTAATCTCATCAAGCACCTAACCTATTAGCTATCACACCTAATGAAGGTAAATAAGGTTTTGTTGTCTTCCTCCAACCTTACTGTGATCCATCTCTAAGTAAGACAGTTACTTGGAAGCAAAATCACAAGTACATATTTGTCCCACCCAGTAAGTTGGCAACAATGAATGTGAGAAAAGCCTGGTGGATCAGGCCAATGGCCCATCCAGTCCAACTAAGTGGCCAATCAGATACATCCAGGAAGCTCAGAAATATCAAGGCAAGAACATTCTTCCGCTTTGGCTCCCTGACAGCTGAGATTTAATGTATGTTGTCTGTAATGCTGGAAGTAGTAAAGAGCCAACCAACTAACAGCTATTGATTGCTGGATCCTCCAGGAATTTATCCAACCTACTTAGTGGCCTCATGGGATAAAATTCCAGGTCAGTTTTGTGCTTTGTAAAGAAATACATAGTTCTGATGATCCTAGATTTTCCTGGATCTAGATTCAGTGAGTGGAATAGGGTAGGGTAGGGTAGGGTAGCAATAGGAATAGGAATAGGAATAATTGGCCAAGTGTGATTCTAGGAATTTGCCCCCGATACAAGTCCAAGGCTCCAGTTAAGTCCAGAATGCGGCTGCGCGGGTGATAGAGGGAGCCCCTCGTGGCTCCCATGTGACACCACTCCTGCGCAGACTGCACTGGCTACCTGTGGCCTTCCGGGTGCGCTTCAAGGTTTTGGTAACCATCTTCAAAGCGCTCCACGGCTTAGGGCCGGGTTACTTACGGGACCGTCTGCTGCCACCGACTGCCTCCCACCGACCCGTGCGCTCTCACAGGGAGGGACTCCTTGGGGTGCCGTCCGCCAGGCAGTGCCGACTGGCAACACCCAGGGGAAGAGCCTTCTCTGTGGGGGCTCCCACCCTCTGGAACGAACTTCCCCCGGGACTCCGTCAACTTCCCGACCTTCGAACCTTTCGCCGTGAGCTTAAGACACATCTACTTATTTGCGCAGGACTGGGCTAGGATTTTAATTTTAATTTAGTTTTAATGGGGTTTTATTATTTTAATTATAAATTTTAATTCGGCCTTATTCAATAAGTTTTTTAATTTAGTGTTTTATCTTGTATTTATATTTGTGTATTTGTGTTTTTAATAGGCTGTAAACCGCCCTGAGTCCCTTGGGAGATAGGGCGGTATAAAAAAATGATTAAATAAATAAATAAATAAATAACATCGTGAGACAGTGGGGAAAACCTTATCTTCATCCACAAGTTCCATGCTATGAATGATCTCAAGTATTACCATCTCCTCTGACCCATCTTGGTCCAGGCTAAAAACCCCTCAGACCCAGCAGTCTATCCTTGTAGGGAAGCTTCTCTTTTTGCTTTAGCCCTCCCTTCTTACAGCTTTTCCAGCTGTGCAGTATCCCTTTTCAGATGTGGTGACTAAAACCGTATCCAGGCTCCAAGCGCAGTCTCACCACAGATGTATATAAAAGGCATTACTCTATTGGCTATTCTATTTTCATCCTATCCTAAGATGCCAAGCATGGGATTTGTCTTACTGATTGCAATTGCATTCTGTGTTTGACATTTTCATTGAGCTGTCCACCATGACGTCAAGATCGCTCTCCTGATTGCTCAGTGCCAGCTCAGATTCCATTAATATGAATGCTGGAAGGGCTAATGGTCATGTCTTTGCACTTGTTGACTTCCAACTCAATTTGGCATTTTGCCATTTATTTCCCCCCCATTTGTCATTTTGACACCCAGACATCCAGTTCTCTGTAGAAAGCCCTAGCCTTGCTATAGCTCATAGAAAACATTAGGAGCTTCAAATGCAAGTAACCAAATTCACCAACCAGGTACAATACCTTGTCTTAGGTTTCTCTCTATAGAGATTTTCAATTAACCAGGTGATGGTTGTCCCAAAAGTGCTTTTCCAAAAGACAACTGGACTTCCTTGTTGTTGTTTTTTCTTGAAAGTGTTTTGCTTCTCATCCAAGAAACTTCTTCAGAACAACCAAAGAAGCTTCTTGGATGAGAAGCAAAATGTTTTCAAGGAAAAAAATAAGCAAGTCCAGTTGCTTTTCGAAAAATCACCTTTGGGACTTGTCTTAGCTTACAATTTCCTTACTCTTCTCATCTCTTATGATGGACAAACATATCATCCCATTGCCAATGATTAAATTACCCTTTCATACCATATACAAACAACAGCTATATTGTTTCATCATCTGGGAGACTCTGGAGCAACGCAAGAACTTTGTTTGCAGTAGGCTGGAATGAACTGCAGTCCTACAACATCTGAAGGATCCTAGTTTAAGGATGGTTGGGAGGTGTGAATAATACGTGCTTCCTCCATATGAGGATACCCGATATAGACTTTATCATTGTTTCCTTTTATTTTATCTCTTTTCTAACCAGTGGCTGAATCTAAACAAAACCCTGAAGAGAGGCTTTTAAAGAATTAATTAAGTGAAAAAGAGAAAACCTCTTCACTTCCAGATTTTGATTTAGCTGGAATGCATCCACAGGTAGTCCTCTACTTACAACCGTTTCTTTAGTGGCCGTTCAACATCATATTTATGATGGTTGCAGTGTCCCGGGGTCATGTGATCACTTTTTGCGACCTTCTGACAAGCAAAGTCAATGGGGAAGCCAGATTCACTTAACAACCGTGTTACTGATTTATCATCTCCAGTGATTCACTTAACAACTGTGGCAAGAAAGGTCGTAAAATGGGGCAAAACTCACTTAACAACTGTCTTGCTTAGCAATGGAAATGTTGGGCTCCACTGTGGTTGTAAGTCGAGGATTACCTTGTGTCTGCACATACACATATAAACGGGGACTATAACTTTCTCTTGCTCCGATTCATATGCATTTAGTCTGACTGATTGGAAAGATATTTGTAGGAAAAAATGCATCCCGATCGTTAGAGTGTCCTTGACTGTGCTGCCCTAAATTTTATTTTTAAAATATACAGCAATAATATGCCTCTAGAAAAAGAACTGAGTATAATGGAGATTTACGCTCAGCTAAATGTGCCTGAGATTATAACCTAAATCACTTGTTCACATTTCTGAACACCAGACAAATCAATACAAACACAGAACAACAAAATGAGAATAAGAAAAGGAATGCTAAAAATGCTGAATGGAACTGAATCATTTAAAAACCAACACCGGTTTGCCACTAAACAATAGAAGCAAGTGACGTCCTGAGTGAATAAAACAGACTCAACACTCCACTGAGGGCAGTAGTGGATGGGCCTGACAACAGCAAAGTCTCCAAAAACAAAGTCTCCTTTAGAGTAGGGATGGCGAATGATGGCCCCTTTATGACTTGTGGACTTCAATTCTCAGAATTCAGGAATTCTGACAACTGAAGTCCCTAAATCCACTCTGCTTTAGAGGAAAGTCCCTGCCATCACTCTTATGTCTCTCGCCTAAGAGATGCCAGAGGCCCTGTTCATGTGGAAGACAGACAACAACTTGGTCTACAGGCCCTAGCAAATGAGAGAGCAGCCCCTTCTCAGTTTCTGAGTGCCAGCTGCTTGTATGAGAAGGGAAGAAGGCTGAACGGAGCAGCTTAGCTTTCCTTAAGCTGGTACCTCCCAACTCCAGAAATACAAGCCGGCTTGGTCACTGGGAGTTCTCACACATTTACAGGGCTCTAGGCTGAGGAAAGCGGAGGTAAGGGCTTCCCATTACATCAGAGTCCTTCTCAGAAGATGGCTGATACTATGGGAAAGATCCTCCTCCTGATTGATTCGATCCATGTGGTTGGGCCGCTGAAGCCTCTCCAGCCACCTAGGATTCTCTCAAGAGTTTACGACTCCCCCAGGATTGGGGAAATGAGCTGAAACAGCACTGCTCTGATATCTCCACGCTGACATCTGTCTCTCTGGCATCCAACTCCATGAGCCTTTCATTTTGGCTAAAGAGATTTTTAATCACTCTTGAAGCATAGGATGGGCTCCTTAAATCTTCCCCACTATTTTCCTTCAAACACTATTTTCCTTCAAACTTTCCTCAGCCTGGGCTTCCTTGGGATGAGTCCAGTTTGAACCATTTTTATAGCTTTCACAAATACTGCTAGTCCTTGACATATGACCACAGTTGAGCCCAACGTTTCTGCTGTTCAGCGAGACAGTGTTAAGGGAATTTTGCCTCACTTTTATGACTTTTCTTGCCAAGTTGTTAAGCGAATCACTGCAGTTGGTAAGTTACTAACCCGGTTGTTAAGTGAATCTGGCTGCCCCACTGAGTTGTCGGAAGGTTGCAAAAAGCAATCACATGACCTTGGGACGATACAATGGTCATAAGTATGAACCAGTTGCCAAGCCTCTGAATTTTGATCACGGGATTGTGGGGATGGTTCAAAAGTCGTAACTCTGAAAAACGGTCCTGTCACTTTTTTTCAGTGCTACTGTAAGCTTAAATGGTTACTAAATGAACTGTTGTAAATGGAGGATTATCTATACAGGGTTTCAAAATCCAGTACTGAGGCTGGACAGGGAAACACAAGTGCGCAAGAGGGGAGATTTGGGCTGCTGCAACCTCTGGGAGGGCCCGAGAGGAACATGAGGTTGCAGGAGAGGGTCAGGAAGGAAGACGGGCCACGAAAAAGGAAAGGAATCTCCTCCTCTGGCAGGACTGGACCCAGCAAAGGGTTAATGTCTAAAATAAGCATTGTTAGAAAGCCAAGAAAACCTGCTCTCACTTGTCCTTTGGGAGAAAGGATTTGTGGGCAGGAAACCAGAGGTTCTTATTTATTTATTTGGGGCTATTTGTCCAACTGTTCATCTACGAGGTGCAAAGCTGCGATCCATCACAAAGCGATGCTGGATAAAGATATGCCTCTGTGTGTGTGTGTGTGTGTGTGTGTGTGTGTTTCTTCTTTTTTCAAAAAGCAAACTGAAACCACAGCCAGTGGGGCTTTGTGCGTGGGGGTGTGTGGAGGTATAAGTAGCACAGACCAAATGACCTTTCCCAGACTTCTATTTCTCCCGCATTTCCAAGATTCAGCAGTGACTGCAGGAGCATGTGGTTTGGGTTCTTGCCACTGACGTAGCGGAGAGTGCTAGATTCATGCTCGTGTAACTAGTGAACATGAGCAACTGCAATTGCAACCAGTGAACATGAAAAAACTGCCACCTCTCACCTCTGATGGAATTCCAGCCTTGGCTTCTGCTTAAAGTTTGAGAACAAGCTACTGTAATTTCCTTTTTTCCTCCTGGCTACCCTTTAAAACAGTATTTCTCAATCTTGGGAACTTTTAAGGCATATGGACTTCAGCTCCCAAAATTCCCCAGCCAGCCATGCTAGCTGAGGAATTCTGGGAGTTGAGCCCGCATGCCTTAAAGTTCCCAAGGTTGAGTAACACCACTAGAAAAAGAGATCCCATCCCATAGTTACTGGCACAGCCACTGTGCTAAAAGTGTGGCTGTGATTTATCTCCAAATTAACCAGGATTAAATGGCCTTCCTAGTTTGCATTTGCAAAATCCTGACGTTCTGTAATTTTAGGCTGGCTGACTATACATGCAGGGCACATTATTTTATTACTTGATTAATACCCTGAAAGTCTAGACAGTTCATTTAAATTTAGCAAGAGGACTGTCTGGGTCATAAGTGGAATAAATAAATAGAAAGTATTTTTTCCCCCAGAACCATCTAATGGAAGTTGATGTAATATCATTAAGTGTGAGGAGCATCACTGCACAGGCATTATCAAACATTTGTTTGCCCTGACGAACAAATCACATTGGTTGATGAACAAGGAGGCGCTGCATTATTAAAGCTTGCCAAAAATAACCTCGCGATTAATAGATATCTGACACCAGATATCACCAGATATTAAACCAAAGCTGGGGGGAAAATGCAGCTTAGATCTCCACTGTAATTAAATACTTTGGAGAAAGTTCTTGGCTGCATTCTTGTGAAAGTTTGGAGTGTATCGAAGGGGAGGGGTGAAATGGAGACAGGTTTACTCCAGTGTAAAGATTTAAGGTAAGGAAAACATATATGGATGCAAGCATTCATATCCCGGAAAAAGCTTAATCTTATTAATCTTTTTTATTAGAATTTTAGATCATGCAAATACATACTTTTAGAAACAAGTTTAAGAGGCCTGTCTTTCTTTTTTTGCTTCGTCCATGTCTTTTAGATATAGTTTTACTTATTTTTAGAGGAGAATATTTGTAGTGCAAGATTGAAATGACAGGTGCTTGGTGCTGTTTGGGCCTGTGTTTTCTTCAGACATTTTATTACTCAACTAGATAACATCATCAGTGCTGATGTTGATCAGAGCACTGATGATGTTCCCTGGACTGGATGGAACAACTGCAAGAAAACAACCAAACTCAGACAGCACCAAGGACCCCTTATTTATTTTTAAAGTGCCTTCTCTAAAAACTGAGCCACATAATCTTCAGAGGTAAAGGAGGAAAAATCAGCTGGAAAGGTATGTTACCTTGCATCTATGAAAAGGTGAAGAGAAAAAGAAGAAAAAATCCCAAGCCTTCTTATTAGGAGAGGGAGCCCACCATGTGACAGAGCGTAATAAATAGATTATGGGTCAGTTGTCCTTATTTGTGTCATGTTACATTTCAGCTACTAGAATTTATGGATGGTCTTGTCACTTTCTACCTTCCCAGCAATGAATGATTTCCTTACCCTGAGTGAATGAATGAGGGCAAGGAGAAAGCCTATGGACACCCAAAAGAAAACAACCACACATTTTTCTAACATACATTTTGACAACTTACGCCTCCTGTGATTAAAGCAAGCCAGCAATCCAAAAGTGAACACCTGCAATTCCCATTTGTAGAATGGGAGTCTTTGTGAAAAGTAAGTAGAAAACCAGGATATTCAGAGAACCTGAATATCAGTTGTGGATCAAAGGCAACCGATTGTATAAGTAACAAAAATAGAGCATAAGTTGATATTTTTTTCTTGTCTCCTGACATTACAGTTATGATAAACCAGCCGAAACCATATTCCATAGTTTTTCACAGTTGTGCAGATAAAAGATTTTAACAATATGCTGCAGTCCTTAAATTATCTCCAAAAGCTTTCTTCAGCCCCAATAATAGATGGTCAATAAACAATGAACCTTCAAAAAATCCACCTGACACCTAAGTTGTGGCTTGCTGAACCAAGAATTGTAAGAGGAAAAAAACCACTTGCAGACTCACCATGCCATAAGATCTCAATTACTTTGGATCAAATTCCGTTTTCAATGTGCAACTCTAGAAAGTATGAGATGGGAAGAGAGAACATAGAATAGTAGAGTTGGATAGAAGATAAAGACCGACCCAATCATAAGCATTTGACAAGAGAATCATGTGGGTGAAGGTTGACAAAACCAGAATGCCTCTTCTGAAAGATTAAAAAAAAAAAATTAAATTGTGGTTGGTATTCAAACATACGCGTCCCTCTTCGATCACATGTTTTATTTTCAAGAAATCTATGAAAGGGCACATTTTAGTCATGCGGGGGTTGGGGGGGAGGCAGAGAAAAAAGGGGGAATTATACTGTAGCCTGGTTTTTTTCCCCCTCATGTCTTCACAACTGATTTGATAATTTTTTTCATAAAGCAGGACAATCTCGTGGCAGGCGCCTCAGCTCCTCTTTTTCCTTAGCAAATGAGGTTGGCGCCTTGCTTTGGAGCAGGGCTGGGCAAACTGCAGTCACCCTTCATCATTTTTCCCCTTTCGACTCCTGACGCCCTCCAAGCAGGGGTGAAATCCAGCAGGTTCTGACAGGTTCTGGAGAACTGGTAGTGGAAATTTGGAGTAGGTCAGAGAACCAGCAAATCCCCCCCCAAATGGGGGAATGGAGATTTTGCAATATCCTTCCCCTGCCATGCCCACCAAGCCACACCACCAAGCAACGCCATGCCCACCAAGCCACGCCCACAGAACCGGTAGTAAAATGGAGCTTGGGCCATTACCTGAGGAATTGGCCCACGGCTCGACTGGGGACCTTGTCGCTGCCTGGGAAGGGGCGGCGGTGGGGGCTCTGGATCGGGTCGTGCCTTTGCAGCCTCTGACCCGACGCCGCTCTCAATTAGCTCCTTGGTATTCCGAGGAGCTGAGAGAGATGAAGCACCGGAGAAGACGCCTGGAGAGTAATTGGAGGGCCACCCGCTGACTGGACACTAGTGCGGTCTCAAATTCAGACCTATCTGGTGGCGATGAGAGTGGAAAAACGGGAGTATTTTTCCACCCTCATTGCATCTGCAGATAATCACCCAGCCGCCCTGTTTCAGGTAACCCGCTCCCTTATTCATCAGGGAGCGTTGGAAGACCCCCTGCAGGGACGAGCTGAGGAGTTTGTACAGTATCTGCAAGATAAAATCGCTCAGATTCGGGAAGGGTTGGACGCAGATTGGGTAGGACCGGGCGAGATGGCGGAGGCTGGTCTTGATGTTTCCATCTGGGATGAGTTCGATTCTGTGACTCCTCAGACATGGACAGGATACTGGGGAGGTTGAATGCGACCACATGTTTATTGGACCTGTGTCCCTCCTGGCTGGTACTGGCCACCCGGGAGGTTACATGTGGCTGGCTCCGGGGAATTGTTAATGCTTCTTTGACGGAAGGTGTTTTCCCTTCCGCCTTGAAAGAGGCAGTGGTGAGGCCCCTCCTCAAGAAGCCTTCCCTGGATCCAGCCATTTTGGCTAATTATCGTCCTGTCTCCAACCTTCGCTTTGTGGCGAAGGTTGTTGAGAGTGTGGTCGCACAACAGTTCCCTCAGTACCTGGATGAAACTGTCTATCTAGACCCGTTCCAGTCCGGCTTCTGGCCCGGTTACAGTACAGAGATGGCCTTGGTCGTGTTGGTTGATGATCTCTGGAGGGCTCGGGACAGGGGTTGTTCCTCTGTCCTAGTTCTATTAGATCTCTCAGTGGCGTTCGATACCATCGACCATGGTATCCTGCTGCGGCGGCTCGGGGAGGCTGGGAGTGGGGGGCACCGTTTATCGGTGGCTCTCCTCCTATCTCTCCGACCGGTCGCAGATGGTGTTGGCAGGAGGGCAGAGGTCGACTCCGAGGCGCCTCCTATGTGGGGTGCCACAGGGGTCGATCCTTTCACCTCTTCTGTTCAACATCTATATGAAGCTGCTGAGTGAGATCATCCGTGGTTTTGGGGTGCGATGTCATCTGTACGCTGATGACACCCAGCTGTACATATCCACCCCAGACCACCCCAACGAGGCCGTTGACGTCATGTCCTGGTGTCTGGAAGCCGTACGGGTCTGGATGGGGAGGAACAGGCTTCAGCTCAACCCCTCGAAGACCGAGTGGCTATGGATGCCGGCTTCCCGGTACAGCCAGCTTACTCCATTGCTGACTGTTGGGGGCGAGTCGTTGGCCCCCACGGAGAGGGCGCGCAACTTAGGCGTCCTCCTGGATGCACGGCTGTCTCTAGAAGACCATTTGACGGCTGTCGCCAGGGGGGCTTTTTATCAGGTTTGCCTGATTCGCCAGTTGTGCCCCTTTCTAGATCGGGTTTCCCTGTGCACAGTCACCTTGTTACATCCCGCCTGGACTACTGCAATGCTTTCTACATGGGGCTCCCCTTGAAGAGCACCCGGAAGCTCCAACTGGTCCAGAATGCGGCCGCGCGGGTGATAGAGGGAGCACCTCGTGGCTCCCATATAACACCTCTCCTGCGCGGACTGCACTGGCTCCCGTTGGTCTTTCGGGTGCAATTCAAGGTGTTGGTTACCACCTTTAAAGCGCTCCATGGCTTAGGACCGGGCTATTTACGGGACCGCCTACTGCCACAAACAGCCTCCCACCGACCTGTGCGCTCCCACAGGGAGGGCCTCCTTGGGGTGCCATCGGTTCAACAATGTCGATTGGCGACCCCCAGGGGGAGGGCCTTCTCTGTGGGGGCTCCTGCCCTCTGGAATGAGCTGCCTCCGGGGCTTCGCCAACTCCCCGACCTTCGGACCTTCCACCGTGAGCTGAAGACTTTTTTATTCCATCGAGCTGGGCTAGCCTGAATAAGTAATTTTAAATGGGGTTTTTAGTTTTTATTATTGTTAGTTTTAGTACTTTGGCCACTATTTATATAAATTTTATTTTGTTTTTAAATTTGTATTTATTGTATTTTTTAACTGGCTGTGAACCGCCCTGAGTCCTTCGGGAGAAGGGCGGTATACAAATGTAATTATAAATAAATAAATAAATAAATAAATAAATAAATAAAATAAAAATTAAAAAATTTGAATTTCACCTCTGCCTCCAAGTTGCACCATGAACACCTACTGGCAAATGATCAATTTGGAGCAGTTGATTTTTTTTCTTTCTTTTTTGAAAGGCTGAAAGCTCTGGTTTAAAATGTTTTTTTTTTCTTAATTTTTGGTCTTTGCACCCTCCTCCAAAAACCATTCATTTTAACCCTGTCTCTTTTAATCACACAACTATATCATATGATACCAACCTTTCAGAGGGGTGAGGGCAAGTGGGCATTGGATACAAAAAAGCTTGCTCAGTCATGCACACAATAAACCTTTCTACCAAAGTGGTCTCCTGACTTTCTTAGTTGCTATCACCAATCTGCAAATAGGAGCTACTGCGATCCAAACATACAGCTCCCCCAAATTCTTTTCCATACAACCCCCTCCCCAATTATATTTCAGGCAGGGCACTTTACTTTTACAGGATGGAAACAATGAATACTATCATTTACCCAAAACATTTCAGTTTAACTTTCTAGTCTTCTAGATAGTCTCACCAACCCAATGGAAAGTCAATAAACCAGACTCCGTGGTCTCATCCCAAAATCCCCAAAGCTTTAACCAAAGATTATCTACTATTGACCTCACCCCATTCCTAAGAGGTCTATAAGGGGCATGCATAAGAGCACCAGCGTGCCTACCGTTCCTGTCCTAATGTTTCCTTTCATTATATCCAATTTCATATAGTTATTATATAATTATGCTTATATATATGCTTATATATCGTATCGTTTTTTCATGCTTATGCTTATATATACTGTTGTGACAAATAAATAAATAAAATAAAAATAAAATAAAAATAAAATAGGTGACTGACTGACTGTCTGTGTTAAATTTATTCCTTGCTTGTGAGTTTCCTAGCAGAAACTGCCAGCTGTCATGGTGCTTAGATGATAAACTCAGACTTTTTAGATATTTTAATATAACATAAACTACATTCTCATGAATGCTGATATATGGAAATTAGTGGATCGTATTTAGGGCTTGGTTGCAGTCAACATTTTAGTGAGGTTTATTTGCAGTCCCACTTGTTCATTCAAAATAATCAATGGATTATGTTAACTTGGGTCACGAAGGACTTTTCTCTTACTCGCTAGCGTTCGTATATTGTTTCTTTCTAGGAAGATATCCCATTATTTCCTGCTATTCTACAGGATCTTGCTATCGTTGGATATCTGTGGACACAGCCCCTAACTCAGGGGTGGGGAAGTATAGCTCTTTCAAGACGTGTGGACTTCAACTCCCCGAATTCCTGAGCCAGCCATGCTGGCTCAGGAATTCTGGGAGTTGAAGTCCACAAATCATAAAGGGGCCATAACCCCTGCACTAAATTCGAATCCAAGGGCATCCAAGTCTCCATCAGCATGAGCAACCAGCCAGAATGTGTGACAAGTTCCTGTGGCAGTAGGACATTTTAGCTCCTCATTCTGGCACAAGAACGCCTGAAGAAGTGGAAAGGGGCATGACATTCCCAGGGAAGCAAAACAATGATAGGAAATAGTATGCTGCTCCTTTGACTCACAAGACTGACAGCACGAATCATGAGGCGTATGTGTAACCAACCAGGTACTTCTCTAATTTTTTTTGGGGGGGGGTGAATTGAAATTTGGCAATTTTACCTTCTCTTCCAAGGAAGGCCCACCTATACATTCAGTAGAACCACACAACACATTTTTTCCTATGCTATGCTATGTTATTGATATTGCATTATATACTATATAGGATTGCACACTGTTTTTCCATTTGGAGGAAATGTTTGGCACACCCAGCAATGCAGTATCATCCCCACCACTTACTCCAGCATAATCCAGGAGGAGTTCCTGACTAAACGCTGTCCTTGCAAAAATATTTTAATGAATTTAATTACTTTCCTATTTTTGAAGATTCTATTTGAATTCCACAAAGGATGACTAATTCCTTTCGCAGTTGTAGCGTAATATTTTCTTTAGAGTTGTTCCAGATGAGACCAAACATAACTATCAGTTCCAACACATTCAATGTGTGCGATATCATATCACATATGTCAAATAAAATGAGTTTTGGTCTCTCGCAATAGCACAAACTTGTATACCGCTTCACATTGCTTTGCAGCCCTCTCTTAAGCAGTTTACAGAGTCAGCATATTGCCCCCCAAAAAATCTGGGTCCTCATTTTACTGACTTTGGAAGGATGGAAGGCTGAGTCAGCCTTGAGCTGTTCAGAATCAAGTTCTGGAGTGACCAGCGAGTTAGCCCTGCAGTACTGCATTTTACCCATTGCGCCACCACAGCTCTAACTTACGATTTGGTCTTCAATATACTCACAGCATTTAAAATAATTGCCTGCTCATACATTCAAACAAAGCAATTGTCAAGTTTTCAGTGGACTCTGCAAGGTCTACTGGATAGAAGACAAATTGTTTTATTTAGTTGGATAGTTCTGAAGTTCAGATTTGGGGTTTCGCCCTTGCAATTTGACTTTGAAGCCTCCCTTTGAAAAAGTTAAGACCCTTTTCATCCACTTAAGATCAACTGCCTGCCTGCCTGCTTCCCTTTCATCATCTTTCTTTCTTTCTTTCTTTCTTTCTTTCTTTCTTTCTTTCTTTCTTTCTTTCTTTCTTTCTTTCTCTTTCCTTTCCTTCTTTCTCTTCTGTCTATCTATCTATCTATCTATCTATCTATCTATCTATCTATCTATCTATCTATCTATCTATCTATCTATCTATCTATCTATTTGTTTTCTGAGGTTTTCGCGGGTGTTTGTATGTAGGTCTTTGGTTATTCGGGTTTTCTCCCGCGTAAAATTGGAAGTGTCTTGGCGACGTTTCGACAAAGTCTCATTAGTCATCTTCAGGCTTCAGCTTCGTGCTTCCCAGAAGGCTTCAGCTTCGTGCTTCCCAGCTTCTTGCTCCCAGAAGCACGAAGCTGAAACCTGAAGATGACGAATGAGACTTCGTCGAAACGTCACCAAGACACTTCCAATTTTACGAGGGAGAAAACCCGAATAACCAAAGACCTATCTATCTATCTATCTATCTATCTATCTATCTATCTATCTATCTATCTATCTATCTATCTATCTATCTATCTCACATTTAGAAACTGCCCACTTTCATCACAGAGAGACTCTGGGCAAATGTACAAATAAAATGTTAAAACTTAAAAAAATTAGTATTATTTTTTTTTAATAAAGAGGCAAGGAGAGTTAAAATTCAACATTAATTACAAGGCAGGGGAGGGCATTTGGATGACTTTCACTTTACCGCTTTATCTCCCTGTTCATTTGGATGGCGTGGCTATCCAGAGCAATGACCAATTTAGATCAACAATTTATACAGCAGCTTGCCAATCGCTCCTTCCCAGGTTTCCTTTTCCCCATCTCCCTGCCACAGTTAGAACATTTGACTGGGACTATTTTTTAAAAATCCAATGTGGGTTGGGGAGGTTGGGAGTGCCATATTCAAGTTAGGTTGTTTTGTTTGAGATTTCCTCTCTGGTATGTTTTAATCTGGCTTTGTTTGCTGCCTGACTGTCCTTGTGCGTATTTTAAAGCAATAATATGAACAGACCTAAGCTAGTAACATGTGAGATTTTTTTCACTCAGACCCTCCTCTTTTAGAAAATAGGATTTTAGTCTCCTCTCGTGTTTCTCTCTTCTTTTAATAAAGTACTGTAGATGTCTTTCTTACAAAGAACAGTACATACATGTTGTAAATATTCATTTCACCAATTAATAGGAAATTAATCTGGGTGGCACACACACCCCCCCTTTGTGGCCAATGGGAACATACCAAAATAAATTACTCTACAAGGCTCATTCAGAGTAGCGCCAAACAGGCTTCTTCGAGCACCTTTGTTTTCTTGCAAACTTTCCACTTTGGTTTTATATACAGTACAGTGGAAACGGTACAACGCCTCTGATCTCCTATATATTTGGCATGTCACAGACCTTCTGAATGGGTATGCTGCTTGCACAGTATGAAACAGACAATTTGGTAGCTTCAAAACAAGCAACCAGAATAGAATACTTTAAGCACAAGTTAGGATGAATCCGTTGCTCCAGTCTTACCATTTGGTTTGCTAAGAGCGTAATAGAGAGAACTATTGTTTGGACTGCTATTGCAGTTTGTTTGTTTATTTATTTATTTATTTATTTTGTCACAACAATATATGTAAGTATCATACAAAAAAGATTATATAGTATATAAACATTATTAATGGACAACATCCATGCCTCCAGACAAATCCAGAGAAGTTCAGGGGGATCATATGAAAATAACATGTTTCCTTAGGAGCTGCTGCATCGGAAGAGGATTCTACTAATCCTATGCTCTAGCTTCTGGGATCATGACCATTGCTGCAAAACTCTTTCATCCTGCACCAAAATCTTATCCCAACTCTGGTGAGGAGAGGACAACCTCAGGAGATTCAGGATCAGTTGTGTGGTGCCCACAGATCTGTTTTCCCAACATTTTCTTGTCATCCCCTGCTGGTTCTAAAACATCTCCTGCTACAGGCTACCATCTCACTGTGAAGTGATTTGTTTACTACACAGCGTAATCCTCCTTCAGAATTACCATACAGATAGATACGACAATGCAAGAATGTGTGTGTATGTGTGTGTAAACAGGAGATAGATGAGGTAAAATCAGTTTCCTACATCCATGAGTCTGTGCTCTCTCTTCTTTCAGTCCACATCACTTGAAACCGAGTTGAGAGGGAAAAAATCCCCACTTTGGAATTTGTTTTGTGCTCGATACAATTGATTAAAGATTTCATTAAAATAAGTAAAGCCTAAAGCTCTTTTGAGCATGGGGAGATGAATGGGAAAAGGATTCAGCTCCCCTTCCAAAGTGCCTCAATTAAATGTGAGGGCAACAAAAGCGGGAACAATCGCGACAGTGGCAATATGCCTCATTTAGCTTTCAATTCATCACACGTGGCTTTATTTTCTTTTTTGTTAGGATTTTTTTAAGGCAATGTAAGACGGCACTCCTTTCCCCAATCTTGTCCACTTGTGTTTGTACAATGCTGTGAGAACAGGCCTCTTTCATCCTAACCCCTGAGATCAAGCAAGGCCAGGACAGGTTCCAGATTAGAGGCTCTCTTAGCAAAGCTCCTTCTCACTCTGTGCTCCTGGAACACACACACACACACACACACACACACACACACACACACACACACAAACACCCTATGCCACTAATTCAGCAACTCCTTTTTGCTTTACAACAATGCCCTAGCCGAGTGGTTATTTGCTCTGGCAACAGGATTGCAATGGTAAACATCCCATAGCTGGGTGAAAGCTGAACATGCAGGATAGATCTGATTTGGTCCAGGCACTGTTAATCTGCAACTGGAAGATACTGGATGCAGACATTGGATACAGCTTGTCTCTTTCAGACTCTATTCAACTCCCACTCTAGCTCACTGTCTTGGCATCCTTTCTTTATAACATTTCAGTGCTTTGATTTCTATCCAGTGCCAGAAATATTTACCATGCTAAGTATCTTTCAACTCACTAGGTAGACCAAATTCCAGACTAGACAGAAATCAGCTGCAAAGGAAGGCTAAAACTACGGTTACTGAGATAAATTATAATAACATAATCTTGCAAGTCTGATTTTGCTGTATCTTCTCCCTCTACTTACAGTTCAGTGAGTTAGGAAGGCAACTGCCTGAGAAAAGTTTGAATGTCATTTCATTGCCCTAGATCAGTGATGGCTAACCTTTTTGCCATCGCGTGCCAGGAGGTGGGGGGGGACGGGCGGGGTCGCACCCGCATGTGCCCACACCCATAATTCTATGCCCCCATGCATGCGCGCGCGACCCTCCCTGCTCCTGGCATGCGATGGCCTGATAGGCCCGTTTTCCTCTCTCACCTGGCTCCAGGTCCAGCTGGAAGTTGGCAAACAGGCAGTTTCTGGCCTCCGGAGGGCAAGTGGAGGTGGGAAAGGCCATTTTTGCCCTCCCCAGACTCACAGAGAAGCTCTGGAACATGGTGAGAGAGAAAAAAGGGCCTTCCCCCCCCCCAGGCACTCTGGAGGCAGGAAAAAGCCTGTTTCCCTACTTCCAGTAGGCCCAGAAGACCCGAAAATCATCTGGCTGGTGCGCACAGGTGCATCGCAGCTGAGCTCACATGCCCACTGATATGGCTACGCATGCCACCTGTGGCACACGTGCCATAGGTTCGCCATCACAGCCCTAGACCAGTGATCATGAATCTATGACATGAGGGTCAAAGTATCATGCCAACATTTTTAGCAACAGGTGTTCACCAACACCTAACAACAATTATCCTTGAAAGCATGCCCCATGCTGGCACAATTTTTGGAGGCTACCAAAGCCATGAAAGAACGGTGTGTCTCTTGTGCAGCCTTCGGAAGTCGTACAAGAGGGCTGGGCTTTTCACGTGGCCTCCAGAACCTCTGAAAATTTTGAAAGAACAGGACATGCTTTTCTGCAATTTTCAGAGGCTGCAAAGGCCGCAGAAAGAGCATTTTCCCAAACTAGTTCAAGAACGAAGGCCTCGTGCAACTTAAAGCAGACTGAGATAAGTTGCAAGGCTATCAACAGAAAAAAAGCACTGTCTGAAAGTAAGTGGAGGACGGCAGATCTTTGGGAATGTAAATCTCAGATCTTCCTAGCAGGCAGCCCTTTTTGCTCTCAAACATCCCTACAGCATGCTGAAGGATTTATTCATGGAGTGCACATGCACAGAGAGTTCCTGCAGCTTTGGGGGCTGCAGGAACTGAACTGAAATCCTGAAGATTTTACCACCATTCTTGCAGCCAACTGAAGGATTTCAGCCTCCCTTTTCTTGCAACCTTCCCTGCCAGCTTCCCCACTGACTTTCTGGGGAAGCTGGCAGAGAAGATTGCAAATGGCAATCATATGGTCACAGAATGCTTGGCAATTGGTCGTAAGTGCAAGCTGGTTGCCAGGCCCCTGAAATGTGGTCATGTGTCTGCAGGTAGACAGACATCTAGAAGTGCTTTACAAGCTATTAAGCATCCTTTCCAAGGCCACTGTAACTTTGAACAGTTGTTAAGCAATGACCGATTATAAGTGAAGAACTGTGTGCACAAGTACAAGAATTTCTCATACGACCAAATGATCAGAAGTCTTGTGCTCAAAATTATCATATTAGAGGCTAAGCTAGGCTTTTTCTTTAAGGCATGACTGTGCAATTATAAACTGTGAGTGTATAATTTATTTGTTAAAATTGTTATGCTGCCAGTTACCAAAGGCTCCTGAGACGAAGATTGGATTTTCACCTGTGGTCTCAAGCTTCACATCAATAATAGGAAAATTAATTAAGGATTTCACATACAAAAAGAATGCCTAAATTTATTTTATTTATTATTTATTTATTTTATTTATTTAAATTTTTATACCGCCCTTCTCCCGAAGGACTCAGGGCGGTTCACAGCCTGATAAAAAATACAAAATAATACAATATAAATACGATTAAAATATAATTAAAAAACTTATTAAATTGGCCATGATTAAAATTTAGAATAAAACCCATTAAAAACCCATAAGTTTAAAAACTAACCCAGTCCAGCGCAGATGAATAGGTGAGTTTTAAGCTCGCGACGAAATATAATATATATATTATATATATAATAATATATATAATATATATATTATATATATAATAATATAATATAAAGTAAGGCAACACCTTGGTCAAGCTCTTGTACCAGCTCTCATCAGAGCCTCCTGCCATCCACAGATCCACACGTAGAACTATGCACATGCCAAACTACACAAGCCCTACTCTTGGATTCAAGGCAAGGAAAAGACAACAAACTCTCTTTAGCTTTGCTGTTGTCTGGTTCCAAAAAGAAGCCTTGTGTTGAGTCTATGATCTCCCCATTGCTTTTTTGATTGTTTATTTATAGCCTGTCTTTTATTTTATTTTATTTATAGCCTGTCTTTTATTCAGATGCAAAAGGTAAATATACAGAAGAACAGCCCTATGAATTTGGTTGGGCTGGGAGACAGCAAGTGGCCCCAAATCCCCTAGTGAGCTTCTGGGCAGAGGATGGACTAGATTAGAAGCTGGGTCTCCCCAGTGCCCTTCCTTTTTCTTAAAGACTACACCACTAACTCTCTGGAAGCTTTGGGGCAGAAAGAGTAGTAGACCTGCTGTAAAAATTAGCCATTCTGAAGCCACCTTTATTCTGAAATTACATGCTAAGGGAAATTTCAGCTTTGTGGATTATGAACAGTCCACAGTTTCTTTTTCTGGTCTATTGTAATGGATGAAGTAGCCAATGATCAAATCCTGATGCATATCAGGTTCATTCATCCATGGGAATCAATGCCAAATGCTCTGAACCCAATGCAGCAGAGACTCTGATATACCCACCAAGCGCTGTGCAATTTGATGTTCCTTCTCTCCTGAAAAAGTAATGGGGACATTTCCCTTATGGTAGATATCCTTATAGATATCCTTATGGTAGATAGCCCTGCCTGCAGCTGGGTTTTCAAGAGATCATTGGAGATTCTGGAACCAAATAATCCTGTTTCCCAGATATTATAGGGAGTCACAGCACTTTCTGCCTCCTGGGTGACAAACAGGAACACACTCTGGGAGCTCACTCTTCAGAATCAATTCCTAGAGTTGCTGTGCATAAATTCATTTCACTTTCATTTTGACAAGTGGGAACTGTAATCTTTCTCAAGCAGCATATACTGGTAGCAAATGATATACCAAAACATTTTCAGGTTGCAACGTTACCCTGTCACGTGGGTGGGGAGGTGCGGGGGGGGAGGGGTCAGGCTTCATAATATGTCCCAAGTGCCCAGATCATCTCACAATTTCAATAAAAACACTGATCAGGCTCTCTTTTTGCTCTCTAATAAAAGCAGACAGAACTCGAGAAAACTTTCCTTATCACCCAGATGATGGGTGGATATATTTGTCTACACACACACACACATCCTTAATCTGATTAAATCTAAGTATTTAGATGAAATGGAGAATATTTCAAAGCCTTATTGCTTAGCCCATCGTCCTTCTTTTTGAAGAAAATTCCTTCTAGTAGAAATTCAGTATGATTCCAGATGTCCTAGCACAAGGCAAACCCATCACAGTTCTGCAACAATGCCACAGCCTTAGCAGCTTCTGGAATTTGTTCCTTTCATTACTGTGCTTGCATACTTGAACTTAACCCTATAGTTAACTGCAAATTTGATGAGGGCAACTTTTGTTTGCACACAGAATTGGTAACTCTGGATTTAAATAGTGTTTGTTATAATGGATATATAAAGAGAATGAAACTTATTGTTAAAATTTGTGGCTGTTGCTGGTTTTTATCAATTTCGTGCCTTCCAGCTATGTTGGATTTTAGCTCCCCCAAATCTTAGCTAATATGGCCGGGCTAAATCCCATTGCATCTACAAGACCGGACAAAGTTATTTCACAGATTGGGTTCTAATATTGAGTTTCCAAGAGCTGGCTGGGGAATTCTGGGTGTTGAAGTCCAGACCTCTTGAAGTGGCTAAGGTTGAGAAACACTGCTCTAGTGATTCCAAAGGTCGGTTGAAAGACAGAGTTTCAACCTCTCTTCAAAGTGCAGCTTTCAAAGGAGAATCTTATCTAAAACAAGCATTTGGGTAAAGGGCTACAGTTTCAAGTATTTTTTTTTAGATTAAACATAGTCCTCTACTTACAACCTCAATCGAGCCCAAAATTTTGATTGCTGAGACATTTGTTAAGTGACTTTTGTCCCATTTTACAATTTTTCTTGCCCTAGTTGTTAAGCAAATCACATTAGTAACACGGCTGTTAAGTAAATCTGGCTTCAATAGGAAAGATATGTAGCTCACTAAGAGTAAATTCTCTAAAATTCTTTGGAACTTAAAAGGCAATTTATGGAAAAGCATCCACCTAGAATTCCATATGATCCAGTACATGATATGATGATATATGATATAGTATGATATATGATATACGATATGATACGATGCCATATGATATGATATAGTGTAGCCGTAGGATATTTCAAAACTCTAATAATCAAGTTTTTCCCCAATCCTTGAGCTTGGGTAAGTGATGATTTTACTCTTTCATGATTTTACATGTTAATCTGAAAGTTTATCTATTCAAGATAGACACTGCTCTTTTCTTCTCTCTCTCTCTCTGTTATACATTACTTCATGTTGTTTTAAGATTGTAAGAGGCCCAGAGTTTATATGCCTTATAAATTTGACAAGTAAATAAACTTTCCTAATAACTGGGTGGCTATTATAAATCTTATGAAAGGCGAGGAGGGGGAGTAGTAGTAAGAGGAGGAAGGAGACTAAAATACACACCTTAGCCTATAATTAATTTCATTGCATCTTACCTTTGGCTGGAACATACTCCCTAATCTGTATTTTTTTTTTTGTTTACATTTATACCCCGCCCTTCTCCGAAGACTCAGGGCGGCTTACAATGTATAAGGCAATAGTCTCATTCTATTTGTATATTTTTTACAAAGTCAACTTATTGCCCCCCCAACAATCTGGGTCCTCATTTTACCTACCTTATAAAGGGTGGAAGGCTGAGTCAACCTTGGGCCGGGCTCGAACCTGCAGTAATTGCAGGCTTTGCGTTCTAATAACAGGCTTCTCTATTGCCTGAGCTATCCCGGCCCTATTGTATTTTAAAATCCAATGTATGCTTCTTCTTGTTTGTTAACCAATCAGTGTAATTTACAATAAAGGTCTGGTTTTCAGAGCTGTTTCTATTGGGTATCCTCCCAGAAAAAAATTGCAAAGAAAATATTTATTTGATTATACATGTAATAACAGCTGCAAGGATTGTTTTTGCGCAAAATTGGAAAGCAGAGAAAATACCTTTACAAGAAGAAGTAATTAAAAAATTTTTAGAATGTGCAGAAATGAATAGATTAACTTTGATAATTAAAGAAAGAGAGGATTCAGAATATTTTAAGATATGGGATCAATTTTACCATTGGCTGGAAAAGAGATATAGATAAATTGTTATGTAAGAGAATGGTATAATTAGAATAGTATATTTTTGGAGAAATGTAATAGATTAAGTGTGAATGAAGATAAAAGAAACAACAAAAAGACGAAGATACGGAGAAAACACCAAGATGTCACATGGAAGGAATGACTGGTGTATTATGTGTTTGTGTATAAAATAAAATAAAAAATTTTCAAAAAAAAAAAGGTCTGGTTTTAAAAACAGGTGAGTGTTAGCCTTCTCATGAGCTAAGCCAATTCTTTCCTTGCCCCAATTCTTCTCCAATAAAGTAGAAGCATATATTTTGCAGCCAATTCGTTACAGAATTACACCATTAAGGTTGCCAAAGCAAAGTTTCATAAAGTAACGGACACAATGGAACTGGGTTCCACTGAAATAAGAAACATCTTTTATCATCTGTCCAACAGAGATCTGAAGTCCTGGAATAAAGACGTTCTCTTTAAAATGTCTGCCAAATCTAGCTATTGTAAAAGCCAACGAGATAATAATTTTCGAAGCTCTTTCCATGCAAAAGCCATTTTTATTGCCATTCTGGAGCCAGGAGCTGTGACTTGTCTAAGATCTCCGCATATTGTCAAGATTCCAAGGGAGGCCTAAACTCCCCTCCCTCTCGAGGGAGCCATTTCGAGCCTTGTGACTTTTTTTCCCCTCAAATAACTGCACTGTTTTCATTTTTCTAAAAATCTGAACTTTGCACAGGAATACTCAAGGGTAACCCAAAGGCTTTTTAAAAAAATGGAAGAAAAAGGGGGGGGAGAGGGAAAGAGAAGTAAATGCAAAGGGAGGGAGGGAAGGAAGGAAGGAAGGAAGGAAGGAAGGAAGGAAGTTAGTTCTCAAGATTCTAAAAGTTCTAAAATATTGCAACTCTCCTCCCCTAACTATTTGATGCTACATGCAGAACAGACATATTCAGATTTAATAAACCCAAATCTAAAGAAGAAAGTTCAATTTTCTTCTCCTTTGTGCATTCTGACAGTTCTTTCTCCCACAAAGAGGAAAGCGGGTGAACAAGATACATTATAGAAAGGAGAAACTACCTTTCCTTCAGGGCTCATCGATCTCCCCCTAAAAATGGCAATTCCTTCCCAAAATTGTTCATCTGCCATCTGAGTCAACCCTCCTTTCAGAACCCAGCTGATTATGAAAAGAACATGACTTGAGAGGAAAGGCAGGGAGGGGGGGAGCGGGAGGGGGGAGGCAGGGAGAATTCACTTTCCCCGGCCTAATTAACCTCTGCAAAAATTCCAGAATTCACTTTGGGGTTGTTGGGAGAAAGGGGCAGAGGAAGGCAGACAGCTTCGCACGAGGCTGGGAGGGCCAAGTTCCCAATCGTGCCGCCAAAGCTGCCTCGATAATGTTACAGAAAGTGGGAGGGAGTTTCTGGGAGGGTAGGAAAGTTGCTCATTTAGTGGAGATGAAAGCCTCACGCGAGGCTTGGGAATGGTGCAATTTGATGGATAGGCTGAGGACTGCTTCAAAGCCGTAGGGAAAGGAGCAGGGAGCCAAGAGGAGGAAGAGCTGATAGAGAACGAGCTGAGAACAGGGCCCTTCCTTGCTTGCCTCTAACCGCAGAATGAACGTGCCCTGATAACTATTTCTTTTCATATCACGTCCTCTCCACCTTGCTTTCCTCTCACCCCAGCCTCCAGCAAGGCAATTTAAGGCTGTCTTAAGCTGTTCCGTATCCAAAGTAGTATTTTTTTTCCCTTTCCTCCTATAACACAATTTTGGCTGTGGGTACAATTTAGCATGCTTCATTGATGATGCGACTGCTGATGTGGTCAGGAACAGGGTCTGTCCAGCTGCTGCGGACATAGGCCTGCCTTTCCCGTTGCTGAGAAATGCCTTCCATTTCCGTAAATGGAAGCTGGGGGGAGGGGGGGGCTGAAGGAGACAGCAACCCATAATGTCTGCCTAGTGATTTCTGAACTCTTGCGAAGCCTTGTCGAGAATGAAATGCTCTTTTGCAACAATGCTAGATCTGCTTTTTAAACATGGGGTTGGCATCTCCAGAACACAGATCCTGAGACAAAGGTAGTCTTTTGCAGCACAGAAAGCCAATTTAAGCTAGGAACCGGAACCAGTTTTTACCTGTGAAAATTATGTTATTTCGGGTTTTCAGCTGCTTCAGTTAGCAAGAGGTTTCCCCTCTTCAATCTGTATTTGATTATGTTGAGGGTACCAGCTGTATCTGGCCTGCTTCATTACAGCTCCTTGACGGTCCATGGGCTCCTTCCAGGTGGTGCTATGATCCATAAGGTCAGACCTGGATTTGCTACTAATAGCCCTATTCCCTCACAGCAGGTTGCTTCCAAATTTGACAACTTCAAGACTTGTGGACTTCAACTCCAAGAATTCCTCAGCCAGCCATGCTGAGGATAGAATTGGTTATCATTTGCTTCCTTCCTTCCTCCCTCCCTCTCCCTCCCCCATTTCCGTAATCCTTTGGGGAATGGATTTAATGCACAAGACCACTAGATATCTGCTCAGAAAAAATGTGGCTGGCATATCACAGGTATGGCACTTCCATACCAGCAACCTCTAGTTGGGCAACTAAAGACTATTCCAACCACCAGCCTCACGCCATCTTAAGGAGACTGATTGGTGGCAAGAAGGGAAGCAAAGCTGGGGGAATCCTTAATTTATTCCTAATAAAATAGTAGCACCAGTTGCTGGCATCATTAGTATGGCAGAATAACGATTGGTGATTGGGAAGCAAAAATGATGTCAACTTACTTTTCTATCGGCTACAGGACAGCCAGAGAGCACATTAATGTAATCAGGTGACTAGGTCCGAACACAGACGGAAGAATAGTCACAATTTGGGCTGCCAAAATATGTCCAGTCACTAGAGGACAGCAAAGAGGTACAAAAAACTCAGTGCTGCCATCTAGTGGGCTGTACAGATTTTGAATGGTTGCAACCCAAATCGGGTTTCCCAATCAAAGAAAGATAAATGAAAAGAGAGTTTGAGATTAGAGTGCAGAAGAGATGGTAAATGACGGAAAGAATGACCCAATGAGTAGAGAATGAATCAGATAAAGAACAAAAGTTCAAAGAGTTTGGAAATGTAGACCAGGAGGCCCAAACTTGGTAAATATAGCGCAGCTGTGTTCATAACAATCCCGCATAATTGTAGCAATAGTGGCTTTTACAGCCACCGGAGCACTGTGACCTAACAATCTTAAAGAGAGCAATAAGAAACCAAAAATAGTAGAGAGCTGGATTTCAGAAGCAGATCGGATCCTTCCAATCTACCCGCTTTTAGGTCTCATACTCTCCTAATTATGAAAACAGGCACCAGAGCGGCTTAAGCTAACCTTGGCGCTCCTTGTTTTCAGAAGAATATAAACTGTGCAGGGATGATTGCAAGGGCTGCATCTTATCATCTGGCTCTGGAAGCATTTAGTCATAGCAATAGGAGATTTTTCATTGCCTCCAGGATTTCCCGTAAGCCTCCAGACATTAGGAGAAAATTGGCAAGGCTGGAATCATCTCTGGAGGCATTTAAAAACAAAAGAAGGTGGCCGCAAATCCGCAAAAGCCAACATTCTTCTAAGATGATCCAAGTGCACTCGGAAAGGATGATGAGCTAGAGTTTCAATGATTCCTTTGGATCATTTGAAATATGATGTTTAAAATCGTGATCGGAAACTTGTACTCTCTGACCTAACAAAAAGAATTACACCTGAGCAAGTAGAAGACTGAGGACATCTCCAAAAGGGGTCTCTTATCTAGCAGTCTTCTCTTCTTCACTTTTAAGTTCAAGTCCTACCTCTCTGTGCACAATTTAGTGGGAAAAAATATGCCATCTTAAAATTGGGTGTCCCTAATTCCCTTATTCTACCATATCAAAGATGCTGGTGAACAGTGCTGTCCTTGGGGGAAGGGGGAAAACTAAGAAAAGAACTGGTGGCTTCCCCTTACTTGGTTTTCCTCCCACCAACCATACCTGTTGGTAGAAAAACATTCTTTTTAATACAGGTTTTCAAGTTACGACCAGTCACTTAGCAATTTGTGACAGACATCCCCCCACCACAAAAAAAGTATGACCTGGTACCAAAATTCTAATGGCTTCTCCCCTCCATCATGGTCACAAGTCTGCTTGTTGGGCACTCTGCAGCCAGCCTGTTTGCTGTATCCTGTGATCATGTGTCTGTGGTTCACATTGTTTTTGCTGAAAACCAACATTTACTTTCAGTTTTAAGCAAAAACAGCCCATAGCGAACAATGGGCTTGCTTTGTGACTGGAGCATTCACTTAACAACCGTCACAAAAAAACTTGCCAAAGCAGGTCAGGTTATGTGGTGACCTGCTTTATGACCGTCATGACATACAACCATAATAGCAGGCTCCATTACTGTTGTAAGTCAAGGACTACTTATACCGGCTGGGGTGGGTTTAAGCAGCCTTTTTAAAATTGCAGGTTAGCCAATTACCTAAAACATGAAAGGTGATAAGGAAGGGTACAGAGTGAGTTGTCTCCTTGCTTCTACCCAGTGTAACTACTGCTCTGCACCTCTTTTGTGTCCAGGTTTGGGTCAAGCACTCTTTTAAATAAGTACTAAACTTATGTTAGAAATATCTTGTTGGATAGGGAAAAGGCCTTCACCTCTCCTACCAACAGAAATGCCATGCTAGCAGCAAATGGTCAAGGAGCCTAGGTTTGATCTTGGGGCAGGTAGACACTGTAAGTACTGAACATGGAGAACAGACAGGTTAGAATGAACAGGACAATGGATGCAATTGTGACTAACCCACATTCAGTAACAGCCATCCACATGGCACATAGTGCTGCCAAAGCCAAAATGAAGCGGACAAAATCCCGATTCCCCCTAGCCAAAGGGATCATAAATAATTACAGTGCACTGTATAAACAACCATTAGCTACTATGCTAGTCTCAGGTCAGTACAATAGTTGTTAGCAGTGGTGGGATTCAGCCAGTTCTCACTACTTCGGAAGAACCGGTTGTTAATTTTCTGAGCAGTTTGGTAATCTGGTTGTTGGAAGAAATCATTAGGGCAGAGAACCGGTTTAAATTATTTGAATCCCACCACTGGTTGTGAGCCCTTTTGTGCAAATCCAAAAAAGTTAATAAAAATAATTTTAAAAAAAACACAGAACAAGTACAGGTAATCCTCAAGTTGCAACCACAATTGAGCCCAAAATTTAGGTTGTTCAATGAGAAATTTGTTAGGTGAGTTTTGAAATTTATTAAGTGAGTTTTGTTTTTTTCTGGCCACGTTTGTTAAGTGAATCACAGCAGTTGTTAAATTAGTAATATGGTTGTTAAGTGAATCTGGCTTCCCCATTGGCTTTGCTTTTGTTAGAAGGTCGCAAAAGGGGATCACATGATCCCGGGACGATGAAAAGTTCATAAGCTATCAAGCATCGAAATGTAAATCACGTGACCATGGGGATACTACAACGGTCCTTAAGTGTAAAAAATAGTCCTAAATACCTTTTTCAATACCGTTGTAACTTCAAACTATCATTAAACGAACTGTTCTAAATTGAGGACTACCTGTAAAATCATGCCATTTCTCCTTCCCCGTCCCTTCTCAGCTGAAGCAGCAGAGGCCAGAAACTATTCTGCGGAGTGACAGAATTAGCAACATGCATTCTGGCACAGGTCTCTTTCCCAGTTTAAATGGGTATTCTGAGCAGTGAGCACAGAATGCTTTCAAGACTCATATAACACTCTACCTGTCTTTCACAAGAGCAGGAATCTGGGGTTTAAACCCAGATCTAGTGCTCTTTTTTAAAGTGGGACAAACCTGTATTTGACTTCACCCACGGATTATGCAAAGCCCAAGCCGTTAGAGGACAGTGGTGAGTGATGAGAGGGGAAGACGTGACTCCATACCAGATTAAAATAGTCAAGAGGAGCTAGGCTTTGTTAGCAACCACCAAATTTATTCTTTGATTTCTTCCTTCCTTCCTTGGGCTTTTATGCCACTCAGTTTCGGTAGGCTCCAGCCAGATTATAAACTGCCAACATTTTGGATTAAAGATATCAAATTGCTTCAGAGCTTTCTAACACAGCAAGAAAGTACCACCCACAAGCAGACCAGACTGTAACCACAGGCGAAATTGGACTGGGAAAACAGGGAAAATAGTACTTTCAACCTGGAACACTTGAAGCTGCCTTTGCCAGACTACAGAAAAGGCAAAGATAATGTCAAGAGAATATGGAAGGAGGAGGTGGTCATCGGGGTGTGTTCGTGCCATGGTGAGACACAAGTGAGGAAGAGATCTAAGATTTCTAAATCAAAGGCCAATAAATACTGCTTCAGCACTTTTACACTGTATGGGGGGGGGGCGGTCTAAGCTTGGCAACTTTTAAGACTTGTGGATTTCAACTCCCAGAATTCCCCAGCAAGCATTGACAGCCTCCCCCCAAAAAAAAGAAAGAAAAAAAAACCAAGAGAAGATGCGAATTTAATGAAGTCCCATCTCAAGGCCAGAAAATCAAAACCCAACCAAACCTAACGAAGATGATTATAGGGAACATCCAGAAAGGCCCAGTCGGGTGGCATGAAACAACTTCATTAACGAGGATAGTTCTCGGGGACCTTGTTAGTACCAGGATATCCCACAGCTGGCGGAAATCAAAGCCACATCCCAGAAGAAGGCAACGACAAACCACAGGCCTACATTTGCCAAGGAAGGGTCACAGACCAGGAATAATTTAAGATCCACTTGAAATGACAATCTTTCACGAATGTTCAAGCCAGCCTCCACACTTCTAACAGTCTCCTTGTAGTGGCACCTGCTTGTGTAAAGTTTTGCCTATCTAACCAGGATAAGTTGAAAGAGTCATTCATTTGCCCTCTCCCCCACCGAGTGAGAGGCTTTACTAGTTTTAAGCCTTATCACAGGTAAAAAGATTCTGCCTATGCTATGTTGACTGGCCAAATATTTACCCCTTCTTGCAGAATGCTGAAAATGTCACCTTTACTGTACAATGAAATTTCAGAGACTAATTGGCAGGAGGCAGCGGGACGGGAAAAGGGAACAAATGAGCCCACCCTGTAAAAAAAGGCCAATTCTAGGGGGAGGGGGGGAGGGAATCGGTTGTCTTTCCTGGCTATTGACTTCCCTCAACCACAGCTCTTTATTGGCGGGGGGGGGGGCTGTTAAAGAGTAACAAAAACAGAATAAAATTTAGAAGACAAAGTAAAAGAAAACCTCCTTGATGAATGGCATGAAAACTTCTGAAGCAACAATCACTTTGGGCACAACTACAATGCTACTACCTCATGATAAACCAGGAGGAACAGTGAAAGGGGGCCTACCAGGCAGCATTTACCGTATGTTTCCGAGTATAAGACGCACCTTTCCCCCCCCAAAAGGGGATGAAAATTTGGGTGCATCTTATACACTAAATGCATCTCCCACCCACTGGCCTCTACCTCCCAACAATTTACCTCCTTGCAGCGAGCAGCAAGAAGAAACAGTCCATTTCAGCTTCAGCACAGCCTAATTAGCACAAGTTGATTGTCCTTTGGATCGGCCTGCTGACTCTCAGCTGTTTCAGGCTGCAGGGATTGCCATTGCCTATTGCTGTGCGGGCCTCTGCTGCTTGCTTCAAGGAGGTAAATTGCTAGGAGCAGATTTGTGTGTGTGTGGGTGTGTGTGCTAATCAAGCTATGCTGAAAACGAAAATGAAAGTAAAGCAGGCTATTTGCTGTAAGGAGGCAAAATTGCTGGGAGGCAGAGGCAGATTTCTTTTTCTTGTTTTCCTCATCAAAAAGGGTAGGTAAGTCTTATAGTCCTGAGCATCTTAGACTCTGAAAAATACGGCAATCAAGCTTGTGCCGGCTGTGAATTGTCAAGCCAGATGCAGCCTAATTAATATATTGTGGTTTGCCCCTATGGGATCAACATATGTGCGTGTAAAGGGACAGAGAAAGGGAGTGAATTTAAATCTCAAGACAAGCTTTAGGCAGCAAAACAGGGTGGGCCTTCTCAGGGTGCCGTCGACCAAACAATGTCAGTTGGCGGCCCCCAGGGGGAGAGCCTTCTCTGTGGCGGCACCAGCCCTTTGGAATGAGCTGCCCCTGGGGTTGCGCCAACTCCCCGACCTCCGGACCTTCAAACGTGAACTTAAGACTTTATTACTTCATCGTGCGGGACTGGCCTAAGCGTAACTTTAAATCGAAATTTTAAAATGGGTTTTACGTCGGTCTATGACCGTTTTAGTCTGATTCGGCCTATTAAGTATTTGGTTTTAATTCTGTTTTAAATTTGCTGTTTGTATTTTGTGTTTTTAAATATGGCTGTAAACCACCCTGAGTCCTTCGGGAGAAGGGCAGTATAGAAATTAAATTATAAAATAAAAATAAATAAAAATACTCGGGATATGAAACGTTTGCTTAGATGCGAGAAGGAACAATGATGAACATGTGTAGACATACCTGCTTGACCAAGTGGGTAACCAGAGAGATGGGTGGAATATCCATCCACATGGAAGCAAGTAAAAAAAAAAAAAGTATGGTGGCATCAACCCAACATAAACTTAGCCACAACAACATGCTATCAACAGCAATCGACAGCAACCAAGTGTCATCTAGTACAGGTTCCGACCACAATTGAGCCCAATATTTGTATGGTTAAGCAAGACAGATTTTTGCCTCCTTTTATGACTTTTCTTGCCACAGTCGTTAAGTGAATCACTATAGTGATGTGAATCTCGCTTTCTCACTGACTTTTACCACAGGTGATCACACATGACCACCCTCCCAGGACACTGTAACTGTCATAAATACATGCCAGTTCTCAAGCACTCAAATTTTGATTACATGACCATGGAGATGAAGCAACCGTCATAAGCATGAAAAACAGTCATGAGTCACTTTTTATCATTGTAAATTTGAACCGTCACTAAAAGAATGATGGTAACTCAAGGAATACCTGTATTCAAAGTGATATAGCGAAAATGGAATTTAAACTGGACTAATTCATAAGATATTTCTTCTTTGGGACATCACCCAATTGAATCATTTTGTTACTAATGGGTGATAAATAAATTCAATGAATAAATAAAATAAATTATCCTGCCCAGGAAACCGCTTCCTAAAATAAACTGGGCTCTAGAGATACCACATTACCAATATTCTATAAATGATGAAAAAAACTACAGGCTGAGAGAAGTGTTATAATAATTAGCTCCTTTACTAGACCATTCGTATAACTTATAGCAACAATCAATGAATGCCAACTTTCTTTTATTATCATTACTGTTTATTCACCATCCTTTCTTGAGGGGCTGCAAGCATTGCACAACAAAGAAATAATCCCACATACTGTATAATATTAAAATATATCTATAAAAAATTAAACTAAAACAGAAACAACATAAATCAGTAGCTCTAACATTGCGAATATTAAGTCAAAGAGGATTATAATTCTAAGGCTACACGATATACCAAACAACTGAGTTGTTGTTGCCCAAAATTTAACCAAGATGGAGGGAAATGCCACAATTAGGGAGCCATCCTTAGGAAGTTTTTATTTCAAGTAACCACATCGCTGGGACAACAAACAGAACATAACCCTGTCGTGCCCTAAGCCTTTTTTCAACCATACAAGAGAAATATTAATTTATTTACGACTTTGTACACTGATCTGGATTAGGGATGGCAATTCGTACAATAACCCATGATCGCAGTTGAGAAAAGTGCTATTATCTTTCAAAAAAAACCAGGAAGTCCCTGAGCATCAGCAAGGAACCCCCTCTTATACACAAAGGCATCTTTCATCCCATCAGCCGCCAGAAAAAACACTGCTCTTGAGACTCCTTTCTATATCGATACTATATTTTGGCACAAATGCAAGAAAATGCATGGGACTGTCCTTGAAGACCACCCGGAAACTTTGATGGATATAATCTGGCCCAGAATGCAGCAGCATACATGATATTGGTCGTCCTCGACTTATGACAGTCACTTAACAACCGTTCAAAAGTTACGATGGACCGTCCCCAAGGCTACTTACAACTCAGAATGAAAATTCTGACAGCGCTTCCTCCTGTGGTCACATGATTGCATTTGGGGACTCGGCAACCAGCTCATATTTGCAGCCGTGTGCAGAGTCCTGCAATCAGGTGATCGTGTTTTAACGTTCTTTTTGCAGGAACCTGGTGTTTATTTCCAGTGTTTGGCAAAAAAAGAACAAAAAAAACCCCTTCCCATGGTGGACAATGAATTCATTTAACAACTGTGGTGATTCACTTAATGGCCTGTTTAGCAAGCAGCATGACTTACGACTGTATTTTCCAGGCTCAATTATAGTTGTAAATTGAGCTTTATCTGTAACAGAGGCCCCCAGGTTTGCCCATGTAACACTTCTGTTGTGGGAACTGCACTAGCTTCCAGTTTCTTTTCAGGTGCAATTCAAAGTGCTGGTTGTCACTTCTAAAGACTTATAAGGCACAGGGCCAGGCTAACTGCAGGATCATCTTTCCCTAAGGACATCTACCCATCCTACTGGTGAGATAAGATGGGCACCCTCTTAGTTCTCCTCCCCTAAATATTGCTTTCTGATGGGAGCTAGGAAGCAGGCCTTTCCCAGGGCACCCTGGCACTCTCTTCCCCAGGGGTGAAATCCAAAATTTTTATCTACCGGTTCTGTGGGCGTGGCTTGGTAGGCGTGGCACGGGAAGGATATTGCAAAATCTCCATTCCTACCCCACTCCAGGAAGGATACTGCAAAATTTCCATTCTCTCCCATGCTGGGGCCGGTCAGAAGTGGTATTTGCCGGTTCTCTGAACTACTCAAAATTTCTGCTACCGGTTCTCCCGAACACGTTAGAACCTGCTAGATTTCACCCCTGCGCTTCCCCCTAAAGTTTGGCAGACCCCTGCCCTTCTAGGCCTCCGTAAAGATCTGGCACTTCCCCCAAGCGCTGGGATAAGATTGAATAATTGCAATTACAAGTTTGACCAAGCGCCAGTTTTTTAAAAAAATGTGTTCAGTTTTTATAGCTTTAATATGGCTTTGATGCTCTTTTAACTTTTGACTGGGAGCCGCCCAGATTTGGTTATAAGATCGGCAGCTTTATAAATGTTTTAAATAAATAACAAAGTAAAATGTGATGCATGCAGGTAATTTTTTTTTTTTGGCCAGTTCTCCACCAACATGAAAGAACAGCAATTGCTCTGATGAATCATTAATACTGAAGGTGCTGGGTTAGGCGCCTTAAAACCATAGGAGGACAGTTCACAACCAACCTTTCTTACCATTTTTAAATTTTCCCAGATCTGTAATCCCACTTTTTACCCCTTGTTACAACCAGTTTGATACAGCAGTTAAGGCACTTGTCTAGAAACTGGGCGAGTGTGAGTTCTAGTCTTGCCTTAGGCACGAGGCCAGCTGGGTGATCATAGGCCAGACAATTTCTCTCATTCCTAGGAAGCAGGCATGGGCAAACCACTTCCCAAAAATCTTGCTGTAAAAACTGCAGGGACGTGTCAAGGCAGTTGCCAAGCATCAACTTGGATTCGAAGACACCAATAAATAAATACAAAAATTCACCTAATGTACTAAAATGCATGATTCACATAAGGCTCATTTCTATTTTTCCACACTAGCAACCGCCCTAAAATACCGTAAATGCTCTAAGTCTGTAGAGATTCTCAGTCATCCAGATCACGGTTGTTCTAAAGGTCCTTTTTTTTCAGGAGGCAACTGGATGATTGGATGGCTGAGAATCTCTACAGACTTTTGTACAATTTGGGATGAACAGCCTTTGAATGGTGTGGGAGTAGGAATGGATTTCCAGAGGAAAAAAACTGCAGACTACAGGAGGTGACCCTGAGGACACAGATAAACCTCCAGGTGCTTCAATGACCCTCTAAAACGGGGGTCACCAACCTTTCGGACCTCAGGGACCACTAAATTCATAATTTTAAATCCTGCAGACCACTAATATGAATTTTTTAAAAAGATAAATAGTATTTAGTGCAATATAAAAATGCAAATAATTTTTCTACGGACCACCAAAATTTTCTCACGGACCACCAGTGGTCCACAGACCACTGGTTGGTGACCACTGCTCTAAAGAATACAAATGATCAGCTGTTTGCAAGGAGTATAAATCCTTCCATTTCCCACCATCCAGTCACAGCTGAAGAAGCTTCTTGGATGAGAAGCGAAATGTCTTCAAAAGAAAAAACAAGGAAGTCCAGTTGCCTCCTGAAAAAAAAGCACCTTTAGGACGTATTCAGTTTTACCTGCACATGTACAATTGTTTGTATGTTTGGGGGAGAAGGCTATGCTTCTACTCAATGCAAACTCTGAATTCAAAATCAAATGGAATGGGGCAGCTAAAGGTAGTTTCTAATTCAGTCCAAGGACGACAGAAATATTTAATTTGCTCTGTCCCTGATTCAAAATCTTCCATAGAGCTCCAATTCAGAGACCATTATGTATGTCTCACATGGTGGAAAGACCACTACTGCATTAAAAAGGGTACAAGACTTCATTCGTAACAGAGAGGCTTTCCTAGAACATAGAAGAACAACAATCTCAATATGTTGGGTGAAAACAAAACATATCTGTATGCACACAAACACACTCACACACACAAAGAGGCACTTTAAAAATACTAAAGGCAAGCAAGTGAACTAAAAAAAATGTTCTGGAAGACTCATCAGGAATCAAGCTCAAACTGAAAGAACCTTTGGTTGCTTTAATGAACACATCCAGTGGTGGGATTCAGCCAGTTCGCACGACTTCGGGAGAATCGGTTGTTAACTTTCTGAGCAGTTTGGCAAACTGGTTGTTGGAAGAAATCATTAGGGCAGAGAACTGGTTGTTAAATTACTTGAATCCCACCACTGAACACATCCCTGTATCAATTTATTGAAATATGATTTGTACAGGTAGTCCTCGAGTTACAACCATTCATTTAGTGACAGTTCAAAGTTACAATGGCCTTGAAAAAAGTGGCTTACAACCATTTTTTCACACTCAACAATCACTGCAGCATCTCTGTGGTCAAGTGATTAAAATTAGGAGACTTGGCAATTGACTTATTTTTATGACGGTTGCAGTGTCCTGGGGTCACGTGATCCTCTTTTGCAACCTTCTGACAAGCAAAGTCAATGGGGAAACCAGATTCACTTAACAACCACGTTACTAACTTAACAACTGCAGTGATTCACTTAATGACTGCGGCCAAGAAAAATTGCAAAATGGGGCAAGCTCATTTAATAACTGTCTCGCTTAGCAATGGAAATTTTGAATTTTGAATTGTGGTCGTAACTCGAGGACTACCTGTACCTGCAATGTTCTGGTTTCCTTAACAATGTCATTCTGACTGTAAGAAAGAAAGATGTTTCTTTACTTTTTTTTGTCTTCCTAGATTAACTCTTGATTTCTCAAATAATGTTCAAGAACTAGGGAGAAACCTTCTCCAGGATCATGGGAAGTAGTGTGAGCCAAGATGGCTCACGCTACTTCCCAGGATAAGGAAATTAGTTGGACAAGCCCTGCACAGCCCTCCTATATCTGTATAAATGAATACTTCCAATACTTCCAAAAAAGGCTATATTTTTTAAAAATGGCTTTTTAATATCTAAATCATTAGTACCTTCTGCTGGTGTGCAAGAAGTCACACCCTAAAGGCTAAAATCTCCCCACCGTCCCATTGCGCATTACTCCCAAGTAAAAATGTGGGACTTTTTTCCTGAGCGCAAACAAGTTTTGCAATTCTGCAAAGAAACTCGGCCTATAACTTCCATTAGTCAGTCAAGTAATTGATGGACACAGCCAAGCAGAAGCCTTCCAACCAAGTTACTCAAAGACTCTAAAATTGGGGGTGGGTGAGGGAGATAACAAGGATCACAAGGTTATTTATTTATCTAGATTTTCATTCCAATGCCATCCCAAGGACTGGGGAGGGTGGGGAGGGAGGGGGTAGAGCAACAATACTGCCTTATCTCCCCCAGAGAAGGAATCCTTTGTTGTTCCAAGATAGGCAGGATCCTTAATTTGTGATAGAGAAAACAAGGGCTTAACTTGAGCATTGGTTTAACAAGTCAAACAACAACAATATGTTTGTGAACAAGGCAGCTAGGCCCTGGGGCAATCTCCTTCTGGGCTAGGCCAGGATAGTCAGCCTGAGACAGAGGTCAGAGAGATTCTATGCAGCAATGACTTCATTGCCGTTATTTTATGGGTCGTTTTATGGCCTTATAAACTGGGGGGCCCTTCTGCTTCTGCGCAGCACTGCCAAAAGCCACTAACTGATACCCCAAAGGCCAATCTTTGGGGATTCCCAAACTGAACAGATTCCTCTTGCTCAAGACAGAATTTCATTCTCCTAATTACAGGGCAATGTATTAGGACAGAAAGTCCAAACTTCTTCTGTTATTCTTTTTCAGTCTGCAAGACGCCTTCTAATAAAAATGAATGGAGTTCAGACGCCAGAGAATGAATCCAGAAGACCCTGCCAAACGGCTGGCCAACCCATAATACCTTCCTGGAAGGATCCTTCACACGTCCCCAAGCAGTTTGCAAACGTGTGCGCCCTGGCATCCACACAGTAAGTACAGTTCTCCCATTCACACATTGTAGGATTCCTGCAGAAAAACACCGGCTGAACACGTGATCAGCCACAGCAAACATGACCATCAGCTCAATCATGGAACGGAGCCTGGAGTATGTTGATAGGTTTGCTTTCAGGAGTGAAATCCAGCAGATTCTGGAGAATCGGTAGCGGAAGTTTTGAGCAGTTCGGAGAATCGGCAAATACCACCTCTGGCTGCCCCAGAGTGGGGTGGAAATGGAGGTTTTGCAATATCCTTCTCCCAGGAGTGGGGAGGGAATGGGGATTTTGCAGTATCCTTCCCCTGCCATACCCACCAAGCCATACCCACCAAGCCACACCACGGTCACAAAGCCATGCCCACAGAACTGGTAGTAAAAAAAATTTGGATTTCACCACTGTTTGCTTTGGCACGTTCCTCCTATGTCAGCTTGCTAGCCTAAAAAAGAGAAGTCACATCAATCTTTTTTTTTCCCCCTTTCTTTCTGTTTTTGCCCAAACATTTACATGAAGGATGTACTGCACACTCAAACACTGCCGGTAAGAATACATACTGTAGAACAGGAACAGATAGCCTCGCACAAGTCAAAATGTGAAAGTGCCTGCAGAAGAACTGTGCAAATACTGGAACTCCCACTGGGCAATTTTCCAGTATACCAAAGAAAAGGATGGATTATTACTACGTTACGTTTCGAGTACAAATATTTAAACCATTCCTAGGAAATCTGCACAAGGCAAAATATCAGGGCGAATCTTCAAACAGAATGACATGTCTATTTAAAGGACAGCAAAAACCCCTGAAGTATTCACTGAAAATGGAGAAGCCAAGCAATGAAATCTGTACTCAAAAGCAGATGCCTGCTCTTTCCAAACAGAACTCTGTGTTTCTCTCCTAAAGTTATTGCAAGTTTGTCTGCTTTAAGCAATTTCTCTCCCCCTCCCATCCGAAGCTGGGAAGAGCCTTAAGGAAAAAATGGGAATTGCAAGACTGGAATTCCAGGAGGCAAAGGCAGAGCAGAGCAGAAACCAGATTCTTGGCGGAGTTCCTGTTTTTTCTTACAGACCCCATGAAGCCCCCCCCCCCGAGTTAAACTCCCCTTTTGCTTAAAAAAAAAAAGACCTTAAATAATAGGTGTCTCCACTGTTCTAAAAGCTGGAAAATGATGGATAAGCTGCTAAAATAAGGAACACGATTCCAACTACGGGGCAATCATTAAACTAAAGAACATGACGATCCTGTGTTAACTTTTTACATTATTGAGTTGGGCTTGGAGGTAAGTACCCTTGGACCGCTTTTGTGTTTGGATGGAAGGCCACAGGGAAATCCCTGGGCTATAGGCCAGAAGCTACGAGAACTACACAGATGCCTGAATGAATTCACTGGGATGAGATTTTATGAATCGTTCATGTTCTGGCGAGAAAAAGTAGATGCATAAATACATTTACTAGGAGACTTTATTAATTGTAAAATAGCATTCCATGGTTTTAATCGGGCGAAGGGGATTCCATGGTTTTAATGGGATGCCATTTCCTGATCTAATAAGAGAAGCACATGAACATACACAAAGTTTTTCCAAATGAATCAGATGTCTCCTGCCCCTTTTAGGTTTTCTTCCCTTCCTTTTCCTGCAGGGCTACTAGCAGCTTCATTTATTGTAGAAAAAATGGTTAAAGAATAGTTTAAGTGACATGGCACAAGGAAGAAGTGGACTACTCTGTGGACAGTATCTCCAGAGTTCCTTCAAACAAAAGAATACAAGTGCAACTGCAATATAACAAAAATCTACTGAAAGAAAACTGAAAGCATGCTTACTTTAAAACCCAAAGGTCTGAGATCAAGGAATATTATAAACCAAAGACTGAAGCATCCAAATGAAATACTTTATACGTCATTATTAATCTTCCAGAGTTCCAAGCTAATATGTGAATTGAGCTCATACAATTGTTGAAAACCATTTGCCCTTTTCCCCAAACTACTTTGAGGCTATCAGAGAGTTTTATCACTATTAATATTCAGGGGATTTAAAGCGCAACTCTATTCACTATTTCTTATGGAAACGCTGCAGTGTAAATGCAGCCTATGGGCTTCAGAGAAGCACACAAAGGATTGCAGTCATAGGACCTAAACCCAGACAATTATCTGAGTCCTTCTAAAGTCTTTCCACCCTTCCCATGTGTAGACATTTTAGGAACGCATTCTTAACCGAGGACTTTGCATTCACATCGCTTTCGATCGATCTCACACACTTTCTCGAAACAAATCAATTTCAGCATATGAGGGAACACCTTACAAAATGTTTGGAATCCAATCCAGTACAAATTTACATTTAATTTTAATAAATACTCCAGGACACGTCACTATGTGCTAGATCATGCCATCATACTTTTGACGGGCGTTGGCCTAGTAGGAGGAGGACTTTCAAGATCCTCTTCCTTCCAAAGCTGTGCTAAGGGCCTTTACTCAAGAAATGCTGCTCCTAAGATAATTTAGAGTAGAAAATTCAGTGATAATTGGACATAAGTGCCCCCAAAGGATGGCATTTCCTTTCCTCTTCCACTGAGCTCACACATCTACTTCATGTTAGGTAGGATTAAGTGACAAAACTAACCCAGAAAAAGATAATGGGAAATGTAATTTTTCTACTGAGTGCATAAAATACAAAGGCTGGATAACGGGGATGGAAATTGAGTTTCCTACGCAATCATATGCATCCTTGTGTAGGCCACAGAGGAGGGTAATAAACAGCAACACATAAAAAATGGTTTGATTTGTTTCTCAAGGCAAACGGATTTTCCTTTAGTCAGATCTACTCTATGGTGGAAAATATTTAGGTTTGAAAATAAGGTATGTTTGTCTCCATGGAAAATGTGTCTATTAAATAATTAAGGTTTGGGAGATTATATAGAATATGAATACACACACACACATAAATAAATATAAAGCATATTTCTTGTTCTGGCACTGATCTGGTTTAGACCTGGAAAAGTAAGATTTTTATTTAAATAAACATAACTACTGTTTATTAGCTCCCAGGACAATTAATAAGCTAATATTAATTATTATTAAAAGATAAATAAAATAGTAATATATGTTTCTAATATATTAAGTATATCCTTTTAGAACAGGAAAAAAGCTAGCAAAGTAACCTTAAAAGTAAAGTAAAATCACATTTACCATGCAATCCCACTAAAGGTGGGGGGTTTTTATTGAAAAAAGAGTGACATTGACTTAAGTCTGAACACTTATTCTAGCAGTAAGTCTCATGGGTAAAAAGGGATTAGAGTTTCTTCCTCAGGACTATAGCACAGAAGTCTGATCCTATGCCTGTGAAATTTAAATTAGATCTTAAATTTGCAGAGCAGAATTCATTCCCAAATAAACCGACATAGGATTGCACCATGCATGCTTCTTTCCAGAAAAGGCTGATCTGACATAGTTATTAAGAGTATTCCTAAGAAAATAGAACAAGGCCCAAATGGACACTAGAAATTCTTAATGCATTCGCTAACAAATGGATCAGGTCTCACAGAATACACGTGGATTTTCAGTTTGCTAGAATGTGCAATCAGAGTTGCAGGTAATCCAGTAACACTGCCTAAAATCCATTTGAATTTTTGTGTATGAAAATTTTTACAATAGAAATACCAATAGTTCCATTTCTTTGTAGAAATCATTTTGAAAAATATAGCAGCAATGCAAAATACCAAAACTGAAGCCTTTTGAAAAATAACAAACGGTATTAAAATTGTTCATATTTATTTGGTCTTTACACCTTTGATATGTTTCTATTACCCAAATGTTAAATTCCAAACTATAGATTAGAATTTAGCACCATGATCCTAACTGAACAATCACTTCAAAATGTAAAAATGTTTAGAGAGTTCGATGGCATTTTTCCCCAAACCCATACATTTAGAACTACATGAACGATTTGTTCATTCAGAAGATATAGACATAAATAATGAAAGCACAGTTGCCTCTTGATCTCGGTCTTAAATGAGAACTTGGTTGACATCTTTGGACCATAAAAGGTAAAATATTCCCCACCTCCCAGGTGGCTTTCAAAGTTTTTGTGCACTAATTTCTGTATATATTTTTATTTATATTTGTATTCCCAGTTAATACTAAATGCCTCTTTAAACCTGTGTTGAACTAGGCCCTCTTTTAATAATAGTTATAATTGATGTTTACCAATATGTATGATCATGGTAAATAAATGGTTATGTTTTAGCGGATGGAGAGTGAGTTTGTTTTATTAATGAAATTGGGTGTAGGCTGCAAATGGAATAAGCCTGTATCAATAGGCAGATATATTGTGATTGTTATATAGTCTGAACGAAGTGTACAAAACTGTGCTTTTCATTCTCCGTAAAGAAATTTTAAAATGGAAAGTTGTCAGACCGTTTTAAAATCCATCACCAGAAAGATTTACACACACTGGTGAACATTCCATAATGTGGTTTAATTCTTATGGGGATATAGGACATTTATACCATAAGGCTCACATTATTCATAGAAAGAATCATTAATGTGTTTATTTATAACTCCCCCCAGGTATTAACATTTGGATAAACTTTTAAAAGCCAGTCTTGCACACAATTACTTAGAAATAATTTCTACTAAAGTCACTAGATTTATTACTGAATATGTGTACGCTGAAATTACACAGCCATTATTTTTCCTTCTTTACTAAGAATTCTGCTTATAAAGCTTTTTTATTTAAAGGCTTTCTACAGTGTGACATGTATGTAAAATCAAATACCTTCTATTATTCAGAATACAATATATCTAGTTCCCCCCCCTCCAGAACTATGTCATTTCTATAAAATAAACAATCACAGCTGTTAAGAATACTGACCCTATATTTTCAAAAGCTGTCTCATGGCTTGATAAATAAGCTTTTAAAAAAGCATTCTTACAAACAATATGACAATCACTAATACTCATACTATTCCCAGTTATGATTATCATTTTTTTTTCCTTAGAAAGAAACAGCATTTTCTTTCGAAGATAAAGAACATAAAGGGAAAAAAGAGGAAAATAAATATTGGCACTCTTTGACTTAAGGCCCCCACGAACCAGACATGGTTACAATGACTTGCAAATTTGGGAGGCATAAAAATACATTTCATGCGAACATGGGAAAAGGAAAGGTTGGAAAACTTCAATTCAAGCGCATTCAAGGAAGTAATTCGCCAATATTATTTGATTGCATTTGATCGATTTCCAACAGATCGATCTAAATTTTAAAATCAATATTGGAATCCGTACTTATTCATGTTTATTTTTTTTAAAAAAATGTCAGTAACGTTCTGTACGTTTAAAATTGTTGTGAAGGCCTATCGCGATTTAACAACCCAGAGAAAAATTATTTTTTCTGCTAGGAACCCGGGACTGTTCGCCAGGAAAAGTTAAGCACGTGCTTCCTTTATAAAAGGGACGCGACCTTCCAGGGCTCCATTTGGGCTGGATCGAGGGATCGACACCGCCTGGCGCTTCATTTCGTAGGGGAAAATCTCAATCGCAGCGTGGGTGGGTGTTCGTGGGTGAGGAAGGGCGACGTGTGGAAGGAGAACAGCCTTCCTTAAAAGCTTATATTCCGAGATAGGAAGAATTATTTCACCGACCCCAGACCCTTGTGTGACCCTTCCCCGCACCCTGACAATAGAAACTCCTTTTCGGCCGCTGCCTCGCCCGCGTCTGTCCTCTTGCCCTCAGGGTAGCGCCCAGCCGCACCGCAAAAGTTAAGAGCCGAGAACTGGGACTTTGTAGGCCAGTTGAAGGCAGAAACTTCTCATCTCGCCCGCAAAGACCCAGCCCCAAACTCCCAGCTGCTCGTCCGGAGAAAAGCCTCGCCGGGGCTTCCAAAGAAACCGTTGCTTCTTACGAGGGTCAGGGGGAAAGGAGGGAAAGACACACCCGCGCAATCGGAGAGCCACCGATCCGTTTCAGCAGCACCTGAATAACGTCGTTCCATATTTTATTTTTTAGCCCCGTTTTGGGTTCGCCAGCGGGTTTTTAAAAGCCCAAGTGCACCTTAAACTGCCAACTAGCTTCTTGCCCTTTAGGAAAAGGCGCCTTGGGAGAGAGAGAAAAGGAAGAATTATGCTGACCCGGGTACTTCTCCCAAAGGGGAACTGGGGGGGAGGGGGGAGGATCTGTAGGAACGTGTGGAAAAGCAGCTTCGGATCTGCCCGGGGAAACCTGCGCACGCCACCCGACAGCTTGCAAAACCCAGATCGCCCTGCCCCATCATACGACCATCGAACGGCTCCCCGGGAAAAGATGTCCGCGTGGAGAGCTGGATCGAACCCGCCCGAGATTGATTCCCCCCACACACACCCGCAAAAAAAAACACCCCCCCAAAACCCGGGGATTTAAAGGGTCCCCGATTCATGCCAGCCGGTAAGCGCGATGGAACTGACAAGAGCCGAAGCCTGGCAAAGGAGCTTCGAGCACACGCGTGCGTAGTCGGCCGGTCGGTCCCTCCTTTTCCCTTCCCTGCTTACCTTCTGTCAAGGGGGGACAGCCAGCAACCCTGGCGCGTTCCTGTGGATTTAACTTGCTCGTCCTCCCTCGTCCCGGCCAGATCTTCTTGAGTTACACCGGAGGCACAAAAACGAGGAGGTACGGCAGGCACTGGGGTGGGAGGGAGGGGGGGCAGGCAGGCAGGCAGGCTGGCTCCCGCCCCTCGGGAAAACTAGAGCTGCTTCGTGAAAAAGGCTCGCCGGCCACATTTTTTTTTTCAGTGCTTAGGAAAAAGGGAGCGGCGGCGGCGGCGGGGGGCGAGCGGCTGGAGCCCCCCGCAGAGTCAGCAACGAAGGGGCGGCGTTCCAATCGCAGGAGAAGGCACCCGCACCCCTGGCCGCAAAGGAGCGCCTGGATCCGCCTGGAGCTTTGATTCCACCACCCGCAAAGCCACGGCGAGAAGTCCCACGCCGCTGTCACCGAGCGCGTGTCTCTTAAGTTGGCAGCAAGTATCCCTCCAAAGTTTCCGCCGCGCAAAAAAAAAAAAAAGAAAAAGAAAAAAAGAGAAGAAGAAAAAAAAAGAGCCCCCACGTGTTAGGCGATAGATCCAGAAAGCGCTGGGCTGGGCAAGAGGAGTAGCTGCGACGGCGACACCACGAGCACCAGCAGCCGCCGCCGCCGCCGCCGCCCAGGAAGAAGAAGCAGCGCGCCCCTACCCGGTTCCCTCGGCTCTTCTCCTTCTCCGGGCTGTTTAAGGAAGCACCCTCGTCCCCACCCACTAAAGTTAGACCGCTCCGATGGTGCAATTTCGCTTGGCAGATTTACAGGGTGAGCGCCACCATCCAAAATAATGGACCGCCTCCTCACCCCCCCACCCCCCGCACCCGCTCCAGAACAAATATATACATATCCCAGCTAGGAAAGGCAAGGCTCGAGCCGCTCGCAAACCTCCGCATTGGAATTTCGGCCCGATCTTGACACGGCCGTTGGGTTTCCCGATGGTCTCTTCCCCACCCCGCGTCCCGCCGCCCATATTCCGCCCCTCTCCCTCCGCTACCAGCTGAGCATTCAGATCAGGGCTCTGTTTTCTTTCTTCCTACCTTGCGGGAGCAAGCGAGGAGAAAGAGGGCCCCCTAGTGGTTATAACCGGTTTCCATAAAGAGCCAGACGATTAAATGTCTCACCGGTTCTCTCCCCCCCCCCCCTTCCTTCGGTCTTCTCCCCGCGGCAAAACCCAGCAACGCAGCGGGCGCCGTTTATGCTCAGCGCTGTCAAGAGAAGCCAGTTTGGCCACGACCGGCGACGTGCAAGTTTACCGTCGGGTCTCCCTCCGGCCGCGATCGTCTTGGGCCACTGCCCCGATGGTGTCCGCCGTTCCTTCCGCGCCTTGCAAAGGGGAGCCTCGCGGTTTGCGTTCTGCTGAGTCAGACCCGCGCTGCTTCGAACGTGGGGATCGTGACAGGTAGCGAATTTCCGGCGGCTTCGCGGCTTTTCCAGCCAAGAATGACTTGGATTAGAAGGCAAACCCCAAAGACGCAGCGGTCGGGCTCCCAGGAGTTCGCTCGCTCGTTTCCTTGTCAGCACACGCAAAACGCAGGGCATGAGCAATGGTTCTCCCCCCCCCCAGCTAAATTAGCTAGACAACAGCTCCCATAATCCACCCTGTGAGGCCCAGACAAGTAGTGCCGCCGGCTCTTTGGCCTTCAGCTTCTTTAGCAACTCTACAGCCTTATACTTTATACTTATACTTCTGTATATTTCTCTATAGAAATACTTTGGCCACCTAATGAGAAGGAAGGACTCCCTGGAGAAGAGCCTTATGCTGGGAACGATTGAGGGCAAAAGAAGAACGGGACGACAGAGAACGAGGTGGCTGGATGGAGTCACTGAAGCAGTAGGCATGAGTTTAAATGGACTCCAGAGGATGGTAGAGGACAGGAAGGCCTGGAGGAATGTTGTCCATGGGGTCGCGATGGGTCGGACACGACTTCGCAACTAACAACACAGCCTTACCTTTTGGGTGTCTTGGATTAGATCTCCTAATCAGCTGGGAGTTGTAGTACAACATAGCGATAGAGCGAGGCCATTTTGGCAAATGCGCCTTTGCTTAGGAGGCCAATTTGTTAAATATGTTTACTTCGTACTAAAACCTGATAAAATGATAATAGGTGTTCAGCTGTTGGAATAAAATGGGAAAGGCAGGGTTAGGTCCACAGTCAGCTCTGGAAGCTCACTTTGCCCTTTCTCACAGGGTGATTGTTGTGGGGAAACATGGAACTGAAAGAGTGCTTTAAATACTGATATAAACAGTTGGAAGACTAAGTATGAATAGTAAGAGCAATAACAATAATAGTAATAAGAGCAGTGAATTGTGTTGCCGTTTCCAGCAGCTGATTTTCACCTGGAAAATTGGTGGTTCTTCAGAAGTCACTGAATTCCTGTTCCCAGTGGCCCTGTGGGTGACTGAGGATGGTTACTGATACAATCTACATATGGCACAGATAGTCCTTGATTTATGACCACAGATTTATGACTTTCTGTTGCTAAACAAGGTGGCTGTTAAGTGAGTTGTGCCTGAGTTTACAAAGTTTGTTTTTTATCTTAGTTGTTAAGTTGAATCACTCTGAACAGCTCAAGGTTGACTCAGTCTTCCATCCTTCCAAGGTCAGTAAAATGAGGACCCAGATTGTTGGGGGCAATATGCTGACTCTGTAAACCGCTTAGAGATGGCTGTAAAAGCAGTATGAAGCCGTATATAAATCTAAGTGCTATTAAGCTTCCCCCACTAGTTGGAAGCCAGTCGGGAAGGTATCAGATGTTGTTCACATGACTTCAGGATGCTGTAACCATCATAAATACATGCCAGTTGTCAAGTGCCTGGATTTTGATCATGTAACTTGGGGAGGATGCAATAGTCATAAGTGCAAGAACTAGTTGTCCTTTTTTACAGTGCTGTTGTCATTTTTTCAGTGGTGGTGTAACTTCGAAAATTGCTAAACAAATGGTTGTAAGTTGAGGACTACCTGTATGTGAAGGCCCATGGGCTGTCCTTTATGCTCATGTAACCAGAATTATTGCTTATAGTACATTCAAACTAACTCTGTATTGTAACCAGCATAAGACATCTAAAGTAAATTACCTGTAACCAGGTAAAGGCATCTAAATATCTATACATGTTCTCGAGAAACATTTGCTAGCGATGCGACTAGATTTCCTTCTACTTTGCTGCAGTTTTTTTTCCCTTCATTTTTTAGCAAATAACATTTTGACCATTTTATTGTTAGCCTTTTCTCATTGCTGCTGATTAAGTATTTTAAGTGTTGAGTTTATTGTACATTGCCATACATTTTTCCACCATCCCCCTTAGATAGGACATATCTCCACATAAACTTTAAATTTTATCTAAACATAAAATCAGTTGCTGCTTGAACCAGTCAAGGAATGCCAATGCTCATGAATATGCCTGCCCCGATTGCAGTGGGGTTGCCTAACCTAAAAGGGGTAGGAATGTTCCACATATTTGTTCACTTTAATTTATACAATCCTTTCCATCTCAGAGGTTTTACATGGGTAACCAGAGCAGTACCTGTACAAAATAGATATTTCAGAAGAGCAATCCTTTATGTAAGAATCCAGTATCAAATTTGATTCAATTCTTTGACGATAACTTCTCCCATATAAGAATATGGACTGAGAGCTTTTTGGGTCTAGTAGTTAAGACAATAGTCCAGAAACCAGGAAACTGTTCCACTTCAGGCATGAAAGCTGGCTGGGTGACTAGGCCACTCACTCTCTCCTAGCCCATGACCTCAGGCTCTGGTGACAAGCCGGTCAGTCAATTCCTTTCGCAACCGATAGATCAACACCAAGTTGTTGAAGAAGGGGAAACCTTGAACTTGTGCCAAAATGCTAGGAAGGAAAAAAAATAAGAATGAACAAATTACTAAAACGTAATTTGTCCATTCTTATTTTTTTCCTTCCTAGCATTTTACTAAGATGTAATTTGTCACCAATTGAAGGTAATGTATTTGTTTAGCTGCCCTTGATTCCTGGGGATTAAGAAGTTGCATCTATGTAGTTTTCTTGGTAACAATACGGAAGTGGTGTGCCATTACATTTTTCCAGAATAACTTCTTACTTCCTAGTTGAGACTAAAGCCCTGAGATTTCTGGTGGTTTCCTCTCATAAATACTATCCAACCTCTACTGAGCTTTTCCACGCCTTGCTATAGACATCAGTCAGCATCACTGCCATAATTACCTCTGTACTCAATTAAGTTTTACACTGAAATATTATTAACTATGTCTCATGCTTTTTGTGGGCATTTGATCTTATGTCTCTAATTGGTTTCTCTCAGTGGTGAAATCTGAACTGGTTTACTACCGGTTCACTGGCTGTGCATTTGGTGCATGTGCAGTGCACACCACGCACCAAATGCGAAGTGTCCATGCGCAGTGGATGGCAAGAGGAATGCAGTAAGTAAAACAGTGCGCGGAGGGTGATCAGCTGCGGCGCACGACCTTTTTTATTACTTTTAAAAGTATTTTTTAACAACCTATTCAGCTGAAGAGGTTGTAGAAAAATGCTTTTAAAAGTAAAAAAAAAAGCCTCTGACGATCATGTGGCTCAGCTGGGCGGGGGGGAGGGGAGGGATTTTTGCTACCAGTTTTCTGAACCACCTACCGCCATCGCTACCGGATCAGGTGATCTGGTTTGAACCGGGAGCATTTCGCCCGTTTTCTCTGTATCCAAAGTATGATTAGACAAAGGAGGGCAAAACTTCACCCACCTGAGACAGCAGGCTGTGAAAACCTACAGACAAGACATCTGCCTTTAAGTTAGTCTTGGTTATTTTGCTGTTTTGATCCAAGAGATTAACCTTTTTAAGATTGGGTTTTTTATTATGCATAAATGTCACTTAAATATAGGTTGGATTCTAACCGAGGATGGCTAATGGAGGTATCCTGAATGTACAGCATAAAGTGAATCTGTGAACTGAAGACTTATTGGTATCAGATGTCTTTTAGAACGATGAGATTAGCGTTCCCCTCTTGGCATCCTGCAAATGCATTGGAACAGCTGTTTCTAACTTTCCAGCCAGAATGTTGATTGGGAATTAAGGAGCTACAATCTCAACGTATCCGAAGAAGTAAGCCCGTCTATGCACTCCAAATATCAACAAGTATCAACAAGATGTCACTGTATGTCACTTGATCTTTCTATCTAAGTTTACTATACAGATCCTTCTCTTCATATGATCACATTTGAGTGATGCTGCTTGATCTTTAGTGGTCAACTTGCACAGGCCATTCCTTGCAGCTCTAGTAAGTGAAGACCCCCCAGCCTTCAAGTACTCAACTTCTTAAATACTGAACATGCAAACATTTTGAGCTCGTTCTAATTTTCATCAAAATGTGCCTAAAAGCATCCACCTGCAAACATGTAGTATTTAATAGATTTGGGAGATACGATCACACATACTTGAGTTACAGCCCTGACTGATGATTGGAGAACCAGATAAGCAGGCTTTCCAGACTCAGAGTGAGGATCTGTGCAAAGATCCGTACAGAAACTGTGCATGGGAAAATTAGGGTGGGGCATGTTTACACACCCACATCCCCCAATCCTGTTGTGCCCGTTATACCTGCACAGTGTTTGAGTCACACCAATTAATCTCTTTCTGGCAATGCTCTTGCCCAGTCCTGATATTCGGAGATCCAGTTGCAATTCTGTATATATATTTTTTTAAAATGGAAAGTCAGGAGTAAAAATGAAATGCAACTGAATAGAAATTAGCCTGTCATTCTGAACATGAATAATCAACTTGCAAGAAAGCTTATCCCTTGCACTTGTTCCAAGGGCATGTCATGTACAAATTAAATCACAGGTGCTTCTGAGCCAGTTTTCCAGGCGGAAGGGGCAGATTCAGTTTCTGGCATCTGCAGCTAGAAAAATTGGATTGCTGGAGGGAAGTTTTCTGCTTGAGAGCTGGCTTGTTTTTATTGATCACCCTAGACAATCTAAGCTAAAAAGCTAGACAATCTGAGTTAAAGCAAACCCTCTGTCCTAGAACAGATGGGTTCTCTACACCAGCATCACACTTTTTCATCCGAAATAGGATGTTAGCCACACAATTCCTTTGAGTGCTGATCACACATGTTCTTTCACAACATGTCCAAGCTGACCAGTGTGTGACCAAATTGCATGCTTTTTTCTGCCTGGCAATCTTAACCATGAGGAGAAAATCATGTCATTTAAGCTTTACATGAAGGTAAATCTTGCCATTTACTGTGTGAGTTTGATCTGTAATATCTCATTAACATGCATGGTATACATGATCACTGAAGCTGCTATTATTGTGCCTATTATATGGGAGAGGCTGACAGTGATTGAAGGGTTTTTTATTGAGGGTTTTTTTCATATATATTTCAAAGCTATGTGAGAGACTTTCTTTTATGTATATTTAAATGCCTGGGGTCCTTGGAATCTGATAAGTGAAATTGTTTAGAAATAGGGTGTGGTACAGGAACAGGGCTTCAGCAGCCGCCATTTGAAGAAAGTAAAAACAGGGAGGAAATGTTACTTGCTCAATTAGCATGTGTTTGTTGTTTAAACAAATCCAGTTCTTAAAAGAAGCAGAGTCCCAAGCTCAGGATCTGAGGTGGAGAGCCAAAGTTATAAACATTTGAATGTAGGGAACATGTAAACAGCTACATCAAGTTTCCCAACCTTGGTAACTTTAAGATAATGTGCACTTCAACTTCCAGAATTCCCTAGCCAGCATGGCACCTTGGAATTCTGAGAGTTGAAGTCCACATATTTTAAAGTTGCCAAGGGTAGGAAACCTGATGTATATGAAATGAACTGAAGGACCGCCTTCAACTTCCAAAGGACTAGGACTAGGTACTCAGTCTGCTAATCCCTAAAGACTAAGATCCTTTAAGAGTGAGTCAACCGTATTTTAATATTAATCATTATGGTAAAGACAGTAGCCATGAATGTTAACATAAACAACGGATAGAAAGAGGACATTTCTCTGGCTGGAGCCTTCTGTCGCGTATTGGCCTTTCACCCCACACCCCCCTCACAGGACCTGTATTAGAGATTTCCAAATGCCAGGTGGTGGCCCAGACTCAGGATTAAGCTAAGTATATGGATATGGAGATATGTGGAACTTCTCCAAGCATCTGGAAGCTAATCCTTTGGGACTATGTGAATATTCTTCTCTGGCTTCTTGGCTTGTATGTCAGTGCATGTGTGCTAGAAGAAGGGGAGTGTAGAGGAGGAGGTGATAGAATAGATAGAAAGGATTAATTGCAACATTCAATTCAGATGTAATCACATGCCCAGCAGGTTGTGGCACATCCTTACTGTCACATTTCTAAAAATAAATGTAAAAGATACTATTCAGACTAGTTTGGCAATCAGAAGGCTATGCAAGAATAGTTTGTTTAAGACTGAAGGACCTGGAACAATGCATTAACCTGCTACTGAAAATAACAATTTGAGGGAAATATACCTAAATCCTACGACATGATGTGACAACTTCACTACATTTCCACTTTTGATCTGTATGTGTGAAGGAAAATAACATTGAAGGCTTTATCCTTCCCTCTGGGTTCACAAAATAAATCAAGAGTAGGTAAGGATATACATTTGTTCACCTGGGGACTTCTGGGATAACTTTTAGGGCTGTGCATATTTTCAAAATGATTGGGAAGAGATGCTTTAAAATATAAGGATTTACAAGCACAGCACCGCTTTAAAACAGCCATGTCTTCTGAGAGTCCGAACAAAGACTTGAAGTCCATATGTAACTATAATCCATATCCTTTCTCTATAACCTAATACCTGCCGTTTAATCAAATTTATTTAGAAAACTTATATTGCCGCCTACTCGCACATGGCGACTCAAGGCAGCTTACAAAGATATAAAAACACCATATAAAAGAAATAAAAAATAATAAAAAGAAAAATAATAAAATAACCCTCCACCACCCTGGTGACAACACACATTCATACTAACCATTTAATGGGCTCCCTCCCACTCATTTTTCCAGACCCATTGACAGAACCACATCTTCAGGGCAAATATGCTTCACTCCTTCAAGATACTTTCAGAAAGCCAGAATTCACACAATAGGGGTGTTAAGCTCTGCTGTGAGGTTGACCCTCTTTATCCAATCTAAAAAGACAGAGCTAAGATTTTAGGGTGCTTGTAACCAAATAGGCTTCGTTGTGACACCACCCTGTGATGAGAATACCCCTTCCCCTGAAACTTTCATTGTAGCTTATTTTTAGTGACAGCAAAAGATGACCTTTAACTTGATGATCAAGCCGCACAAACCTGTTCTGTTGCAACTAGACAATCGGTTCTTTTCACAGTTGGTGTATTGTGTTATTAGACATATTTTCAACTCATTTTATTTAAATCTTTTTTTAAAAAAAGAGTATTTCAGCCAAGGCTAGTCTTGAGGCCCAAAGTTCCATGCATCATCACCAATGGGTACGGGAATAGTCAAGCTGCAAATGATGTGAGAAGCAGTATTTGGATTGATAAGAGGTATGCAGAGTCCTGTTTGTGCTAATTATTACAGCACCGGGTGTATTAAAGGAATTGAGGGACCACATGCAACACTAGGTTTGGTAACCCCTCCATATACACACATCTCTAGATGAATATTGCAGGTAGATTCTTGCAAACCGAAGTAAAATCGGTGTTTTCCAAATGGAACATGGACAGAACCTGAACTAAAAAAAAATAAAGATTTAATCCAGAATACACATATAATCCAGATACAAAACCTAAACTATACTTTTACTTTTCAGAGTTTTCAAATTCTTTAGAAGGAGAGATATCTTTTTTTATTGGAGAAAGTTACTTTTGAAGTACTGTTTTTCTTATTTTCTGTGATATGCAGCCTTTATAGAACTGCTGTAGGCACTGCCTGTTTTAGTGACAAAAAGAAAGTGATTAAAAGTCGATCACCCATGAGAGTCCTCTTATTTCTCAAATAGCTTACTGCCCATTGATTCCTACCATCTTTCCTATCCTTCAGCTAGTTGTCTACAGATGGCAAGAGAGAGTCTGTCTTTGAAACTGACAAGTCCTCAGCTAACTCAAGAATGCCATTGTCAAAATGAGGGACTTTGTCAAAAAAAACTTTTGGAAAGCCCTAATTACTCAGTCTTTTGGAAAGCCCTAATTACCCATTACTTCAACTCTAGCCATATACCCATCCGATTCTCCCCTGCTTCTTTTCAATTATGACAGGCAGGAAATAGGATGGGAAGAAACTGTTGACTGGTTTGGGATGACTGATTGCCCAGTAGTGGGAAGTCCCACTCTGGGCAGTGATGCAGGAATTGGGGTCTGCCCTGGAAGGAGGGACCTGACTGGCAGTGGGATAGCTGGGGGCTAAGGCTGGTTGCCCTCAATTGCAAAGTAGAATTTGCTTAATTAGGCAGCCTCCTTTCTTCTATCCAAATTGTTTTTCCGTCTGCCAACCAGTTCTAAGATTTAAAAGCCAAAGTAGGCAGACAGTATTTTATGAAGGGTTGTGTTCCCTAGGCCTAGGACTGTTGTGGAGTTATAGCAAGCAGGGCCAGGGCTGTAGTCCAATAGATAAGATTCACTGTCTTCCTAAAACAGGGCAGAGCAAGCTCTCCCCACTCATTCTAAGTGTTTGGTTCCCTGTGATGATGTCAAAGGAATCAGGAAGGGCCCAAGCTGGACCTAACAGTTTCCCCCCCTCAAAAGACAGAGTTGTATCTGAAGGAGAAGGAGAACTAACCAAATGGACTAAAGCTGACCTCCCCTTGTTTTTAACACTATCAGAGAGCAAAGAGCAACAGAAGTACACAATCACATGATGTTGCCCTGTTGTGAAACTTTTATTGCAGGTTATAGCTATTAATGGCAAATTGCTTATAGGGATCACCTTGTAGCTTCAGATGTAATTACAATTGGCACACTGACCGAGTGCTTTTGAAATATTACAGCAGGATTAACAACTTATTTATATTATATATAAATAATATACACAGACAAGAACACCTGTTACTGGGGAAGGCCATTATCCTATAATAATCCCAACATCCTGGAAAGCAACATAACATGAAGAGTTATTCACACCGAGATTATCTCTGCTGGGGATTTGGTTCTATGACGTTGTTTCTTTAAGTACTCAGAGACAAAAGTAGTGAAAATTGGAATGCATTTCCCCAAAAGTCAGCATAACACATCTTGGTTGACATCTACAAAAGACTAGTGGCATTAAGTATTTATACAAATGTAAAAGCTTCCCTTTCATGTCTATATTTCTGGGGGAGACTATTTTAACATGTTAGTGATTTATCCAAGTAAACTGGTGGATGAGCACAGAAAAACTTCATCCAGATCTTTTAATTTCCAATTAAAATGTACATTGAGGAGGTCAGAGTTAAAATCAGAATAAGCACCCTAATAGGAACAGGACACGATCGAAGAATTTGATTTCAGATTTCCCTTAAATTACCCCAAGCCAGTCTATCCCCATCTATATTATCTTCAGGCTGCAAATCTGGGAATGGGTTCCTTAATTTCAGTGGGATTAACTTTTGAGATGGGTAGAGAGCTTCTTGGATCAGATGAAGGTTCCAGACAACTTCATCTCCCATAGCTTCTGAGCTGAAGCAGAACTCCGAGGAAAGCAATTTCCCTCATTTCTCTCCAAGCTTAATTGGAATTTGGAAACCCCCAGGGTGCCTATCGTATAGAGCTGCAGGGCCAGCCAAGTATCTGCATGATGTGTGAAGAGTTTGTGTGTGTGTTTGAGAGAGAGACTGTAAAAGTGGGTGAAGCTAGAATAAAAAAGGAAGAGGTTTAAAACTAACATTATTTCATTCAAGCTTTAATAAAATCAAATGAAAGCAATATGATCACATATATTTCATAATATTCCCCCTCAGTCACATTAAAAGTTAAAACCGAGTGGCTGTTTGTGACCTAGCAAAATTTTGGTTGCATCCATCTGCTCTAGTGCCCCAGCCTACAACCAAGTTACCTCAAAAACCATCAGTTTCCCCCAGACACAAAAATGTGTATGACCTATTTTGTCTTTTTTATATAACATTTATTCAAGAACTATATAAACATTTTAAAGTCATAGATAATAATTCAAACTGAAAAATAAAAAGGCTGACCTTTCCAAAGTGCCTGATTCTTGGCTTGTTGTTAGCCTTACTGATTAACTGGATTTTTTTTTAATTGTTAATTACTTTTAAATGAATATGGGTATGGAGCCCCTGACATCAAGGCCTATATTGACTTTAACACCAATTGATTGACTTGACGGAGAATGGCTAGTCATCTGTACCTGGGGCAAGTGAGACCGTTTGGGTTTGGGGACAGAATAACGGCCCCATGGAGCCCTGGAAGTCCACGGTTCATCTCGCCAGCCAGGGAGCCTAACCTTGCTATAATAACCGCGCTACAATAACACCTTGACATTTTCACCGGCCTGGATGGACTGCTGACCGTTTTGTATTTGTATTTTTATTTACCTATGCGAAGATTTTCAACCGCGGACCTTCTTGCCCTGCGAGACTCCCCTCTCTCGCAGGTCTGGCCCTCCACATTATCGAGGGCACATCTTGAGGACGGGTTTTGGAACCCCGAGAGATGGCATGCGAAATCTAGGAGGCTTAGGGGATTTTTAATGAACTCTTTTAGTCGTTTTTTATTGGGGGATTTTAAGGGAAATTTTAAGGGGGGGAGGGAAAGGGCGGGAGCTGGGGGTAGCCCGTCGAGGGTGGGGCCAGTCACTGCGCATGTTTGCGGCGGAGTGTTATTAGGTCCGAAGGTTCCGGGGGAGGGTGATGTTCCAGGTGACAATTGTGGTTCCATCTGTGTGGTTAGTGGGAGAGGCAGATATGGCGGAGGGGGGGGGCCGTATCGAGACCTGGGAGCACGTGTTCGATGTCTGAAGGCGATCACGTGCTCCGGCCCCTCAGTTCCTACCCGTTCCTCAGGAGGCCATGATCCTCAGAGCTTGGATCTTCGGCTGATGTTATGTAATGCCCGGTCCGTGGTTAATAAAGCTCCCCTGATCTGTGATCTTATTCAGGGGGAGTCCGCGGACCTTATGGGCATTACGGAGACCTGGTTGGGCCCGGAGGGGGGGGTGCCCCTTGTTGAGTTGTGCCCTCCAGGTTTCCGAGCATTTCATCAGCCGAGGGCCCAAGGTAGGGGTGGGGGGGTGGCGGTTGTTATTAAGGAAGATCTAGAGCCGAGGGAGGCCACTGTTCCTCAGATTGCCGGCTGTGAATCCCTCTATGTGAGGTGGGGCCATAGGAATCAGTTGGGCTTGTTGATCGCGTACCTGGCTCCTTGCTGCGTGACCACAGCCCTGCCCGAGCTGTTGGAGGTACTGGCTGCTGTGGCGGTTGAGACCCCCAGACTTATAGTCATGGGGGATTTCAACTTGCCATCAGTTGGCTTGGCATCGACGGCAGCTCGGGAGTTCCAGGCTTCCATGACGGCCTTGGACCTGATTCGAGTAAACGCACATGGGGGGAGGCATGCTGGATCTGATTTATATCTCTGGACAGTGGTTAAATGATCTGGTATTAGACGATTTAGTAACAGAACCAATGTCATGGTCGGATCATTTTCTCCTTCGCCTAGACTTCCGAACCGCCATTCACCACCGCAGGGAGACGGAACCTATACGGTGGTTCCGTCCCAGGCGCCTGATGGACCCTGAGAGGTTCCAGACGGAGCTTGGGCCATTCCCTGAGGATCTGGCCCACGGCACGACTGAGGAACTGGTCGTGGCCTGGGAGCGGGCCACGGCCGGGGCCCTGGACCGTGTCGCGCCTTTGCGGCCTCTGACCCGGCGTAGATCTCGTCCGGCCCCTTGGTTCTCCGAGGGGCTGAGGGAGGTGGAACGCCAGAGAAGACGCCTAGGGAGGACCTGGAGGGCCAGGCGCTCCGAGCTGATCGGACACTAGTTAGGACCTATTCTAGGACCTACCTAGTGGCAATGGGGAAGCGAGGCGCTCCTACGCCTCCACCCTCATTGCGTCGGCAGATAACCGCCCGGCCGCCCTGTTTCGGGTGACCCGCTCTCTCCTACATCAGGAGGTGCGGGATGACCCTTTGCAGGGACGAGCCGAGGAGTTTAGTGGTTATCTATACGATAAAATCGCTCAGCTGAGGGACGGTCTGGACCGAATTTGGGATGATCCAAGCGAGGGAGAGGAGGCACGTCTTGTTGAGCACATTTGGGATGAGTTTGACCCTGTGGCTCCCGAGGACGTGGACAGGCTGTTGGGGAGGCTTCACGGCACGACATGTTTACTGGACCCGTGTCCTTCCTGGCTGGTACTGGCCACTCAGGCGGTGACACGAGGCTGGCTCCAGAGGATTATCAACGCTTCTTTGTTGGATGGGGTTTTCCCTGCCGCCTTGAAAGAGGCGGTGGTGAGACCCCTCCTTAAGAAGCCCTCTTTGGACCCAGCTATTTTGGGTAATTATCGTCCAGTCTCCAACCTTCGCTTTGTTGCGAAGGTTGTAGAGAGTGCCGTGGCGCGACAGCTGCCCCAACACCTGGATGAAGATGTCTATCTAGACCCGTTCCAGTCCGGCTTCCGACCCGGATACAGCACGGAGACAGCTTTGGTCGCATTGGTGGATGATCTCTGGAGGGCCAGGGACAGGGGATATTCCTCTGCCCTGGTCCTATTAGACCTCTCAGCGGCGTTCGATACCATCGATCATGGTATCCTGCTGCGCGGGTGGGGGGGATTGGGAGTGGGAGGCACCGTATATCGGTGGTTCTCCTCCTATCTCTCTGACCGGCCGCAGACGGTGTTGACAGGGGGGCAGAGGTCGACCGCGAGGGGCCTCACTTGTGGGGTCCCACAGGGGTCGATTCTCTCGCCCCTGCTGTTCAACATCTACATGAAGCCGTTGGGTGAGATCATCAGTGGTTTTGGGGTGAGATACCAGCAGTACGCTGACGACACTCAGCTGTACTTTTCCACCCCAGACCACCCCAATGAAGTTGTCGAAGTGCTGTCCCGGTGTTTGGAAGCTGTACGGGTCTGGATGGGGAGAAACAGGCTCAAGCTTAATCCTCCAAGACGGAGTGGCTGTGGATGCCGGCACCCGATTCAGTCAGCTGCAGCCGCGGCTGGCTGTTGGAGGCGAGTTATTGGCCCCAAAGGATAGGGTGCGCAACTTGGGTGTCCTCCTGGATGATCGGCTGTCGCTTGAAGACCATTTGACGGCCGTCTCCAGGAGGGCCTTCCACCAGGTTCGCCTGGTTCGCAGTTGCGCCTTCCTTGATCGGGATGCCTTATGCACAGTCACTCATGCGCTCGTTACCTCTCGCTTGGATTACTGTAATGCTCTCTACATGGGGCTCCCTTGAAGTGCGCTCGGAGGCTTCAGTTAGTCCAGAATGCAGCTGCGCGGGTTATAGAGGAGCTACGCGTAGCTCCCATGTAACACCGCTCCTGCGCAGACTGCACTGGCTGCCTGTGGCCTTCCGGTGCACTTTAAGGTGTTGGTTATGACCTTTAAATCGCTCCATGGCTTAGGACCTGGGTACTTACGGGACCGCCTGCTGTTACCACACGCCTCCCACCGACCCGTGCGCTCCCATAGAGAGGGACTTCTCAGGGTGCCGTCCGCCAAACAATGTCGGCTGGCGGCCCCAGGGAAGGGCCTTCTCTGTGGGGCTCCCACACTCTGGAACGAACTTCCCGGGTTTCGCCAAATACCCGACCTTGGACATTTCGTCGCGAACTCAAGACTCATCTTTTATCCGCAGGGCTGGCTTAAATTGGGATTTTAATGTTTAAATTTATTAATTTTAAACGGGTTTTCTTAGTATGGTAAATTTTAATTATTGGGCTAATTTAAAATAAGTTTTTAAATCGTATTTTAAACTTGTATATTGAGGAGGTCAGAGTTAAAATCAGAATAAGCACCCTAATAGGAACAGGACACGATCGAAGAATTTGATTTCAGATTTCCCTTAAATTACCCCAAGCCAGTCTATCCCCATCTATATTATCTTCAGGCTGCAAATCTGGGAATGGGTTCCTTAATTTCAGTGGGATTAATTTTTGAGATGGGTAGAGAGCTTCTTGGATCAGATGAAGGTTCCAGACAACTTCATCTCCCATAGCTTCTGAGCTGAAGCAGAACTCCGAGGAAAGCAATTTCCCTCATTTCTCTCCAAGCTTAATTGGAATTTGGAAACCCCCAGGGTGCCTATCGTATAGAGCTGCAGGGCCAGCCAAGTATCTGCATGATGTGTGAAGAGTTTGTGTGTGTGTTTGAGAGAGAGACTGTAAAAGTGGGTGAAGCTAGAATAAAAAAGGAAGAGGTTTAAAACTAACATTATTTCATTCAAGCTTTAATAAAATCAAATGAAAGCAATATGATCACATATATTTCATAATATTCCCCCTCAGTCACATTAAAAGTTAAAACCGAGTGGCTGTTTGTGACCTAGCAAAATTTTGGTTGCATCCATCTGCTCTAGTGCCCCAGCCTACAACCAAGTTACCTCAAAAACCATCAGTTTCCCCCAGACACAAAAATGTGTATGACCTATTTTGTCTTTTTTATATAACATTTATTCAAGAACTATATAAACATTTTAAAGTCATAGATAATAATTCAAACTGAAAAATAAAAAGGCTGACCTTTCCAAAGTGCCTGATTCTTGGCTTGTTGTTAGCCTTACTGATTAACTGGATTTTTTTTTAATTGTTAATTACTTTTAAATGAATAGTTGTCCTTCTTAAATCAATTACAGATTTGCAGGCCTGATTATGAAGCATATCTAGAGCCTTTACCCAAACTTGATTCTTGCAGTCTTAAGAGTGACAGCAATTTGAGCCCACTCTGATCCCTCACCTGTCCTTGCCAATCCATTCTGGTGCTGGTGGAAGGCTTCCTGGAGGAAGGTAACAGAGAAACACTTGGAGCAGTTTTTGTTAAATATTTGCCCTTGTGAGACTGACTTCACTTGGGAATTAGGAGTCCTCAATATTTATTATTGCAATATTCTACAACTTTGCATTTTGTGTGTTTATGACATAGAAATGTTTTAAAACACTGTAAACTGGCTTCCCCTCCATGGAGGATAGGCTGTTATTTTATTCCTTCCTCATGTAATCAGATCTGATCTGTTAAATTTGATCAAAGTTTAACATCCAAGAATCTGCCTGGAGACCCCCAAAGTGTCGTGCATAGGATTCAGAAGAATGGGGTACTTTGGTAAGATCTTTTGGAAACCTTGGAGGAAGGGGGCCCAGTCAATTCAGCTTTAGTCCAGATTTGGACATTCCTTGGCAATCTGGTCCTTTCCTCTATTTTTGTAAACTGGGGGATTAAGAAAAACTGCTTTCTCAAATAACTGATGGTACTGAAGGAGACAGGAGTAATTGATCAGATTTCAGGGGCTGATAGCATTTCAGTGTTCCTTGCAGGGCTGCTGGGAACTTGCACGATATGCTCTGCAGTGGTTCCTTCCTTCTGCAGTTTGGCATATTGTTCAGGTTATGGCCTGTTTTGGCTCACTGAGTTCAGCGGTTTTTTAAATGTTATGGAATTGACTGCTCCTTCCTCCAGAAAATCTCCCCTAATTCACTTGATTCTTTTTTCATGGAAGACCTACTAATATTGGACATTTCAGCCTTCCTGAGCCAACTTCTTGTTTTATTACTATTATTATTGGCAACCCTCCCTTTGACTTAATTGTTTAGATTTATTGATAATTTCATCCATACAATCTCTTTTCTGTGTTGTCTTATGTATTTCTGTGAAAACCATCGCCATCGTGTTTATGTTGGTGCTTAATCTCCCAGGAAGAGTTTTATCCTCACCTTACAGCTTCATGTGGATTGGAATAAACATTCAAATAATTCAGACTGTATTTTCCTTTTCATGGTACCCAGGCATAAGATTTTTTACTTCTAACTTGGCTGCAAGATTGAAAATCTGTGGCAGTAAAAGTCCAGCTCCTCTGGTTATCTGTTGCTTGCAGGGATGGATAAGGATGTAATGAAAGAGAACATCTTTCAGTACAAGTCCTTCTATTACACAAGTGATGAGTCATTAATAAACATTGATATAATCATTTCCATTTGCATCAAAATCCATCTGTCTGAAATTTGGCAGTGGCTCCCAACAGGAAAGACTGCATTTGCTACATTTTAAAAACAAATTATATCCCCAAATAACAGAGCTATAGGCACATCCCCCTCACAGACAAAAAGCCAGGTTTTAAGGAAGAGTAACTGGAAACGTCCCACATCATTTTCACTGAAATTTGGCAGCCTGGATTTTGCCCAAGAGGTTTAGTGTGTCTTTAAATTTCTTCCCATTCAACTGAATTTTTAAAAAGTAACTGTTCATTTCCTTCATATTCAACAATGGCACAATTTGGTCTAATGGTTAAGGCATCAGGCGAGAACCTAGGAGACCATGAGTTTTAGTTCTGTCCTTAAGCATGAAAAACTGGCTGGGGGATTTTGGGCCAGTGACTCTCTCAGCCAAACCCATCTCACAGGGTGGTGGTTGTGGGGAAAATAGGAAGAGGAAGGAGGATTAGGTATGTTCACAGTTTTGAGTTATTTATAAACAACAATAAGAGTGGGATAAAAATAAAATAAATGAAGCTCAGTTCTCACTCCAGGTTTGGCCACCAGATCAAACAAGAAAGCCTGCAAACCGGTATTTCTGACGATCAGCTGTGCCTTGCGATTTAAAATCACTAGAAGGCAGGAAATCCTGCTTTCCAGTGAATATAAATCGCACGGCACAGCTGATCCCCCACCCTCAGTGTTCTACTTACCTGCCCAAGCCTCCTTTTGGTGTGTAGTGTGCATGCGCGCAGTGTGTTTGGTGTACACTGTGCATGTGTTTGGCATGCAGCACGCATGCGTAGCCAGCAAACCAGTAACAAACTGGTTCAGATTTCACCACTGCAATGGGACTCAGCTGTAAGACACTCTTCCTTTTCTTGTAGATGCAGATTTATGTATATTAGCAGAATTGGGAATAGGATTCCCATTAAGGGATAGCAGAGTAATAAGCAAAGGGTATCCTAAGGGTATCCTTGAAATTAAAGTTTTGATACTACCAGTAGAACACCAGCTGTTGCCCTATTTGAGTCAACCAATACCATATAGCCGTGATGGTGAACCTATGGCACGCGTGCCACAGGTGGCACATGGAGCCCTCTCTGCAGGCACATGAGCTGTCACCCAGCTCAGTTCCACCATGCGTGTGCACACACTTCCCGCCGGCCAGCTGATTTTCGGGTCTCTGCCCTGCAAGCGGTAGACGCACACACATGCAGTGGGGGGGCTACCTTTCTCCTCACTATCTGCTGCCTATACCTTCCCAGATCTCTGGAGATTCCCCTCCCAGCGCTGTTTTGGGACGCAAGGCTTTTTTCTCCCCTCTCAGCCATTTGGGGAGGGCAAGGCTTTTTCCCCCTCCCAGCACTGTTTTGGGATGTGAGGCCAAAAGGGGGGGTCGTATGCACATGCGCGGGGGAGTGGAGCACAGGGATGTTCTGTCCCCCCCACCTCAGTCTGGGAGGCACGAGCGATGACTTAATTAGCCGGCAATTCAGTCCACGGCAGCTATCAGCTCTGGCAGCAAACTAGCGAGTGTCTGCCAAGTTTCTCTATTATCTTTTCTTGATGCCGGTGAGTCAACTCCAAGCAGTTTACAGAGTCAGGATATTGCCCCCAACAACCTGGGCCCTCATTTTACCAACCTAGGAAGGATGGAAGGCTAAGTCAACCTTGAGCCAGTCAGGATCAAACTGCTGGCAGTCAGCAGAATTAGTTTGCAATACTGCATTCTAACCACTCCACCACCTCGGTCTAGCTCCTCACCAAGTAAAAAAAGCAAACCTATGGGTACTCTTCCCACTATCATTCTGACTTGCAGTTTCATCAAGAACATTGTCAGGCCTGGAAACAATATTAGACTTTAGGGTTCCAGACGCTGCCACATTTTTCCCCTGAGGGGAGGAAGGGGGGCTGAGGGGTATGGTAACATTCTTCAAGCGGTCAAGGTCGGATGGTGTTCACATCTGCAGGAAGAGTGGCAAGAAGATATTCGAATGAACTGGGAGAACGTGGGACCATGTGACCATCAAAGGGGTCAGGGGGGTGGGACTCTTGGGGGTTGTATAACTGGGAAAAGAATCCGGAAATTCAGTTTTGGAATTTCACTCATCGTGTGCCAGTTTCCTCATGCTAGTAAAGATCTCTTAAAGACAATGGCTTCTGAGTTTTTTTATGCAGAAGAGGTTTTTCTGGAACCTTGACATTATTCCAAAACATGACATCTTGACTACAAAGGGCATTTGTTTTCTTTCCTATTCCCAGAGTGATATAGAATGGTCTAGAAATTAAGACCGCAACTTCAGTTTGGTGTTCAGTACTTCCTTAATTATTCAAAATATTTCTATCCTGCCTTTCTACAAATAGCACTGAAAGTAGCTAACAAATCTTATTAAAATCTTTAATTTGCAGTGGCACTGCAGTGGCACTGCTAGGGTCTATTCCTTGGACTGCAAAGGTAACTAACAAACAAGTATTAGAATGTGTAATGCCGGACATGTCACTAGGAAGGCAAAATCATGAAACTGTCTCACTTACTCTGACCACATCGAAGAAGTGGAATTCTCTGAAGAAAGCTTGGAAATTAGGCCATCAAAGAACTTGGTGGCTGGACACCATCAAAGCTGACACCACCAACCAGAGTATAAAAAATCTGAACCAGTGCAAGATCGAGAGATGTGGAAAGACCTGGCCGATAAAATCGCCAAGAGTCAGACTTGACTCATCATTACCCTAACAGGAGAGCTTGAACCTCTGGGGAGATGCTACTTCAAAGAGCAGGCATTATTACAAAAGGGAAAGTAAGGAAAGCCCTTCCTGAGTCCCATCAGGTAACACTACTTAACGCACAGAACACAAAGCATGCCTGCTCTGTTGAAACTTATGCAACAAGGAGAAATGATGGGAGAGAGGTCCTATAGATATTTTTATTTATTTATCAAATTTTTAAAACTGCCCATCTTCCTCACATAGGGACTCTGGGTGGTGTACAAACAAAATATTAAAAATATTAAAAACTGCATATAAAATTTAAAAAGACACAAACAATGTTAAAATTAAAGGTGGGAGAAGGGCTTTCAGGCGCTAATCAACCTTACAGACACTTGCTTCTCTGCACCCCAAGCAAGATGGCAGAGTCACATTTTAATGCCTTTCCTAAAGGCCAAGAGTAGTGCTCCCCTCACTCCAGGCAATGAGTGTTCCACAAAGTGGGGGCAACGGTAGAGAAAGCTCTATTCCTGGATCCTATCAATCCGAATCCTTTGGCTGACAAGGTCCACAACATACCTTTCTTGCCAAATATCCAGGTCCTGTGCCACGAAGGGCTTTATAGGTGGTAACCAGCATCTTGAACTGCATTCAGAATACTTCAAATATCAGAAGCATTACATGGGCACACTGTGATGGGCTCATAATTGCTCACCCCACTGCATTCTGGGCTGGCCACAGCTTCCAAGTGGTCTTCGAGAGCAGACCCATGTAGAGCACATTGCAATATTCTATGCACAAGGTAACCGTGACATAAGTAACAATGAGAAGCTGTCATTCCCAGAAAGGGTTCCATTTATATGTAACGTAATCTGTGCAAAAGCCTTGTCAAGGTTCCTACTCCCTCCACCTGCTTCAGACCCAACAATTTCCAATCGCTAGGAAAAAATCTTGACTGCAACACCAAGGGTTGAGAAATACAGCTGAATATCATTATCGTACTGACCAAACCTGGCCCCAATGGATCTTGCCCAGAGGTTTTATGTGAATGTTAAACAAGAAAGTCAAAATTAGTATAATTTTTCATACTAGGACTTATCGACAGTCAATCAGAAAAAACTCACGAAGAGTTGATTTTATATATGTAATGACAGTGGGATTATTATAGGCACAAAAATGGAAGAAAACAAAAATAGCCACAACAGAATAGACTGTGAAGATAGTGGAATTTGCAGAAATGGCTAAATTGACTTGCTTGGAGTGGAAGCAGCAACTACTCTTTTTGTTTAAGTACTATGGACTTTTTTTTTTTTGCTGAAAATTGATAAAAATGATTTTATTTAAAAAGTGATTTCTATAGTTATCTGTATTAATTAAAAAGGGATGAATTGAAAGGGGTACAGTATTAGGTATATAACTGCTGTAGAGAAGATTGGAAGTAGCTTCTTTCTCTTTTTCTCAACACTCTTTATATTTCTTATTTTTCTTCTATATTTTTCATGTTTATCTTTTAACTTTGTAAAAAAATACCTCGAATAAAAATTATGTTTTACCAAAAAAAAAAAAAAAAAGAATCAAGAGAGTTGAGCTTTGTGGCATCCTGCAGGTTCGGGATCACAGGCTCTAACAGCTCTCTACTTGTCAACATTGACTGGGATTGGCTGTAATGAAAAGAGAACCACCACAACACTGGGTCTCTCGTTCCAAGCCCTGTAGCTCGTTATGGTCAATAGTATCAAAGGTCACTGAGAAATCAAGAAAAACAAGAACAGTTATACCAGCCCCATCCTGGCCCCACCAGAAGTCATCCACAAGCGCAATCAATGCCCTTTTGGTACTATGCCCTGGGCCTGAAACTCAAATGAAATTGATCCAAATAATCCATTTCTTCCAGGCCCTCTGAAACTGCAGTCTGACCACCTTTTCAATAATCTTGCCCTAAAACGGAAGGCCGGAGACAAGCTTCACTTCTTTTTCTTTGCTTCTTTAACTATATTATTAATTTATTCCCACCCATCCATTTTAATGGCACCAGTTTTATATATGCAGACACTCAATAAAATATTACTAAATGAACCTCAAACTGAAAGGGAGATTGTTGACTATTTTTTTCTGGCATTACCCATGTAAACTTAACACCTGCGAGGGGATAGAAATGTATACAAAATGTCCCTTCTCTATGTCACCATAGAAAGACCTTTTCTCTTATCCTTCCATTTGTGTTTCTATAACAGGCATATAAAGAAAGACTTCCTTACCCTTCTAGCAGGAGGAGACGGTCCCTGCTTCCAAGCTGCTCAAGTAGAAGCCTCTTTGACATGTGGGTCAACATAAAAAAATGTCCTTCAAGTGATTTCTCCTATCCTGGTCATTTTTCCAAGATTACTTGTGTTTCCAGCATTTTTCCAGGGTTGTATCTTGATTTCGCCACAAGGAGGCAGGTTTACAAACAACAATACATACGGAAGTTTAACAGGGTAATGTCCCTCACAATATTTCTTTATGAAAGTTGATTGAATATAGCCATTGTAAATCTACCAAAACCCTTATCCGAGCAATTGGGATAAATTAGACAGCTTCTCTAGACTTGGAAGAATTACTGATTTCATCCTTCCCAATTTGTTTTTTTTTAAGTTATTGTATTATATGTACTTCCAAGGCTATGGCCAACTGTGGCTGATCTTGGAAAAGAAATAGTGACAATCCTGGGTTATACTTGGATGGAGTACCATCCAGCTGTTGGCTAGCCTGGAAATTTTTATAAAATCCTGGAAGAAGAAAATAAGGATCACTTCAGTAATGGCTATGAAGAAAACATTAACAATTCCAAACCCCTATATGGGCATCATCACTAGGAATCAGGTTCTTTAATTTTTTTCATCCCCTTAACTCTCTTCTTTCACTCAAGCCAATGTTTTTCCACATTTGCATAATGAAGATAGACATGGCAACTAGAAAATGCTTAATACATTTGATTATGTGGTTATTTTTCCACTAAAGCTTTGGGGCACAACATCAAGTAACTTCTGTTCAAACTACACTCCAGAGAGGTATTACAAGAGAAGGGAATTTGTCCCACTCCTAATTTGAATTCCCAGAAGTTCCAGCCAGTAGAAACTGGGCTACAAATACATCAAGAAAGTCACAAGTTCCCATGTGGCTTGGCAGCCTCTACTGTCCATTAAGACCTGAGCTTAGCCCAAAGGCAATTTACCTTGAAGAAAGTCCCCTGAATAAGTGGGAATAGAATTTCTGCTCAAGCTTGTTTCTATGCAACAGGTAAATAAAGCTTTTCACTTGTGATTCATCTTTAAAATGACAAAAATTTCTGTCGCTACATGATGTGTTTGTAAACTGCAGCAACATATGACCGTATCGTTCAGCAATGGTGATAACAGCAGTCCTTGTTGCTATTGTTAACTGAATCTCACCAGTGTTTGGGTGAGGATCTTCCCAGATCAAAGTCATTCCTGCCTTGTCCCTCCCAGCCTCAATCCTTGCTAAAACAAAGAACTGCCTCCACTTGAACTCCCCCTCCCAATTTCTGTCATTTTGGCCACCCTGCACAGCGGCACTCCTCTGTGGCAGCGGCATCACTAAGCCACTAAAGTAGAGGCCCAGAGCCTTCAGCAGACTCAGCCAGCCCCCTCCGCATCCCTTGCTCATATTTAGGGATGCTTTTAAGGGCTCCGCTTCGTTTCACTCAGGACTTCTATGAGTAAATGCTAAGATTTTTCTCCCTCCGTCATTTAGATAGATGCATACTGTACTGTACATGCTTGTTTATTTATAAATATAAATATAACTAAAATCATAAATATGATCACAGCTATATTTTTGTTGATTATATTTAAACATTTTTCTTCTTTCATCTTTTTTTCCTGTACTGCCATGTGCTGTTCATGTGGGAATTCAGTATAAAAAAATTAATTCAAGGAACAGTAATAAGTTATGCTTACAGATTCTGCTGTCATCTTTATTTTAACAAAGTAGCCATAAGCATGTATTAGCATGACTCTATACTTCTGTATGGTATAACATCCCAACAGTTTCTCAATCAAATTTAACAGAGTGGCTATATAAATAATATTTTGGGGTGGGGGGAAGAACCTGAGCTTTCTTGAGATTGAATAAAAAAATAATACATTTGTTTTAAAAAGAGTGACTGTTTCTGAAACACTTTAAGCCCTTGAGTAGTTTAAATCATAATCCCAGGGCTTTTTATATCTTCTCCACATTAACCTTTTGCTTCGTGTGTGAGGGCTGCAGTTCGGTTGCTACTGGGCAGACAAGACTGCTCTTTATTAATCGGTGATGGGGCAAAGAAGAGGAAGGGGGACGGCCCAGATCACTGGATTGGAAACCACAGGCAAGTTCTAGGCTGCTTTCCAGATTCTCTGCCTTGCTGTTGTTTGTAGATTGATCTCGGTCTGCTGAGTCACCCGCTCAGAACAAAATTGGGCTGCAGAGCACAGGGACCAGGGCACCCCACTATCTCTTTGGCCTTTCCCCCATTATTCAGCCTTTACTATATCAGAATAAAACAGTCTCCAAGTTGATTAAAAACAGGTTACTAATCTGGGGTGGGGTATCACCCTTCTTCATCACCCTGACCTCTACTCCCCTCTTTTATATTATATGAGGGTGAACCCCAAGAGACCTCTTTTATAATCCATCACACCAATTCAGTGACATAATGAGAAACTTTCAGTGGCAATCTTTGGGCATTTGAGGGACTTCTTAAGGGCTATGTGAGTCTCTTCCTCCATGTCCACATTTAACCCCTCTTTTAAAAGAAAACAGAACACCAGAACTGAAATTTTACACACACATCCAGAGACCTCTCCAGATTACAAAGTCCCCAGATGACTTGCAGGTTATGGATTTTCTAATTGTCCCCTATCTCAAATGTAACCTGAAGCTTGTGAGTGACAGCCCCACTGTGTTTGTCTTGTTTACTATTTTGCCTGAGGAAAATCTCTGGGGAGCTCCAAAGTTTGTGTAGGATCTTTTGTGATCTTGACTCTGTACCATTCCAGAAAAAAATATTTGGACAGCCACTTGTCTGGAATGGTATAGAGCACTGATGGCTAACCTTTTCCAGACCGAGTGCCCAAAGCACACATGCGAACCCCCAAAATGCAATGCTTGTGCACACCCTACATGCACCCCACCCCCTGCATGTGCCCCCCACATGCACGATAGGGACCTGAAGAGTAGCTGGCCAGCGGGAGGCACACACGCGTGCATGGCAGAACTGAGCTGGAATAAAAACCACACTCCAGTAGGGTTTTGAAAATGGCCAATTCTGGAGATCACAGTACCCTTTAAGGCAGCGGTCACCATATGGTGGTCCATGGATATCTGGTGGTCCGCGAGAAAATTTTGGTGGTCCGTAGAAAAATTACTTGCATTTCTTATATTGCACCAAATACTATTTTTTTTAAAAAAAAAATTCGTATTAGTGGTCTGCGGGATTGAAAATTATGAATTTAGTGGTCCCTGAGGTCTGAAAAGTTGGTGACCATGCTTTAAGGCCATAAATGCTGGTTTGGAGATTCCTTCTTTATAAACATTGCAAAACTAGGCCTGGATTCCTTAAACAGAAGCAAGGGAATGTGCCAGCAAAGATAATGTCTCCTTCCATAATATGAGAAAATTAAAGCAAGATGTTGCCACTATGGCCAAGGATAGAAATCCAAATGAAAGTATCCCGAAAGATCACTGTCCACCATGCTCTTGAACAAATCAATCTGGTGTGTCATAATGTAGGCCCCAACCATATGATCAAAGTTGTGATGCACGTAAAAGGGGCAAGGCTTTGACTTTTTTGACCCTCCCTGAAGGGATGTCCACTCCCTTCCTTTGCAATTTATTGCACTGCTCTTATTCATAGGTATTCCCCCTCCGCTTTAATATTAAGTTCTCTTTGTAACTGTAATAAGACACACATCATTAAGGAGTATCATTCTACGAGACAACACTGCCAATTAAAGTTGATTTTTCCACTGGTAATTTTTGACCTCTTTTCCCAGAGAGTCCTCTCACTTTCACAATAATAAAACTGAAAGCAAGCAAGTCATTGCTTTATTTTGAAACCTCCAACTCTTAATGAATATATTGAAACCCAGGAGAAAAGCCTAACCTCAAATGACACATTTTTATGAATAAGATTTTGGTACTACCTTGAGAGACTGAAGCAGCTGCTTTTCTATCTCTGTTTTTATTTTTATCCCTTTCTTTTTATAAGTAACTCAAGGTGTCCCAAAGTTGCTTTTTCAAGAAGCAACTTGATTTTCTTGTTTTTCTTTAAAGACAGTTTTGCTTCTCATCCAAGAAGCCTCTTCAGTTCTGGCTGAAGCTTCTTCACCTGACTTCAGTCAGAACTGAAGACGCTTCTTAGGTAAGAAGTGAAAGGTCTTCAAAGAAAAACAAGAAAGTCCAGTTGCCTCTTGAAAGAGCACCTTTGGGACCACCTTGACCTGGATGATTGAGAATCTCCATAGGCATGTAACTCAAGGGGGTGAATATACCTAATACTCCCCTCTCTCCCTATTTTCCCCACAACAACCCTGTGAGGTAGGTTGGGCTGAGAGTGAGTCAGTCACCCAACCGGCTTTCATGGTTTAAGGCAGGCTTAGAACTCACAGACTCCTGGTTTCTGAGCCAGCCCCCATCCTTTCCCCACTAGACCAAATAGGCTCACTTATTCCACGGCTCCCGCGCCGAATTCCCACCCGCGCCTCCCTCTTGCATGCTTGGAAGCGCAACGACTCACGTCTGAAGCATCCTAACCCACTTTTTTTTAGCCCACGACACCACCGAGGACAGAGAGGGGCTCGCTTGCCCCGAATCCGGCAATGAAGGGAACGCCGGTTCGTAGGAAGGTGGAAACCGGTGACACATTAATGACCTCGCGGAAGCTTCGCGGGAGGGGAGAGAGGCACTTTTCTTCCTTCTCCTCAGCGCCTCATTTACAGGCCTGGCGCGCGCGGTGCCACCACAGCCGCCGGCTCTAAAGCGGGAGCGCGAGACGCAGCTCAGCGCGTGCGGAACTGTCTCGCATCTGTCGGAGAGCAAAGCCTTTCCCTTAAAAGATCAATTCCTTAACGCAAGAGGAGCGTGGTTTTCCCGCGTTCCCTCAGATTTTGGGGGGGGGGGGAAGGAAGAGGTTGGCATCCACCACGACCCAAGTTCTTTCGGACTGAGAAGTCGGCTTTCCTCCTCTTAGGGCAATATGACTTGTAGAAAATATGACTTCAGTAACAGAGTTGTCAATGCCTGGAATGCACTGCCTGACTCTGTAGTTTCTTTCCCCAAACCCCCAAAACTTTAAGCTTAAACTGTCTACTGTTGACCTCACCCCGTTCCCAAGGGGTCTGTAAGAGGCGTCCATAAGCGTACCAACGTGCCTACCGTCCCTGTCCTAATGTTTCCTTCAGTTGTATTCATTTTATCTATTCAATTCATGCTTATATATATTAATATGTATTTGACTAAATAAATAAATAAATAAAATATGCACAAGTCTTACCCACCCACCCCAGTCAAAAGAAAGATGATTTGCCTGAAGATGCCGCGGCCCCGCCGTTAGGAAATCCTAATCCCGTTTGCAAAAGCAACCCAGCGAGCAAATTGGCCGCCTGGTCTTTCACATGCAAGAGGAGAAGGGTGGGCTTGCTGCGGCTTTTTATTTGCAAGCCTTGTCGCCACTAACGGAAAATGGAAAGCACTGAGGGCATTTCCCGCGCAACACCCCCCCCACACACACACGAGAGAAAACACAGTGCAAGTTACAGTTCCCTTTTTGTTTGTTTGTAACCGCCTAATTTAAAATCGTCGGTGAGAATCGTTCCAACCCGGGTCCTGACATTCTGGCAGTTCCGCTTCTCGAAATTTGGCAGATTTAACGCTGGAAATATGCGGACGACCACAAGATGGCAGGGTCGGCTTTTATCTTTTTCTGGGTGATCGCTCGGACTTCTGCGATTCAGGCCCGACAGCACTAGTTTCCCACAGGAACGCCTTTCTGTTTCTCTTCTCGGGATTGTTAATCCCTGTTTTCCGCAAGCGGAATCCGCTTCTGTCTTCCCAAAGGCCGCCCCCCTTCCCTTCCTTCCCTTCCCACCTTTGCAGGCTAACTAAGCCCGTCTTCCTTCTCCATTTCCGCTCGGTATTTTTCCTCAATTAGGGAACCCGAGTAAAAAGTGGCCTGAGAAAGGAAATCCCACTTCAATTCCCTTTCGTAACAAGCCGCGACGCTGCGCCGTCCAACGTGAGGCACGGACGGGGTTCGAACCCGCGATCTTCGGTTTACGAGACCGACGCCTTACCACTTGGCCACCGCGCCTGACGGGCTAGCAGCAGGGAAAAGCAGCCAGTGGAAGGAAGGTTCCGGATTCACGGTTCCACGCGCCTCGTGCTCAGGATCCAGCGGGGGAGGGGGGGGAGATCCAATCTAAGCAGGCCGTCGTTCTTCTATTTTGTGTGGGTTTCCCCCCCACACACACCTTCACCCCTAGTTTTGCAATCCCAAATCGAAAAGAAGCAGCGCCCGGCTCCTTTCCCCGCCAACCAGCGCGGCGATTTTATTGCACACCCAAGCAGAAGAAACAAGAACGGCAACCCGCGCACGCCGCTTGCCCCGAGAGATTGCGATCCTCAGTTCACTCCGGTCCCTGGCCGCGCACGAGTTCCTCCAAAGCTTCAATTGGCGCAGAAGCGAGTCCCGGGAACCTTTCTCCGCTTCTCCCGAGGATACGCAATAATCCGCCGAGGCGAAGGAGTCCGGCCGCCCATCGCACCGCCGGATTCCCCACCGTGCAAATGCAAAAGGCAGCCCGTTTACGATTTCTCGGGGATGGCTGGCTCCGGCCTCCTCCGGCCGCTCGGAGTCGGCGTAGCGAGGCGGATTACAGTTTCACGACGAGGGGAAGCAGCCATTTTTAACCCCGCCGTTCAATGGCGGGAGACGGGCTGCAGCGCCTGCTTGCAAGCGGGAGCGGCGGAATTGCTACGCTTGCACTTAACGGGAGCGAGGCGCTTCCCTCACAGGCCAGGGCAAATGGATTTATTTATATTTATGTATGTATGTATGTATGTATGTATGTATGTATGTATGTATTTAAAGCTGGTCTTCAGTGAATCGTTGCTTGTAGAAGCCGAACTGGGTTCTCCAGACGAACTGTATTCTCCACACGGGAGTCCTGGCAAAAGAAGACACAAGAAAAGATGGCTCGGTCTCTTCTCGTCAAAGCCGCTGCTCGTTCTTTGCATTATCGCTTCGGGGAGACGGCGGTATCTTCTTCTTTGGATTCGCCACCTGCTTTATATGTTTAGCTGATTTCGGTTGCAGACTTTGATTTGCTTAATGGGCAGGAGTTTCAAACATGAGCGCTGCCTTGGACTGGGTATCTCCGAGCATATACAGAGTGCATTCCCTTTCCCCTTTAAGGAATTTAAAGATTTTGTTGTTGTTGTGATTTCCTTCTCTTTTCCCCTTCCTCTCTCCCTTCTCAATTTATACTGCCCCTTTTATTCTGTTCATTTATTTAAAAAATCTACTCAATTAAAAGCAGTTCTAAAGCATATTTTGCAGTAGTTATTTATTGTTTCTCTCAAAGTCCCTTCCCACTTTTAAAAGTTACTGAGGACTCAAAAAAAAATATTTTGATTGAATGGGTTATACAATGTTTACCATATTAAAAACTGATCTATTTGCTGCTGCCACTGCTCCTCAGGAATGTTGGATGCGGTTTTAATATTGTATTATTTTTCAACATAAATCGGCAAATAATTTTGATTTCAAGGACCCCTGAAAAGATCTTGGGGAACTCTCAAGAGTACTAGAACTGCATTTTAAGAAGCATTGCACTAGATCATCTGGAAAAACAGCCATAGGGTAAAAATTCAAGATGGACTAATAATCTGGTAAACATACCTACTTTGGAAGATAAACCCTTAAGCCTGAGATTCTTATGTACAGTAATTGGAATATTCATGTTGACATCTAGCAGCCACTATGAATAACGAACTGCATAAAAACAGTTCATAGCTATTAAAGGTGGCTAATTGGGTTGTTCAGTTGATGTCAAACCTTAGCACTACAAAACAATATTGTGTGTCAGTTTTTAAAAGGTAAACAACATTGCAATAGGATGTTTATGCCGTTACCATTCCTGCCTAACAATACACATAGAGGCATACCATAGCTAACCTCAACAAGATCTGCTCCCTGAAATGGATGAGTGTTATAAATAGCACCTTCCAAATTGCCAAGTATCTAAAAACACAAATGCCAAAACATCTTAGGGAGGTATTTACACACGCAAGGTTTGAGGAGCTAGATACAATGATTAAATATGAATGATTTAACGAAATTCCTTATAACAAATGTCCTTGTACCGGTATTTGTAGAGCTCCAGCAATAGAAGCCCTAACACGTGTATTATTTTAACTATCAGATGTATAAGAAAGAGACTGGCATCTTGGATTGTTCATCAGACAAACAAACTATTAGGACCCTCATTAGACAGATAAACAAACAGTTGGAAAGAACCTTGTAGGTCATCTAGTCCAACCCCCTGCCCAAGCACGAGACCCTACACCATCCCCCACAAATGGCAGTCCAATCTCCCCTTGAAGGCCTCCCATAACTTCTGAAGGCAAGACTGTTCCATTGGTTGATTGTTCTCACTATCAGAAAATTTCTTATTTTTAGGTTGAATCTCTCCTTGATCAGTTTCCGTCCATTATTCCTTGTCTGGCCTTCGGGTGCCTGCCTTGGAAAATAGTTTGACCCCTTCCTCTAGCAGCCCCACAAATATTGGAACGCTGCTATCATGTCTCTCCTGGTCCTTTTCTTCACTAGACTAGCCATGTCCAGATTCTGTAACCATTCTTCATATGTTTTAGTCTCCAGTCACCTAATCATCCTGGTTGCTCTTCTCTGCACTTTTTCTAGAGTGTCAACACCTTTTTTATAGTGTGGTGACCAAAACTGGATGCAGGATTCTAGGTGTGGTCTTATTAAGGCTTTATTGAGTGGTATTGTAAGGGATTGTATATTGTATAGAGTGGTATTGTACGGGATACGTTGGTTCACTGGCTAAGATGCTGAGCTTGTCAATCGAAAGGTCGGCAGTTCAGCAGTTCGAATCTCTAATGCCGCATAACGGGGTGAGCTTCCGTTACTTGTCCCAACCTAGCAGTTTGAAAGCACATAAAAAATGCAAGTAGAAAAATAGAGACCACCTTTGGTGGGAAGGTAACAGCGTTCCGTGCACCTTTGCCATTGAGTCATGCTGACCATATGACCACAGAGACGTCTTCAGACAGCGCTGGCTCTTCGGCTTTGAAACGAAGATGAGCACTGCCCCCTAGAGTCAGGAACGACTAGCACATATATGCGAGGGGAACCTTTGCCTTTACCTTAGAGTGGTATTAGTACCTCACTTGATCTTGATTGTAATTTGTATCCCTCTGTTAATGCAATTATGTTAGCATTGGCTTTTTTGGCTCATATTTAACTGGTTGTGCACTAAGACTCCAAGATCCCTCTTACAATTACTGCTATTAAGCCTGGTTTCACCCGATCTATATGCGTACTTTTGGTTTTTCTTGCCTAAGTGTAAGACTTGACTTTACATTGAATTTCATTTTGTTAGATAGGGCCCAGTATTCAAGTCTGTCAAGATCCATCTGGATCTTGAGTTTATAGGGTATTAGCTATTTCTGCCAGCTTAGTACCCTGTTTCTCTGAAAGTAAGACATCCGCTGATAATAAGCCCAATCGGGCTTTTGAGTGCATGTGCTAAAATAAGCCCCCCCCTGAAAATAAGCCCTCCCCAAAAATATTTAAACACATGCGCAGCCGGTCCCTGCCATTTCCTCTGGTTTCCTCCATGTGCCCCAAAATAATAAGACCTCCCTGAAAATAAGTCCAAGGGTTCAAAAAAATATAAGACAGGGTCTTATTTTCAGGGAAACACGATATCATCTGCAAATTTGGGAAGTTCCCCTTCTATTTCCTCATCTAAATCGTTTATGAAGATATTGAAGAGTACTAGGCCTAAGATGGACCCTTGTGGTACCACATTGCTTACTTCCCTCCATGTAGACGCAGACCCATTAAGGACTTAAGAGCTACATATTTCATGTGTGGTCAAAGCCCCCGAATTGCATACAATACAACCCCTTTATCTGAGTAAAATAGCTGAGATCTACATACTATATATAGGCCTGATAAAGGTAACTTGTTAGGAATATTGCGTTCCTGATTTATCCTCTATTTAATTTGTTTCCTGTACTTCCCTTTTATATATGATTCTGCTGTTTTAAACATGTTTTATGTTTTATTTTGAATGTTTTATGTATTTTGATATGGCCTAGAATCAGTAACAATGAAGTGACCTACCAATATGACCACTCTGACAGGCATCATGGAATTGTAGTCCAGTACAGTTGAAGGCACTTCTGAGGATTATAAAGAGGGCAGAACCTCATCAAAGTTGGCTGATGTCAAAATGTTAAATAAGATCAGATTTGGATTATTAGGTGTTTGGAAAGGTGAATAAATAAATATATGTAACATTGAAGATGCTCTAGTCTACCCTAATCTTTTGAAACATTTTTTTATTATGGCATAATTTTAATTCTTGTTTCTTTTATGATTTGTATTCATAGTTTGCTACTCAGAGTCATGTTTATGAGATAAGCAGCTACTGCATATAAATGTAATTGTCAAGATTAAGATAGGTGAAATCACAAAGAATTGTCTGCGTGCCTAAAACTGCAGTAGCAGGACTGGGGATTTAGATGACTTCGGATGACTCAGTCCAAACAACCAATTTTCAAGCATTTGTCTTTGTTTAATAGAATGCCTCTCAGATACACTGGTATTGTGTGCTTTTTAAAAATGGGTTTCTAACATTCTCCATTCCTCTTTCAGTTTTTTTTCCTTGCTTCCTTCTTTTTGGGGAGGAGTGCTTCAAGGTTAATGGGGTACTAGCTGCTGGTCTGACTTTCAAGTATGGCATACCAAAATGGCAGTGAATATGGAGAACTGGTTTAGAAAATCATTTAAAGGAAATATTTTCAAATAAATTCTCAGGGGTACAAGGGAGTATTATTGAACCTAGTTGTGCAGTGGCTAAGGGATGTATATAAATGTCCTGTCTTTCCTTGTTTAATTTTCTCTCAGGTTCAGCAGTCTCCCTGAGGAACTTCTGTTAAATCCCCCTAGGAAAATTTTCATTAGCAGAATTACCTGAACAAAAGTTTTGTCCCCGGATAACTCTTGAAGAATATCTTCTTCCTCTGAGAAATTATTCATTTAATTTGTCTGCTCCCAAATTTGGTGGACAACTTCAAAGAACTAGCTGTTTTTTCTCTTTTTTGACTGCATATTAAAACTCAGAGGAGGTGAATTAGGCATATGGCAAATCAGTTTAAAGCTTTTTCTGCCATTTTGCCACAACATCCCCTTGATGAATGGGATTTTGCTACTTTTCTTACAGTGGAGTGCTAGCTCCACTTACACACAATAAAACTTACCGTATTTCTAAATAAAGAAGCAAAGTTAGCCTATTTTGGAACTATGAAATTTCTTGTAATATGTTGACTGCGAACAGAACAACAAGTGGTTTAGCTAACTGGTTTAAAAAGGATTAAACTGCAGCCGGAGCTAATTTAAATTACCATAATCCCCACTGGAGTGAGGAAATTTATTCCTGGGCAAAAAAAGTATGCATGCAATTGTGGCTTCAATTTTAATTATCCCACAGAACATAGAATGGACTTTCACAATGGGATGACTGCAAACTTCACTCAATGGTGGTCAATATCTGAAATAAAGAATTAAAGAAAAATTGTTCCACAAATATGCCAGGTTCTCAAAGGATTAGAATTAGATATATATTTAGGTCGTAGTCTCAGACAAGTCCAGACACGGGAGCTTTGTTTTCTTTAACTGTTTTTGTGTTACTCCTTCTGCTGCACAGGCAATTAGGATGACCAAAGGTTCACTGGGAAAAATAAATCAAGAGTTATATCGATGATAGTGAGAGATGAGCAGTCAATTCAAATAATACTTGCTTTTGATTCTGATCAACAATTTCTAAGGCATCATTCAGGAATAACCCAAAAAAATAAAAAGTCTGTTTTTGAGGCATTGGCTTAGTATTTTACAACTCATTTCAGGAACTATTTTAAATTCCAGCAGGCTTGTTCAAATAGAACCCTCGCATAACAGTGTCACATTAGAAGACATTTAGCTGCCAATTTTATTTTCTCTTAATGACCTTTTGGCAATATACAGATCAAATTATGCTGAGAAAGGGCAGGCTTTTGCAAAAAATGAATGAGTTGTTGTATTCTGTATCCTATTCTCTCTGCAAATATGGGAATAAAGGTGCACAAATTGCTTGTTTGCCTAATACACTGTGCTGTGGTAAGTGTATGCTCTTATTATGCTCTTATCAGCATTTTATTATCAGGAATAATGAAATACAACTTGGGTTTTTGGACTGCTGTAGGAATCTAACTTCTGCTGGGGCCCCTGGGTTCGAGTCAACTCTAATTACGTGAGAATAACTGGGCTCAATGTTGTTATGTTGGTTTGCTGCAACCATGGTTGGCTCAATAAATCCAGCTGTTTGCCACTCTAATCCAGCTGCATGAACCATGTTTTGGTCCAGTACAATGCGCAATCCTAGCCAGTGACTAAACAGTAGTACAGATAGCAGAAAAATTATTTTGCCTCCACAGATTAAGGACTACCTTTTTCTGATAGATTAGTGACAAGGACTAAATTTGTACCTGGAAAACTGAGAACAAAAGTCAGAATAGAAAATAATGTAGCTTGTTAAACATTTTAAGGATTTCAGCTACGTAGGCGATGGATGGATGGTAAAATCATCAAATAACAATTCAAAAGATTTCAATCTCTTTGGGTACGGGGCCTCCCTGCCAATATTGCAGATACCATGGTGTAGCCACGTTTGTTAATAGGAAAGCTCTTTATCCTGCAGAACATCGATGCTGAATAAATGTTTACATGATAGAGGTAGGCGCGATGTACAACTGACCCCAAAATTTCCATTGTTAAGCAAGACAGTTGTTAAGTGAGATTTGCCCCATTTTGCGACCTTTTTTTGCTGCAATTGTTAAGTGAATTCTGCTGTTGTTAAATTAGTAACATAGTTGTAAGTGAATCTGGCTTCCCCAATGACTTTGCTTGTCAGAAGGTCTCAAAAAGTGATCTGGGATATTGCAACTGTCATAAATACATGACGGTTGCCAAGCGTCTGAATTTTAATCACATGACCGTGGGAATGCTACAACAGATGTGTGAAAAACAATTCTCTCAATTTTTTCAGTGCTGCTGTTTCTCTGAATGATCACTAAATGAATGGTTGTATCTTATGTAGATCTGATTAGTTTTTAGTTCAGCCATTTGTATCCTGTGGGACAATAATTTAGTTTACTTTATTGTCATTGCACATGGTACAACAAAATTAAATGCCGTCTTCACTGTACATTATAACTATAAAAATAAAAACACAAATCTACATCCTTTACATTCTATATAATTGAAATTGGAAACCCGATATTGCACTATACCGTAGAATTCAATATGGTTACTGCCCTGGGATAGAAGCTGTTTTTCAGCCTATTTGTCCTTGTTTTTATTATCCTGATCGTCTGCCAGATACTAATAGTTCAAATAAAGGGTGCTCAGGATGAGATGGATCTTTAAGAATGTTTTGAACTTCCTTAAGGCAGCGGGAGCTATAAAGCTCTTCCAAAGAGGGGAGAGGACAACCAATGATCCTCCAGGCAATGACATTGACCCTCTGGAACGCTGTCCTATCTGCCACTGTGCAATTTGCAAACAATACACAGATGCAGTAAGTTAAAATACTCTCTATAGTGCAGCGGTTGAAGGCCACCAGCAGTTTTTCATTCAGTTGGTGTTTCCTGAGAAGTCTCAGGTAGTATAATCTCTGCTGGGCCCTTTTGACCAATGCTGTAATGCGAGTGCCCCAGGTCAGGTCCTCTTTTATGATAACACCCAGAAACTTTAAACTGCCCACTTGCTCCATTCGGTCTCCATTGATCAGCAAGCGCTGGATGTTTGATCTGTTCCTTCTATAGTCCACTATAAGCTCCTTGGTCTTATTTGTGTCAATAGATTTGCCCCAGGAGTGGAAAAATGAAATAGGGGTGATCTGTTGTAGTTCCACTGCCTTGAAAAAGGGCCTAATGAACCATGACTGGGTTTGGATATGTGTTCTTAATTAGATCCTAATCAAATTCCCTACTGAAGTTGACCAAAGTAAATCTTGGATAAGATTGGAATCCAAAGCCTCTCTCGCAAGCTGCTCAAGCATTTTGAACATTTTGGAAGTAATATCTGATCTCATACATGAGTTTAGAAGCGCCTATTTTTTCCTAACACGATGGTGGTGGATGGAAGAATTTAATTTTACTGTCACACATAATTTCATCCAACCTAGGTACCATGCAGTTGCATTTCACACTTTTAAAGGTGGGGGAAATGTATTATAATGGTGTCCCCCCTCCCCAGACTGGAGCGTTTTTCTAATAGCTCTTGGTCTTGGCATTCACACTTGTTGACAGCCATGTTCACACCCTGGAAATCTTTGGATAGCATTGCTTGATCAAATGGCAGGTTCCTCTAATGAGGAAGGTTTTCCTTCTGTAATAAATGTTGCCACAGAAATTGGAAATCTGTAGGAGTATGCATAAAATTCTCCTTTTGTTTGGGAGTTAAGTGTGAATCTCCCCATTTTCATAAATGTTCGAGTCTTATCTTGGTTTGACAGCTGTGGGGCCAAAATATTAGTAGGTTCATTTTAAAAGGTTCTTGCAAGCCTTTTAAGATGCATCTTCAAATCCCCTCCAGGCTCCTGACATCCTAACTAACCATTGTATAGTCGGCCAGCAATATGGCAATCTAAGATGTGCAATTTATATTCCAATGGAAATCTCACTGGGGTAGGTGATGATTCTTCCTGTTTCTACTCATGAAAACAGGAAGGACGGTTTACAGCAGGTATCTTCAAACTTGGCAACTTTTAAGACTTGTGGACTTCGATTTTCAGAATTCCCCAGCCTGCATGGGGAAGTCCAGCTGAAGTCCACAAATCTTAAAAAGTTGCCAAATTTGGAGACTCCTGATTTACAGCAGCAACACTCATTGTAGGACAGGTTTTTTAAAAACCCAGGATGGGATAGGTTTTTAAAAAGACAACTTTTTAAAAAGGTGCCAGTCTCTTGGCCCTTTTTGTCCTCTCCCCTTTACATTGATTTTACACACATAATGCAAAGCCAAACTCTGCCTTATTTATGGTATGGCATGTATGAACCCCATAAATTGTAGTTTGGAGGTTGTCTCCATTTCAGATGCTGGACACAAGCTGGAGCGGGCTTTTACATTTATGTACCGTTAGTGAGTTTTCCAGAGGAATCCCGAGTTAAGTTCAAGTTAAGGCAGACCCATAGACAGATTGTCTCTAACCTGTGTTCTTCGCGAATTATCAGCCTGCAGTCTTAAAAACATTGATGAAAATCCCAGAAGTTTCAAAAATCATTCTGAATTGGGGACAGATTTGGTGATACCATTGAGGAACATTAACTAATGGAATAATGAGGTTCTAACTCTGAAGTTACGCTCTTCTTGGCAAAGGATTCCGTACTAAACTGGCATATTAAGGTGAAAACATCAGGCGACAGGAAAGCTTTCTCTGTCATTCTAGAAAGCCACTGTCAATTAGAACAAGCAAAGCTGATTGAGCCTCAGTAAGCAAAGTTTTGGCGTAAGGCAATGTCCCATAACATTCAGAGTAGTAATGCAATTTTGTTCCCCACTGGGGGGGAAAAAATCACTCCTGAAAGCTGGCAAATATTTAAGTATTTGCAGTATATTTTTCTGGCATCCAGCATACTTTATATAACTCAGCAATCTTACAAGTTAAGGCAAGAGGATTAGTCCCTTGTGATGGGATAAATGAAGGGAACTGAAGCTGAGAGAAGGGCCTTGGAACTCAATAGTTAATTGAGGGATTTTGCTCCAGTTCATCTGACACAAAGTGAGGAAACTTCACAATCCCTCTTAGAATGAAATAAATGAATGAATTTAGTTAGGATAAGCCATCGATTTAATTTGCTGTAAACTCTAAAACCGGACAGAAATGATGCAACCCATTATAAATAAAGATAACAAATCAGGAAGGATCATAGTTTGTGTATGTGACAGCGAATGAATGTGAATTGGATTTTTACAAAAGGGCAAGAGATAATTCCATTTAACACAGCAATGCTAAAAGAAAACAGAGCTAACCAGTTATTTCACCTATGTGCTCAGGACAAAAATTAGTGCATCTAAGTAAAAGCAAGACATTCTGTACAAAATGAATACATCTTTTTTTTTTTTTACATTCTAGTGAGGCACATGAAATACAAACTTAGTTCTATTTTATATATACACATTTACAGTAGATTGTTTGGGTAGGGATGGCAAAATAAAGATCAGATAAAAATAAAAGACTTCGAACATATAAAACCTGTGGCCAATAGCATGAATTTCAATAGACATGAATTCTGTACATACTGTAGTCAAGTAGAAGGCACAAAAATACTAAAATCATGCAAAATAATTTTTTTTTTAAAAAATCCAATCCTTACACATAACTACGTTCTGTGCAATAAAGCGAAACTACAATAGTGGTTCCCACAATAAAAAAATACAGCAATTCTCAATTTCTATCAGTACCAAAACACATTGGAAATTGAACATAGCTACTGCCTTGTAACATACAGATCAAAGATGCTTGTGTTTTTTTTCTGCCCTGCTCATCTTGAAAGACCAGCTTGCTAATTTCATAAGTTGGGAGTGAGCAGTGATAAATCTGAACTGAGGATTTGTGCAATTGTAACTCCAGTCTTTAATGGTGAAGTGTTTCCATCTTTTCCTCTTGTAATCTTACTTATGTACATGCATGGGCATTCTGAACAGCCCCTATCTGTAATTCTGAGGTGTTGACATGCCACTTCAGAAGTACAAGGATAACACTAGATTAATTTTCCAAAAAAAATGAACACTTAAGATCAGAAAGCAGAAGGGGAACACACTCTTAATTTTTCCTATCATCAACAAGGGGAATCTAAGGTTCCAGGGAAGCGATATATTTTTTTCTTGCCAGGAATACAATCGCAGCCAAAGGAAGTCAACTTTACCCCGTTTACCAGCCAAAGAGGGAGTTGCTACAAGGGCCTCACTTTGCCAGAAACAAAACTCAGCTACAGGTGACCATTGCTTTGGGAATGCAGAAAAGGGAAGAATATGTGCAGCCAGTTCTTTGTCCTAAAGCAGGGGTCTGCAAACTTGGCTCTTTTAAGATTTGTGGACTTCAACTCCCAGAGTTGAAGCTTTGCTGGCTTTGCTCAGCTTTGCTGGCTGAGGAACTCAGGGAGTTGAAGTCCACAAGTCTTAAAAGAGCCAAGTTTGCAGACCCCTGTCCTAAAGGAAGAAGAGCCACCAATGTTATTTAAGCCAAAATACCAGAAGCAGCTTGGATTTATAACCTAAAACTTTGTTTTAGCCTCTCTTTATTTTCTTTCTCTTCATATCCCATAACTGAAAACTCAAAAGCCAGATAAATAGTCGTCAAGGCTTCTGTCATTATTTGAAAGCTAAAATTCAGAATTGGAATTCAGAATGACTGATCAATTCTTAAAATTAAACATGTTTTGATAACATTTTAGTTTTCACTGAGAGATTTAAGCTTGTGCCCTACTATATAGATTACTAGATAGGAAATTTCTAGTTTATTTGTTGCCGAGATGAATGATGTTTTCCTAAAATTCACAATTTTAAACAATGGATGCAGGAAAAGTGACTAAACCTCCCACATCGTAGAATTCAAAGTAGAGCAGTTCAAATGTATCTTGTCTAATGTAATATGCAACTGTATTCATGATTTCAATGAAAAAAAAAATCAAATCTACAACTTTAGTGTAAGATCCATGGTGGTCAGAATGCCTTAAATCCTACTAAAAGTTTTGAAAATTACTGTTTTTAACCCCAGGGATTACTGGGGTTAAAAGTTTGTTGTCCAGTGAACTTGTTACCTTTAGAGATGCAGTTGTTCTTTTTTGCTTTCATAGAATACAAACTGGATCGAAGGCACTCCAACAACTAGAAGTAGGGACAAGAAGCAATATGGGAGACTGAGAACCAAGTGTCTCAGTTTCAGCCAGCTGTTCCTCAACCTTAGCAGAATTTTGAAGTTCTATTAAAGCTGCTGGATCAGGTGAAAGCAAACTATTTGTTCTAACTATGTTTGGATTGTTACATCAGTGCCTTGCCCCATTGTATAAATACACAAGAAATCCCGGTTCAGTAGACAAGCACATACTAATGTACTTTAATTTAAGCAAGCATAAAAGTGTTCTGACAGTGTGATGAGAAATTTTGTTGAGAAAACAAACTATTGGTATATTCCCATTAGAAATTCCCTTTGCTAAAAGTGACTCCTCCTATCTATTTAGCAGCCTCTCATTCTCAGGTTTGCACATGGATTAGGTTGACTTCTTTGCAACATGCACTTTGCACTGCTGATCTACAGGAGCTGACAAATTATTTTGCTCAACAGACAGCAACAAAAATTTACTTAAGGAACCCCTGCAAATAAAACCTTGTGTTCTTTTGAACATAGAATGAGAATTACTGTTTGAAGCATAACATTGATCTTGTCCCTACTGGATAATTTCTAAAATATGTGGACTTCCAAAATTCTTAGCAGTTGAAATCTTTAAAAAAAACCACTTCCAGTGATGAAGATCCTGCAATTCACTGGGAACATCTGTAAACTTTAAAATTAGGGCATTTTTCCTAGCAAACAAGCTTTGTGCCTAAAGATTAAACCCAATTTTAATTAGCAACACTCCTATTCATGTCCTGGGTGGCAATCTTTTTTGTGCAGCACAAATGTATCCATACATATTCAGAATTAGTGACTTTCTCTCAGCTAGAGGCCTATCATAGTTTCAATATAATCCAGCAAGCCACCCTGCTTCCATTTTCCACTACTAAAAACACCTAACTCCTGCAGCCTTGGCTCAGAAGCATGTAAATGGACCTGTCTCAAAAGTCCCATCATATTCAATCAAAAGTAAACAGTTACCCTCTCTTAATGTGCTACAGGGCCTCCTTTTTGGCCTTATTATTGCATTATAACACAATGTTGTACTGCTGGCCAAACATGTTCATCAGAAGAGCTTTTCAACAACTCCTGATCTGAAGTCATGCTAGAAAACGTTAGCATCTGTAGAAACCTATGTCCAGGTACATGAATTCTAAACAAGCTATGCTGACAAGCAGGCCTCGGGTATCTGCATTTATTTCCCACAACCTGTTGTGCTAAAGCAAAGGCAGTCATATACTACAAGCAAACAACTGGCAAAAAGAAATTGTTGGCTCCTAGAAACATCATCAAAACATAGCTTCAGAATTTCTAGGGATCATCTATGAGCAAAGAAGAAAGCAAATGGACACAAAGACTCATTTAAAGACAACCATGTGTGGATTGAGGTTTGGTAGCAGAGGACTTAATGAAGTCCCCTGATTTATAAGGGAATCAGATGATCTAATCCAGCTTTTCTTGACTTGCTTCTTTCTGGAAGGACTGGATGATAGTTTACCGTGAAATGCACCATTGACCTAAGAGGCACCACATTGGGAAGGTTTCTCTCCCTCAATGCTTGCTAATCCAAACCAATTTAATCATCTGCAAGCAAGACTGCCTTTCTGCCACCCCTTGGAAACTACTTCACTCTCCTCAGTCAGAATTATTCCTGTGTTTCATATAAAACCCTTCTTTCAGTTTCTATCCATTCACTTCTTCATCTCCTAACTCGTGGAGGTTTCTCTCTCTGTCTCTCTCTCTCAGAACCTCTCCCCCTCAATCTTCTCCAAAGTCAACATGCCCAATTCTTTCAGCTTTCAAGAACTTTCAGATACATTTTGCTTCCTGCCCGTCAACTCAACTGAGGAAGTCATCATCTCCTCTCTCTCACCATTAAAATATCAGCAGGATAAACCAAAAACAAGCTGGACTAAGTAGCCTTAACCTCACTCTTGAAAGGCAACCTGTAAAAACATAAATTCTCCAGAGGTCTGTGGTTGTTACATAAAGTACCAACCTTCCTTCCCAAGCAGAGAAAGGACACATTGCTGGGGTGGATATTGTAGAAAAGTGGGGGAATGTGGTTCCTTCTGGAGTAGGATTCCTTCCAGCCTATGCAAGGCATTGGCAAATCCTGACTGGGAAAAGAATTCAGGATTCTCCTGTATTTTGATTGTGACTTGACTATCTAAAAAGGAGGTAGTGATGCAATCAGTTTCATTCCTACCAAATGCAGAAGGTCAAAAGCAAAGGAGGTATTAGAAGAAGTTTAGATGTTGAGTAAAAAGTAATGGCTGGCTCTAGCAAGTATCATCTTGCATTAACTATTAGCTGTCTTCCTAATTAGAAAACACAGCCAATAAACACAAGGCTGTGACTCCACACACACAGTCTCCCCCCCCCCCCATTCATACATCTGCAGAAATACTTGTTCGAATGTGAAATACTTAAGTACAACATAATGTTATAATTTATATACCATCCCAACATATAATTTGGAAACGGGTTTCAATGCTTAGAAGCTTAAACTGAATAGAGTGACCTCAGATTCAATCTTTTTCTTTGTAGAGACTCTCAAATTAATCACACAAACTTTACTCAGGACACCGCAAGGAAAAAAAAAGACAGCTTAATTTGAAAATGGAAATGTGCTTATGAAAGAAAACAATACATATGAACCAATGATAGTTTTTTTATCCATTACACAGAGCATGCAGTTCCCTTTCACGTGTGATGCAATCTTGGGGCTTCCTAGTCTAAAAATGACTACAGATCACATCATACTTTGACACCACCTATACTGAACAGGGTTTATAAAATTGTAATGCAGATATCCAGGGAGGATATCTTGCGCCTACCTTTGGTGTGGGGAGACCATGAAGCCTGCACACAAGTCATTACAGAATAACACATTCCTCTTCTCTCACATACATGTGACTGCACATATTCATGCACCATAATTGTTACTGCAATGCATATAAAGCCTGTGGTTTTGTTTTTTGTTTTGTTTTTTGTTTAATCAAAGCACATCTCAGACAGGAACAGAAAAATCTTTAAGTGAAAAGACAAAACTCATTTCCAACATGGTCCCTGCACAAGTCTTCACTTAACTTTACAGATTTCCTTTTAGAGCATGCCTGGGTAGTGATATGCAAAATGTTATGAGGATTTGCTCTGAAAACAAATGCTTATGTTACAGAAGCAAAACTGAAAAGAAAAAGGAAGGAGGAGGAGGAGGAAGAGGAGGTGATAGTGTGGTGATGATAGCAAGGGCAAGGGCAAGAGACATGAAGACATGAACAGCCTGAATCAATGTGAGAATATTTATTGATGGCACAAAGTGAGCTGAGTATTTTCCTGTAACTGTAGGAAGCTGTGATGCTCGATGAACAGTTGTTTTTGGCTTTTCTGCGCTAATCACCCCCAGTGAAGTAGGCAAAACTTTTCAGTGAAACTCCAGAATTGCATCAAATAAATATTAGCGTGTATAAACAAACAACTTTTTCCTAAACCTGTTAAAAAAAACCATTTAAAATGCTGCCTTGTCTCTAAGAACAGGGTCAATGTCACCCACGAGTGCCTAAAAGCAATATAAAACAGAGTGATTTAAAAACAATTGGTTTCTATTTGTTATGGTGGCAGCCCCGAGTTCTCAAAGTTCTCACCCTTTGTGTGGAGCCAAATAGCCCTCTGCAACTACCACTTTTTAATGCTGTTGCCGAAGCTGAAACAGGGCTGGGACTGTTTTGTAGCCCTGACGCACCCAACATTTACGACTCCCAGTCTCCCACCACTAGGGTCCTTGATGATCTTGCGATAAAACCCAAAACCAGAAAAAGCACCTCAGGAACAGTCTGATAAGTTCAAGAAAATATGGAACCCCAGGACCCACTGTTTTCTTGGGTACCCCAGATTCCCCTGGAATACAACAGACTGGTCACCCATCCCAAAGGATTCATAGCCAATTGGGTTCGAGATGTAGAAATTTCTTTCCGATTAAAACAGCCCAGGTTCAAGCAGAAACCTGCAAGTTTTCTGGAATACCCACTTTTGCATCCTACATACATCCCGATCCAAGGAGAGGATTTCAGAAGCATAACTCGGGCAAAGTTAAAACAACACAGCCAGCAGCACCAGTGAGAATTCAACCTGATAATACAAGATATTTCCGAGATGATGACAGGGAGGCAATTTGTAAGACATTAACACTCAGTATTGTTTGTAGGCTAGGAAAAGGCCTCGCACAAGTTAGTTTCCATCGTGTTTTATCTTTTCATCTAGAGGTAGTATCATTTGTTTTTCCTGTCCCGTATCTAAAACAGTGCAAAATCCAGTTTCGTGATTTTTCAGTTGTAATCCCTAGCATCCCCACAGAGAAAGGGCATGGAAAATGGATCGATGCAAATTATGAGACACAAAATATACTAAGCTCATATAAACACGCCCTGTGTATCCACACAAGTTGTTTTTGGCTTTTCTGCGCTAATCACCCCCAGTGAAGTAGGCAAAACTTTTCAGTGAAACTCCAGAATTGCATCAAATAAATATTAGCGTGTATAAACAAACAACTTTTTCCTAAACCTGTTAAAAAAAACCATTTAAAATGCTGCCTTGTCTCTAAGAACAGGGTCAATGTCACCCACGAGTGCCTAAAAGCAATATAAAACAGAGTGATTTAAAAACAATTGGTTTCTATTTGTTATGGTGGCAGCCCCGAGTTCTCAAAGTTCTCACCCTTTGTGTGGAGCCAAATAGCCCTCTGCAACTACCACTTTTTAATGCTGTTGCCGAAGCTGAAACAGGGCTGGGACTGTTTTGTAGCCCTGACGCACCCAACATTTACGACTCCCAATCTCCCACCACTAGGGTCCTTGATGATCTTGCGATAAAACCCAAAACCAGAAAAAGCACCTCAGGAACAGTCTGATAAGTTCAAGAAAATATGGAACCCCAGGACCCACTGTTTTCTTGGGTACCCCAGATTCCCCTGGAATACAACAGACTGGTCACCCATCCCAAAGGATTCATAGCCAATTGGGTTCGAGATGTAGAAATTTCTTTCCGATTAAAACAGCCCAGGTTCAAGCAGAAACCTGCAAGTTTTCTGGAATACCCACTTTTGCATCCTACATACATCCCGATCCAAGGAGAGGATTTCAGAAGCATAACTCGGGCAAAGTTAAAACAACACAGCCAGCAGCACCAGTGAGAATTCAACCTGATAATACAAGATATTTCCGAGATGATGACAGGGAGGCAATTTGTAAGACATTAACACTCAGTATTGTTTGTAGGCTAGGAAAAGGCCTCGCACAAGTTAGTTTCCATCGTGTTTTATCTTTTCATCTAGAGGTAGTATCATTTGTTTTTCCTGTCCCGTATCTAAAACAGTGCAAAATCCAGTTTTGTGATTTTTCAGTTGTAATCCCTAGCATCCCCACAGAGAAAGGGCATGGAAAATGGATCGATGCAAATTATGAGACACAAAATATACTAAGCTCATATAAACACGCCCTGTGTATCCACACAAGTTGTTTTTCTATTTATATATATATATATATGTATATAATATATATACGTGTGTGTGTGTGTGTGTGTTTTGTACGTCATGTGTATTGAGAGAGTTATATATATGTATATATTTATAAGTTCATATACATAGCAAATAGAGATACTTGAATCTAAAGGCATCCTATCTGCCCACCTCCCTTCCCGCCCCAATCTTCAATTTTTTATTTCCAGGATGGACGGATTGTGGTCTAAGATGGCCAGGATGATCTTGTCCATATATTGGCGCAATCTGTAGTTGATCTCCTCCTGTTCTTTGAGGGCTTCCATGAGCTGAAAGGAAAAAGATCTAGATTAAGAAATCCTCTGGGGTCACAACTACTCCCAAGAACCTCTGTGTCCAGAGTGCTCCTGAATTTCAAAAGTTGTTTTCAGCGTATTTTTCTTTCTAGATTATTTTAATGGTGATTCATTTGAATGGATGGAAGAAGGGTGGCTATTTCTTCACCCTCATTCTACAAATTGTTGAAACCATAATAAATTCAACACTACATTTTTGAGCAGGAGGATCACCCCATCCCTGTGCCTCAGTTAATTTACGCTCTTTTATGCAGAAACTCATTTGAAGCCACTGAGAAACAATTTATATTTTTGGTATGAGTCTCAATTCCTGGGCATATGAGATGGATACAGACTCAGTCATCTGTCTTCTCCGGGGGAACACAACCCTAATGTACTCTAGATCTTTTGGAAAAACTCCTAGAATTTTGCCACTGGCCACTGTCTTTGAACTAGTGGTGGGTTGCTACCGGTTCTCCCAGTTCGAGAGAGCCAGTAGTGGAAATCTTGATATGAGAGCGAACCAGTTCGCTCCTAACGTCAGCTAGACCCTCCCGCCCGCCCCCACACTATACCTACCTTTATTCCTTTGTTTTTAGCTCAGCTGTAAGGTGCGGCAGAGTGGATTGCCATGCCTCAGCTGTTTTTTTACTCAATGTGCTTGCGCGAAATGCAAGGTTGGCATGCGTGCGAGCAAAGTGAGCATTCATGTGGCGATCGCGCACAAAGCATGTGCGCAATGCGAACTGATGGTAAAAGTGGTTAGAACCCACCACTGCTTTGAATTATTAGGGGTTGGTGCACACATTTATTAAGGTGGAAGTTATAGCTAGGAGGGCCTTTGCTCACTTTGTCTTGTGTGACAATTGCACCCATACCTAGATCTGCAGATCCTGCTTACAGTCACTCTTGTCCTAGTCATTTCTAGATTGAACTACTGCCATTGTCTTTGAAGTGTGCCTTAGCCTCAGTTGGTACAGAATGCAGGAGTGGAGCAGTTATATGCATTCCCCAGATATAAGCTGCATTGGTTACCATGACCTTATTAGCACTCTCAACCTGGGCTCTGCTCCTCTCCAAGAGCTCACCTATAATTCCTGTGGGTCACCTAGCTCAGCACACTGAGTAACAATTAAGGCAGAGTTAGAAAAAAATAAGTCTGACTCATGCCAAGAACCATTCACTTCTTTTAAAATGAGAAACATACATTTGACAACATTGCTTTGGGCCTCTGGTGGCTCAGACTGCTAAGACAGTCTGTTATTAACACAGCTGCTTGCAATTACTGCAAGTTCAAGTCCCACCAGGCCCAAGGTTGACTCAGCCTTCCATCCTTTATAAGGTAGGTAAAATGAGGACCCAGATTGTTGGGGGCAATAAAAGTTGACTTTGTATATAATATACAAATGGATGAAGACTATTGCTTGACATAGTGTAAGCCACCCTGAGTCTTCGGAGAAGGGCGGGATATAAATGCAAAAAAAAATAAATTGCTTTCCATACTCCCAGAATAGCTAAGGCAAACACTATTCGTGCTCTGTAAATACACAGTTACCCAGAACAACTCCCTGAATGTGTGATGGGGTTACAAAGGACAGGTTGAAGGGAAGGCAAGATAACAGAACCCTATGGCATCTAATTCTAGAGTGCTGCATTTTTGTATCTCTTTGCTGCCATCCAATGGTCATATAGATTTCTGCAGCCCAGGTCTGGTAGCACCTAAGATTCAGGAAGTTCTCCTGAACGATTCCTGTAGCGGTGCACAGAAACAATTTTCAATGAAAAATAAGTTGGTTTTATAAAAGTACGACACACGAGAAATTTTTAAAAAGTCAAGAATTTTAGCCAATTCTGATGCCTTAGTGCCTCTATATGCTGATGTCATCCCAGCTAAACCGAAATAAAATACCCTAAAGCAAATGTGGCACTTCTAAACCACGATTTTCAAATGTCAGAGTTCACCACCAAGTTAGGTTTTTGCCAAGTTGATTGCTGAGAGATATTTTGCCAGCCCAGTCATTTAATTAGCTGCAAAGGGACTGCTACTGGTTCCTTTACCTCATCCCTGGAGGCAGAGTCAATCTCAGCTGCCAGTGACTGGGCTTTTGTCTGCGTGGCGAAAAGGTTCTTAGCTTCATAAAGGCTGAGGCTAAGGATTTGCCCATTGAGGTCATCGTTCTGGTCGTGGAGTTTTTGATTCTCCTGTCGAGAGAGGAAGGAAAGAATTAAGTGATTAAGGCACCTGGTTACAGTGAGTTCTAGCCCTGCCTTAGGCACAAAGCTAGTTGGGTAATCTTGGGCCAGTCTATCTCTGGCTCTACGACAACTCACCATAGCCAAGTCATCCCGGCCAACTTGCCATGGCCAACTCGCCATGGGGCAATTCGCCATGCCAAACTCATCACAGGACAAAAGTTACATTAATATCGAAGAAATGGTGGGATAAAATACATTAAAGAAAGGATGCCAAAGGAGAGACAAAATGAAATGTGAATGTCAAAATTTAAAATGATTTTAAAAATGATTTCAAATAATTAAATTGAATTGTTGAATTGTCCTGCTGCAAGCTGTCCTGTGGTGAATTGGCCCCAGTGAGGTGGCAGTGACGAATTGGCCATGGTGAGTTGTCCCATTCCACACTCTCTCTCAACCTTAAAAAGCAGGCAAGCACAAATCACTTCTAAAATCTTGCCAAGAAAGCTGCAGGACCTGTCCAGGCAGTCGCCTGGACTGGGGAGACTGACTTGAAGGCATTTGCACAGACGCACACATACAAAAGTCAAACAAGGAGCTTAGCACTTTAAGGATACTTCAGATGACCATTTGTTAATTTCCCTTCTCCGCCCCCCAACCCCCCTCTAAGCTCTACAGCTACAAATATCACCACTTTCAAAAAGGAGGCCTACACAAGTTCTTCTGAAAAGGAAGTCTATACTGTATATTTCCTCTTTCAAGGAAACTAACTGCTGAGTTTACCAGATTATCTACTGCTGCAGGAAAAGGAGTACCGTATTTTTCGGACTATAAGACGCATAAAGATTTCTAAGAGGTAAGTCAGGGGAAAAAAAGTTTTTGCCCTCCCCGGCCCTCAGGAGCACTCTGCAGGCCTCCCAAGCCCTCTGCATCCCCCGTTTTTTGCAAAAACGGGCCTGTTTTTTGCCCATCTTTGTGAAAAATGGAGCGCGTAGAGGGTTTGGGTGGCCTGCAGAGTGCTCCTGGGGGCTGGGGGAGGGCAAAAACGGGAGCGCTTTTGCCCTCCCCAGCCCCAAGGAGCACTCTGCAGGCCACCCAAACCCTCTGCGCACCCTGTTTTTGCAAAACGGGCCCATTTATCACAAAAACAGGATGAGCGGGGCAAGGCTTTGGGAGGCCAAAAATGGCTTTATTCAGTGTATAAGACGCACCAACATTTCCACCCTTTTTTGGGGGTGGGAGTGTGTTTTATAGTCCAAAAAATACTGTAGTTGTTGGCCTTCAGGGTGACATATAATACCAACTTTTCCCCAAATAAACGCTCCTGCTCCTTTTACTCTTGAGCAAGAAAGGAGAAATAAGGGAAAACTGACAATCATCTCTAATAAGGTGGGGGGGATGACTTGATTTGCTACAGGAGGGGCAGAGGTGGGTTTCAGCAGGTTCTGACCAGTTCTGGAGAACCAGAAGCGGAAATTTTGAGTAGTTCGGAGAAACGATAGTAAAAATTCTGACTGGCCCCTTCCCCATCTATTCTCTGCCTCCCGAGTCCCAACTGATTGGGAGGAAATGGAGATTTTGCAGTAACCTTCCCCTGGAGTGGGTTGGGAATGGAGATTTTATAGTATCCTTCTCCTGCCACGCCCACCAAGCCATGCCACGCCCACCAAGCCACACCCACAGAACCGGTATTAAAAAAATTTGAAACCCACCACTGAGGAGGGGGGGGTGAACTTTTTCAGTTTCAGTAATGTTCTGCGTTGTTTTTCAATCAGATCAGCAGAACCAGGATTTTAAATAGAAAATGTAAAACGGGTTTCCCACATCCAGTCCCACGGATTTTGTGTAGCCCCTCCGTGGTTTCATTAAGGTGAAATAAAGTGTACCTATAAGCTTTGCTCTATTTGGCAACCACAAAACACAGCTGCAAGCTCAATAGTTTCATGGCCATGTGGGACAATAAAAACAAGAGGAGCTGCGAACTTATAAGCAGAAAAGAGGTGGAAAATCTGTGTCCTGATACAAGTTGTTGAGTGACGACTGCCCATGACCAGTGGTGGGATTCAGTTGGTTCGCACCTATTCGGGAGAACCGGTTGTTAGAAGAAATCTTATTTTGTTTTTTTTCCACTTTACAAGGCTAATCCTGTAAGGAAGGCAGGAAGGAAACATTCTGGTGTTGTTTCTAGCCTAATCTTTATTGCTCTGCTTACAGAAACTGACTCTCTGGTTAACCCTTATAACATTGTAACAGCTAAGGCGAAGCACCCATCGACGTGAGTTGCCCACGCCCACACAGTCACATGACCACCAAGCCACGCCTACCCAGCTGGTCATTAGGGTAGAGAACCAGTTGTTAAATCATTTGAATTCCATCACTGCCCATGACCCCAGGTAAAATGTTATGGTCAGGTCTTATCTATAGCCTTGCAAATGCTAAAATCCACTTGCTGAAAACTTTGGCAAAAAAGGGAGGTATTTCTAATTGCAGGCCATCAAAATCTCAAGGGGGGAGTTGAGAAATCCTTTGGCTTCCTACTGCTTAGCTTTTGCTGGCTGAGGAATTCTGGGAGTTGACGTCCATAAGTCTTAAAGCTGCCATGTTTGGACACCCCTGAGCTTACCTGCTTTGGAGAGAGAAGGTTTCTTGTGCTCCCTCCTTCTCCAGCTGTACCTCACCTGTTTTAGACGTTTAACTTCATGTTCCATTTCCACTTCTCTCGTCTTAGCGTTGAATTCACTCAAGCTGGAAGAGCTTCTTCCTCGACCGGGACGCTCACAGTCAAGCTTATACAACTGAAGGTGTTCCAGCTCCTTTCTCAGATCTTCAATGAGCTGCAGGAAAAAAAGCAGGGCATAAGGAACCATTGTGGGTAGGAAGACATCAGGATAATCTGGGGGCAGAAAGCTAATTCTGGCCCTCTGATTAAAACTAAGACCTAACTGTAGGAACATGAAGAGTGTAGGGATGTTCTTGGCTTCACTGCTGACCTTTTGTTGAGATACAAGTAGTCCTCGACTTACAACCCATTCATTTAGTGACCATTCAAAGTTACAACGGCACTGAAAAAAAGTGACTTGTCTGCTGCTCATACTTACAACCATTGCAGGTTCCCCCATGGCCACTTGATCAAAATTCGGATGTTTGGTGACTGACTCATATTTATGCAGTGTCCCGGGGTCAACCTTCTATGACAATGATGGTTAACCTTTTTGCCATCGCGCGCCAGGAGGGGGGGGGGCGTCATGCACGTGTGTGCCCACACCCATAATTCTATGCACGCAGCTCCTGCGCATGCGATCCCCCGCTCCCCCCCTGCTTCTGATGCCCAGGTAGGGCCGTTTTTCTCTCTCACCTGGCTCCAGGGCCTCTCCATGAGTCTGGTGAGGGCAAAAACGGCCTTCCCCACACTCCCAGAGGCCAGAAACGACCAATTTCCCAACTTCCGGTTGGACAGGAAGTGAGGTTTTTTTGCCGTCCCCAGCCTCCAGGGACTCCAAGAGAGCTGAGTTTGCGTGCCCACTGATATGGCTATGGGTGCCACCTGTGGCACGCGTGCCATAGGTTTGCCATCACGGTTCTATGACAAGCAAAGTCAATGAGGAAGCCAGATTCATTTAACAACTGTGTTACTAACTTAACTGCAGTGGCAAGAAACATCGGGGCAAAACTCACTTAACAATTGTCTCACTCAGCAACAGAAATTTGGGGCTCAATTGTGGTTGTAAGTCGAGGACTTCCTGTACTAGTTATGACGGTACCTGAACCAAAATTGCAATGGCTGTTCCTATGCTGGCAACCTTTTGTTCAGGCTATTGAAACAATCTGGAAAATTCAGTTAGTTCAAAACAGGGCACAGCTAGCTTGCTTACAGAGACTAGTTGAGTACCATGGCGCTGGCTGTCAGTCTACTTCCAGGCCTTGCATAATCTATTCCTATTAACCTTTAAACCCCTAACTGACTTATTGAAGTAGATGTTCTGGCTTTAAATCATTTAAAGGTTTATAGGCTAACATAATCCAGGTTATCCGCGGTGTGGCTCAGGCTGTAAGAAGCCTGTTATTAAACACAGCTGCTTGCAATTATTGCAAGTTCAAGTCCCACCAGGCCCAAGGTTGACTCAGCCTTCCATCCTTTATAAGGTAGGTAAAATGAGGACCCAGATTGTTGGGGGCAATAAAGTTGACTCTGTATATAAAAATACAAATAGAATGAGACTATTGCCTTACACAATGTAAGCCGCCCTGAGTCTTCGCAGAAGGGCGGGATATAAATGTAAATAAATAAAATAAAATAAAATAAAATAAATTATCTATCTGGAGCCTGGATTTTCTCCTGAGGCCTTTCTTCAGCTTCCTACAGTATGTCCTACGAGGCAAGTTGAATGGCAATCGGTGGTGGAGTTTGCATGGTGGAGTTTGCTTTAAGAATCTTTACTGTAAAGGTTTTACACCTTTACAATAGTTTTATGGCTATTTTGTTGTCATTGTACGTTCCATTTATTGCCATTGCTTTTGCTGCTTCTGATTTTTATTTTATCTGTTGTGTTGTTCTCTACAAAAGATTCCATATTTTTGTATTGCTTCAGGTAGCTTCCACACAAGCTTATTTTGTATTCTTTTTCATCTGCTCTTTTATAGAGGTTGATTTTGTGTATGCTTTAAAGCAGGGGTCTCCAGCCTTGGCAACTTTAAGCCTGGAGGACTTCAACTCCCAGAATTCCCCAGCCAGTTGCCAAGGCTGGAGACCCCTGCTTTAAACAATAGTACATTATTCAGAAGACATCTGCTATTGGGCAGTATTAGAAATATTAACTTTTTTTTTTAATTACAGGAAAAGACATTACAAGACAAGACAAGTAAAATAGTCACAAAAATCAAGGATGGAAAACACTCAAGGACAGTATTTTGCAGGTCTTTTTCTAAGCCTAAAGGCTGTTTAAAGAAATGTCATAGCAGAGTGTATACATGAGAAGGTCGCCGTACAAGGAACAATTTCAATTTCAATCCATTTCAATTTCAGTCAATTCAAGTTTCAACTTTCCAGATTTATCACCATGCCATCCCCTGGGAATAATCCCTGTAGCATATCAGAAAGGACTTTAGGAATGGATTTTTGAAAATGGTTGCTAGCCAGCCGTTATTCATAACACCCCTGCTTCAGTGACACAAGGCAAGCCACCATGCCGGTTTTAAAACTTTTCCCTGTTTCCCCGAAAATAAGACCTCCCTGGATAATAAGCCCAATTGGGCTTTTGAGCACATGTGCTAAAATAAGCCCCCCTGAAAATAAGCCCTCTCCCAAAATATTAAAACACATGCGCAGCTGGTCCCCACCATTTCCTCTGGTTAGGTTTAAGGAGACGGAGCTGGCAATCATCGGGCCCCATCTTGTTCCATGCGCCCCAAAATAATAAGACATCCCCGAAAATAAGGCCAACCACTTATTTTGGGGTTCAAAAAAAATATAAGACAGGGTCTTATTTTCGGGAAAACACAGTATTGAAAACATGATACCTTCGTGTAAAACATCAGCATCTGAAACATCAGCATCAAGAGGGGAGACGGAAGATGTACTGGTTGTTATGCCACCAAAATTGTTACCAACCTCCTGAGTGGCTTCTCTCTCCTTGTTAAATTCCAGCCTGTTCTGCCTCAGTTTATCCATCATCCTTTTATACAAATCCATTTCATCCTTCAGCCTCAGACTGGTATCTTCTAATCTGTCAGACATTCGCTGCCTCTCCTGAGGAATGTGAAAAGAAGGTTACAAACTGCCAGCAATTATAATGGTAGTTTTCAATGTACAGGAAACTATCATTTCAGGGAGTTGGTGGAAGAAATTTGCATAGGCATGTAGAAAACCATCATGGGTAGGTTTAGATTAACCTACCCATGCTTAAATTAAGCAGGTTAATTTTTCTTAAATGCGGGTCTGTTCAACTTTTCAGAACTTTGAGAAGAGAACCATGTATAAGCCATGCCAATGTGTTGCTCAGCCCTCAGATTCTAACTTCAGTTCATGCAATAAGTTAGTTTGAGATCTGCAGAACACGATAGACAATGGCTGGCTGTTTTCTAAACGTCAATAAGACTGTTATATTGCCTTTTGTTATTTAAACTGTACACTTTTTTCTCTTTGAAGATCTTGCCAACTCTGTCCAACTATGACTTTCTTACTGTTCCCCTTGGTTTTTTTTATGTTTTGCAACTTCATCATTCCCTCAAACCACCTGAACATACTATTTACTCTTTTCCAGGGTGAAATCCAGCAGGTTCTGACAGGTTCTGGAGAACCGGCAGTGGAAATTTTGAGTACTTCAGAGAACCGGCAAATACCACCTCTGGCTGGCCCCAAAGTAGGGTGGGAATGGGGATTTTGCAGTATTCTTCTCCTGGAATGGGGAGGGAGTGGGAATTTTGCAGTATTCTTCCCCTGGAGTGGGGTGGGAATGGGGATTTTGCAGTATCCTTCCCCTGCCACATCCACCAAGACACACCACGTCCACCAAGCCACGCCCCTAGAACCAGTAGTAAAAAAAATTTGGATATCACCACTGTTCTTTTCTCTATTCATTCTATGCTCATACAACACCCCTTCATTCTTGATACTACCTCTTCTAGTTTCACCACACAGTCTTAAGTCATTCCTAGTGCAATCAATTCTCAATTCCATACAATAAGGCGAACAGAAATGTTTTTACACGTAACCATTTTGCCTTCCTTTGACTGACCTACATTCATCCCTTGCAAGAAAGACGATATATTACTTACTCCGTTCCAGCAGCATTTACACTAATTCTTAACCCACAAAAATGCTATGTTAGCATGGCAATTTGTTAATTAGAGCACCTATAGCATCAGTTCTAAGAATATCAACAACTATAAAAAGTTACCACAGTGTGGAATTTGATCCTAGCAAATTCTTTTTCAATATAACAGCAATATCAACAGGGTTTAAGTCAGCAATCGCAAAGACTACTGGGGAATGTGCAGTATAGAATAAGGGGCATGCATAAGAGCACAAAAGTGTCTACCGTTCCTGTCCTATTGTTCTCTTCATTATAGTATTATATGCATACTTTTACTTTTACTTATATACACTTTTTTTCCTCTCATGATGGGTTATTGTTTATGTTGATGATTGTATATACTGTTGTGACAAAATAAAAAAAAAATGTCAGATTGTTTGGTTCTTTTGTTATAAGGCCAAATGTCAGGCCTCTCACTTAAATGTTCTGCCATAAAGAAAACTCTATGGGAAATTACTGATTTTCTTTGAAGAATGGAATATGGCAACCAATGTGGTGTAGTGGTTAAAACACTGGATTAGGTCACAGTGGTGGGATTCAATTTTTTTTACTACGGGTTCTGTGCGCGTGGCTTGGTGGGCATGGCAGGGGAAGGATACTGTAAAATCTCCATTCCCTCCCCACTCCAGGAGAAGGTTACTGCAAAATCCCCATTTCTCCCGATCAGCTGGGACTCGGGAGGCAGAGAATAGATGGGGGTGGGGCCAGTCAGAGGTGGTATTTACTGGTTCTCCAAACTACTCAAAATTTCCTCTACCAGTTCTCCAGAACTGGTCAGAACCTGCTGAATTTCACCTCTGGATTAGGATCGAGGGAGACCCAGGCTGTAGTCCACCATCAGTCCTAGAAGCCTTATAGCATGGCTTTGAGCCAATTCCCGGTACTTTTTTTCAGTCCTATCTACCCTACATTTTATAGCAAGGGGATGGGATAGAAGGAGGGAAAGTTGAGCTCCTGAAGGAAAAATGGCATATAAATAAAAAACACATCAAGCAACCAAAGAATCTTCTTTGACTTTCCTACTCATTGCTATAGAGCTGTAAAGTCATAGAGGAAAGGGGATGATTTGATACTGCAAACAAATTCTAGTTACAGAACATACATAACTTTAGACACACCCATTGTATGCATGTTCCCTACTATCAAGTCCCTCTTGGCCACAGAGAAATCCAAGCCTGTGACTTACTGAACGAAGTACAACAAAGCTACCAGACCCCAAATAGGGAGCCACATAAACTTCTGCCCTTCACAACTAGATTTTTCACAGGCACTCAAGTCACATCCCCACATAAAGCAGTGGTGGATGCTACTTTAATCGTTTTCTGCAACATAGCTTGGTCTGACAGATATCATATGTATATTGCTTATAAATTAGTTCAGTTGGCTTCCCAGAGCACCATCATGCAGCCATTGTCCTAGGAAGTTGATGCTTCCCAAATTCTGTAAGACATGCCAAACTGTTCCTAATTAGCTCTGAGCCGGGAATCTGGGATCCAAGTTTCCATACTGCCAATCTATGTGTTAGTTGCAGCCAATTCAAACAACTGACCAGACAAAAGATAACAATAGTATATCCAAGTGCTGCTTCCTCAAGGTATCTCCGAAAACCTATTTGTCTCCTATGATTGCTTCTACTCAGAAATCCCTTTCCTGGTCTTCTGGTCAAACATGTTGGCTCTACTGGCAGCAGTCCTGCTCAGATAATAATATTTTTTAAAAAATAACATGCAAGATTGAAGCAACATATTTTAAAAGCCCAAAACTCTACTAAACAACTCTGCCTCATTTTATTATTCTTGGTTTACCCTATCAATGTAGGAGGACTAGAGGCCAAGATTTTATACTGTTTTGTATATGTTTTGCTTCCACTGCCTGATCCCAGCAGTACTGCTGCAATAGAATACTATGTCTTGACCTATAAACCAGTTCACCCAGAGAATTAAAAATTAAGTTGGCTAGACTGAGACTACTTGGAATAGGGAGATATATAGCAAACATTTGCAAAACTCTGTTACCTCATCCAGTTTCTCAGTTTGTGATTTCAGTCGTAGGACAGTGGTTTTGAGCTCACAGTTTTCTTCTTCCAGTTGCTGAACCCTGAAGGCGAGGCAGAAGTTTGGTAATTGAATGTCTAGAAAACAAAAGCTGTTTATCTGCTCTGCTAGGATACAGCTAAATTTGATTCACCAGGGGCAACCTATGAAAAGCCAACGGTAAAAGCAACCACATATCAGCTCTAAAGTACCCAAGTTTCTTAATAACTGATGAATTTTTGAAAAAAATAATTTTCTCATGTTCTAAGTTGCATCAAATACCTAAAGAAACCACTCTTCTTAAAGGGGATAGTTCATACTCCATTTCCCTTGCTCGGATATACATTCCCAGCCATCTCCAGAAATAGGAGTACCCAGAGGAAACGAACATGTGATGATACACATGTAGCAAACTGAAAAACCCAATGAGAGACTGTATAGTTTAGGATTATTCAGATGGATAGCATCGGATATAGTTTAGGATTAATGAAATGGGCAGCATCCAATAGTGAGATGGCTTTTATTTTTTTATTTAATAAATAAAAATTAAGGGGGCGGAGCCATAAAGTTTAGTAGGCAATCTAAAAGCAGTCACTCTGTCTAATATGGAGTTTTTTAAAAAAAATCATCCAATTGATGTTACCAATAGGGATGGCTGCATTATGTGTAGGATGCTGCTCCAGTCCTCTGTAGTCATAGTTATATTTACGTTGAATTGTTTTAATAAGTTTTAGAGACTTATTTTATTATACACTGAACAGAATCACCTTTGTGAAGATGAGAGGCTATGTACATTTGATAAATAAATTACTGCCTTTGGAACAGTGGGTTTTTCAACCACTGCATGGGGAAAAAGAGAAACCATGGCAAATGCACATGTAGAACCACTCTTAATCTGAAATGGGGAAAAAAATCAAGAAGAATTCTGACCAGGAGTGAAATGCTCCCAGTTCGGACCGGATCACCCGATCTGGTGGCAGGTGGTTCAGAGAACCGGTAGCAAAAATCCCTGCCCCCTGCTCCATGCCCAGCTGAAGCGTGCGATCATCAGAGGTTCTTTTTTTTACTTTTAAAAGCATTTTTTCTTCGGCCGAAAAAATGCTTTTAAAAGTTTTTAAAAAAAGCCTCTGATGATCGCGCAGCTCAGCTGGGATTGTCAGAACCTTTTAAAAGCATTTTTTCTACAATCTCTTCAGCCGAAGAGGTTGTAGAAAAAATGCTTTTAAAAGTAAAAAAAAAAGTTGGCCACGCCCACCCAGTCACATTACCCACCACCACCAAGCCACGCCCACAGAACGGGTAGTAACAAATTTTACATTTCACCCCTGATTCTGATCACTTTGAGACAAAGCCAATGGTAGTTTAAAACAGTCCTGGGCTGTTACCGTGTGTTTAGCAGCTCAATCTCCGTGCTCTTCTCCTTCTCATATTTGCTGTAGGCTTCTCTGTGCCTCTTGATCTCTTCTTCTAGGGTCTGCTGAGCTGAAGTCTCCTGGTCTTTCAGCAGTTCTTCTAACTCATGCACTCTGATGTAATTAAACCACATAGATTTCATTCAGTTTGGTAGCAACATATCTGAATTACTTCAGCTATCCACCGGATTTAGCATTTCCTACAAAGGTGAATTTTCTTTATACGGCCTTCTCCAATCTGCTGCCACAGATACAGACCCTCACTGAGCACATTTGCTATACCCCGTTTTCTAATATTTCTGCAAATAATGCGTCACGTCCTCCCCTTCCCAAGCCTCTGAAACAACAGTCCAAAAATGTTCAGTTCTCTCTCTTCTGACGATATCATTACATCACTTGAAACCTCTAGAAGGCCCCAACTCTAAATTGCCCCCACTTCCCCAACGTAAAACATTGACCTGATATAATGTTTTGACACATTAAACTACCAACTACATTTAGAAAATTTCCCTCTATTTCTTGGATGGAAAAATAAAAATAAAATATTGCTTTTGTCCACCGCAATGCATATTCACTAGCCTTTATCTAGAGCACCTTGCTCTGTTAATCCAGAGGGCCAAAGAAAACATTATTGAAGGAGACTTTCTCACCAGTTTATAGGTGGTCCTTGATTTACAACTATTTGTTTAGTGACCATTCAAAGTTACAACGGCATTGAAAAAGTGACTTATGACTGTTTTTCATACTCATGTCTACTGCAGAATCTCTTTGGTCACATGATCAAAGTTCAGGCACATGGCAACTGATCCATATTTATCACAGTTGCAGGGTCCCAGAGTCATGTGGTCACCTTTTGCAAGCAGAGTCAATGGGGAAGCCAGATTCACTTAAAAAACATGTTACTAAGTTCACTGCAGTGATTCACTTAACAACTATGGCAAATAAGGTCTTAAAATAGGACAAAACTGACTTAGTTGTCTCGCTTAACAACAGAAATGTTGGGCTCAACTGTAGTTTTAAGTCGAGGATTACCTGTATAATGTTACCCTGTTTTCAAGCAATTCCCATTCAAGTCAGAAACTTTTTCATTTTCAAAAGCAGACGGGAAATAAGTTAAAACAGAAGAATTCTAATGAGAGCTTCCAGTTTCTGCAAACTTGCAAAAGGATAGAGTAGATAGCAGATTAAATTACCTGTGAACTAGTTGTGTATTCTCCTGCTTCAATTTGCTCTTCAGGTCCCCATTTGTTACGGTATCATTTTCCAGCTCTGTCACTTTTTTTTCTAAGTACGTCACCTGCAAAAGGAAATAGGATGTGAGCTGGCTAAGCCCCTAGGAAAGTAGAGGAGAATGAAGTCAGAATGGATCTCATCCATTCTTTTAGTATCAAACTATCTTTCTAGACAAACTTTGCATAATTCTTCCATTCTTCTGTCTTTGATCTAATTAAATCACTTATTTGTTTTCATATAAATGAAGCCTAGATTGTACAAGTACAGACTTCCCAGACTTCCTTACCAGATAATTCAATAATTCCTCACCAGGTGAATCAAATATGTGCTGCAACTGCAAATCTCAATAATTTTTGTATTGATCTAGGTCAGTGAGAGCAAAACGTTTTGGGCTTGGATCTGTCAAAAATCTGGAAACCGCCTTCATTCTTCCTCTTTTGTACGTCAACCAATTCCTCAGTGTTGTTTTTATTTCAGAGGGATGCAGAAACAGCTTACCTTTTCGGTGATATCATTGTCACACGAATCTATGCTGTCTCTGAATAAGTCCTCTGTGCTGCCATTACTACTGCTGAAGTTGCTGTTGTGGAAAAGCTGCCTGGAAAGACAAGAAAAGATTAAACACTCTTTGGGAAGCACCTGTTGGAAAAGGGATTTCAGAACATGATTTCATTGGGATTTCTGCATTTGGTGGGATGGGGTGGCCTGAATGGCCCTTTCAACTCTGTAATTCAGTGGGGGGGGGGAGCTTCCAGTGTTGACGAACAACACAGAGAAAATGCCACTAATATCCAGTGCAAATATTTAATATTCATTCTAAAATGACTTTTTAAAATAAGGGCAGGGACGTGAGCTTGCAGAGAGTGACTGGCCCAAGGTGTCTCAGCTGGCTTTCATGCTTAATAAGGCGAGACTTGAACTCACAGTCTCCCATTTTCTAGTCCGGTGCCTTAAGCACTGTTCTGAGAGTAGGCCTATCCTGATACAGGCACCCCACCCGCCCCACTGTATTCTGCTCACTTTTTACAGCGCTGAGGTATTCTTTACTTTTGCAGTGGAAGTGAAAGAAAATCTTAGCAAATGCAAAATCAAGATAACTGAATCATATCTGTCCTGTATCTTACTGCTTATCTACTTACTGAGGAATTTTTTTGTCCTCAAGGAGAGGATTCCCGCCCCCCACCCCGCCTTCCCAGGCAACATCTCAAAGAACACAAAAAACTGAATTTGCTGAGCTTCTGCCATTTTAGTTCTGATACTGACTAAGTACTTTGGGACAGAAAAAGGTTGCCTTTACTACAGATCAAAAAGTGCCTTGATACAATTGAATTGAGATATTATTCAAACCATGTGGCTCTTCCTTCCCCATGCAATTGTCTAAAAATGTGCTTGCAGATATAAATGATTTAGATTTGATAATAATCTACCATGCCTCTTACCTGCCAAAAGCTGTACTAGAGATCTTTCTGTTTGGGCTGGAATTAAAAAAAAAATAGATGCAAGAGATTTTAATTGCAATAAATGTTCCCATTCCAATAATTCTGGAATATAGCTGAGTCATTAAAACATAATAAAAAGTCAACCTCAAACCTTCATATTAGACAGCAAGCCCACAGAATTTTGTGGATAGGCTCCTGAATCAGTTATGGAGGTCTGCGCCACAATTATCTGCTCACAATTAGACCCTTTTTACAGTAGGCTGAGGTAAGCAGCATTTAAAGGATTGAGAGTTATCACTCTCAATCCTTTAAATAATAATGGCTTCCAGACCTTATGAAAGAACGAAGAAGGACACCTAGTGATGCTTTGATAACACATCAAATGTGGTGTGACCAACCCCTTTTCGGTTCAGTTTTTGATTTTGGAGGAGTTAAAAATGGGGTGGCACCCTTGAAATCATTTAAAACCCTTTAAAATGCCCCCCAAATGCAACACAATCTGAGAGTAGGTCCCAATTGGCATGTTGTGTGGAGTTGCACTCTGTTCAGTTTCCTTCATTGTCCATTTTGAGAATACTTACTGGGTAAGTTCAAGATGTAGCATATATTGCTTGTGCTGTATCTATGTAAGAAGGGTCTTGCCTGATCAGACCAAATGTGTATCTAATCAAGCATTCCAGGTTTTTCTGGAAGTTGACAAACATCACTTCACTAGTTTCCTGCCACTCTTGCTTCCCAGTTTTTGGCACTCAAGAGTCATTATATTTTTGTTCTGAAGAAAACATGTTGCCCTCATAACTGATTGTCACAGATGATTTTATCCTCCATGAATTTTATTCTCTTTTAAAGCTGTTCTCATTAACATCATCTTAACATATACCAATGATTTCCGATAATTAATGTGCAAAGCAATTTTTTTTTAAATGATCAAAGGAATAAATAAATTCATCATTGAAAGGCACTGAAGAGAGAGCAATTTTTTATATTTTAAATCTGTTACACATAGTTCCATGCTGATTAAAAAAATTTGGATTACTGATTTCTGAAATGGGAAGTTAAAACTGCCAAAAGAGATTTGGACTCTTTCTTTAATTCAGGGATTATTTTTTTTTGTAATATTGAGGTGTGCATTTTATCATTATTGTTAGCTACCAAGTTTGCTGTCCTTTTGGATAGAAAGTTGGATGCAAGATAAATACGGAGGAAGAAGGGTGGTTAAGAAATATGAAATATAAATATACATTATACATTAAAACCAACATTTGGAAGGGTATTACTTAATGGAACTGAGAATAATGGTAGGAATTTCATCATTCATAGGTCAGTGGCAAAGGAACAGTAACAGAATAATTATTAAACTAAACCTCAGTATAAAATGGAAGAAAAAGAGCCAACAATGCAGACTCTGTTCCAGTATGGGAAAAAAAGTAATGTTCTTTCTGTCAATAAACGATCAGAGTTAATACATAAATGGGAATCTCAAATAATCAGAATATTCCAGAATTCACTGTGGTAATACTTGAAATTCAGGGGAGCAGAGAAACTCAGTGGTTGCTGTCTAATGGCTGTATCTTTGGACTGAGCGTAAGATAGGTGTAAATAAAGGCAAATAGTGAAGTCATATCAATAATAACAGCCTCATCCCAAGGCACAAAATCTTACACATTTTTCCCTAAACTTGATCATGAACTGAACCTGGAATTTCCATGCACAAGAGAAAAAAACAACAACGAAGCAGCATGAAATCTATCACTCCCTTCCTATTAACTATTTAAAAGGCTGTTACAATTACATGGATGATGGGAAAAAGACCAATCACTATATATTCACATATAGCATGGGGGAAAATACTGTCCTTAGAAAGATATAGCAAAGAGCGTGACTCATTTTTCAGTGCCACAGTAAACGCCAGCCTTTTTAGTGTTGTTCCAGCATTAAGACACTATAGTATAAACTGAGTTTTAGCTAAAGTCTTTGGCAGCATTCAGTGTGGGGATAAGACGCTGACACCTTACATAAGCACAGTAGCTGAGCAGTGTAGCCATTGACACACATGTAGGCACTGTAGACTACAGATATTCAGAAACCCCAAAACTTGAATCAAATCAACGAGGCCAATTTTTGATCGGCTAGAATATGCTGACTTATTTCTCAAAACTGTTGAGGCACTAGTGCTTTACTCAATGATAAAAAAATGTATCCTTTCAAGAAAGCCCATCCTTTTAACAGCAAGAAATAGATTTTGCTTACTAAATTATAAATTGAATAACCAACTTCTACTGAGTGTCTTTCAAAAGGGCCTTAAAACTGAGATCTCACCGCTGTGCAAAGCATTCAGTTAAAAAGGCTTTAACTGACTCTACAAGTCTACTTAGAAGCAAGGTCAACTAGATTTAATGGGACTAACTATCATGAAAGTGAATCTAGTCCTGTAACAACAAAATAATTGGTTAACTACCACCATTATAAAAGGGTATCTTACCCTAGCAAAGCTTGTTTCACTAAAAAATAAAATAAAAATACCCAAAGATTGCTGAATATACTTATTCCCAACATTCTTTTCAACGGATTCTCAGTGAAGCTTCATTGGGCTTACTCACCTGTTGGCTTTTAGGTTTTTCAGTCTGGCTTCCAGATCATTAAGGAGGTTGATTTTCTTGCAGCACTGGGTGCAGTAGACATCTAAGAGCTCACTGTTATAGATATGCCTCATTTTCCGTGGGGTCTGACCAGCACTATTGGTGGAAAGACAGTGCGTTACTAAATCACATCCTACAGGCATTATGAGGTCAAGCTAGATTCTGGTTGTTTTTGCTTTATTTTATTTTGTTTTATTTATTGCTCCTTATGGCCAGCAGTGAAATCCACTTACCTTCGCTACCGGTTCGAGAATGGGACCACGCAGGAGCGTGTGCGTGCCTTTTCTGTGCATGCGCAGATGGTAAAAAACTGGGACGTAATGACATCCCTAGTGGGTGGGGGGAGCCTCTCACAGCTGGTGCTACCGGTTTGGCAAGCCGGATAGAACCAGAAGGATTTCACCACTGCTTATGGCCATAAATACAGTAGTTTCTTTTTTAAATCCCATTATTCAAAGATTTACAGGCACTTCCTTACTCTCAGAATGCTCCTGACATGTCTATTCTAACTACTCTATATACATTCCACATTTTTTAATCCAAAGGGAAGACTTGCAACCAAAACATCTCTCTTCAAGCATTTAGTGACTATCAGTTAAACACTTATTCTTTTATTTCAGTTTTTTTAAAACATGTTGGACTTCAGAATTAATAGTGGTGATATTTTCAGCCATGTTTGCTTAAGGAAGATTTATCAAGGTAGGCAGCCTCTGGGAACAAACCACTTCCTTCATTTCATTAAATCTCTCTCTCTCAGGAGGAAAACTGAAGAAAAAAAATTGTGAAAACTAAATTGTCCTCCAGATAGGAGGAGGAAGAATGGATTTGACTTTCCATTATTTTTTCCTCAATGTCAGTTCTACTCACAGGCATAAGTAGAGCTTTCTAGATCAGGGGTCTCCAACCTTGGCAACTTTAAAACTTGTAGACTTCAACTCCCAGAGTTCCTCAGCCAGCAAAACTGGCTGAGGAACTCTGGGAGTTGAAGTCCAGAAGTCTTAAAGTTGCCAAGGTTGGAGACCCCTGTAGATCAGTCTTTCTCAACCGTGACAACTTCAAGACATGTGGACTTTAATTTCAAGAATTCTGGGAGTTGAAGTCCACATATCTTAAAGCTTTCATGGTTGAGAAAAACTGTTCTAGATTCTCAGACAAACCCCTCAGATCCCACCCCCCAGCCCCCAATAATGAGAGAGATCTGGTGTTGAACACTTTCCTCACCCAGCACCAATTGAGGTCAGCTGGAGTAAAGTGGGGAAGGGGAGTTATAGTTGCATCTTTTCTCCCTGGGAAGCCTAGGAATCTCATATCCTTGCAGGATCTGAGTTGGATAACTCCTGCTTTGACCATCCATAAATTGTTAGTCCAATTTATCTGATGAACCTGGGGGAAAAAATACTGTACAAATTTCCAGGCCACATAAGCAATAGCAATTTCCGATACTTTAACAAGACTAAAGATTCCATATTGAATTATCTTGTTACACAGACTTTCCATTAGTGTCTTTCAGTTCTGGCATTAAAAATCACACATATGAAAGTATTTTCCATTCCAATCTGCCTTATTATCTCTTTTATTCATTAAACATGAAACTCAAGTCAACTGGACACTTAAAATGTATCACAAATACCATTGACTGGTGCTAATGGTTGATACGGGTTGCTGCCAGCATCCTAGGTATCAACCAAGAGTCTTCTTAAAATATACGATGTTCTGAGTAGCGCAGTTTTTTGCAGTTCAGCTGGTGTTATTTGCAAGAAGCTACAATTTCTTGATGTATTTCAACTGAAGTCACTACTACTACTACTACTACTACTATTATTATTATTATTAGTATTATTAGTATTATTAGTATTAGTATTAGTATTATTATATAAGATGATATGCTGCATTTCCAATTCATTGTCTTGGGGTTTGAGCAAGATAATTGCAAGATTTCTGCCAAAAGAAGGCAGGAGCAAAAGATGGAGTTCATAATCAAAGCAATTGATTAAGTCATAGTTATCTTCCTAAGTCCTTTCTCCATCTCCAACCTAAAGTGAGGCATAGCATGTATTAAAGTAGCCAACCTGGAAGAAACGGATGAGCCAAGGTCAGAATAGGCATGTGTCCTGCTTTCATCATCAAGACAAGGACTGCTGGGGGTGAAGTCTACATCATCTCCTTCTCCATAATCTTCAAATTGTTCTTCATTACTGATCAGAGAGGCAGTGGAATAGGTGGAAAGATCAGAAGATGCAGGGTTCAGCAGATTTGATCTTGGAGGAAAAGAAAGGAAACATCACGACACAATCCTAACAATAAGCTTTCTACTTCAAAACACTAAATGCTTCCAAAAGCCGGAGGATGCCATTTTGAGAAGATGGGCTCAAGCTGGCTGAGAAATGTTAGAACAGCAAGCTAAAACACAAGACAATTCAGTTCTTGAATTCAAAACGAAGGAGACACATAAAACTCATTCCTCCTCCCTATTTTTAGGATCACTTATCTAATGCAGAGTGACATTGCTATAAACAATTTTTATACCATAAATATATAGTCTCCTCTCGGTGTCTTTATAGACACATCCATGTAATTTTCTTGGCAATAATACAGAAGTAGTTTGCCATTGATTGAACGTTTAAACTCTTCTAAGAACTCTGTATAATTACAAATACTGTACACAATCCTAATATATACCACATTGTGATTCATATACACATAATTATGAGTTCCTGGAACTTGCTGAAATTTATTCTTCCCTGTCAATCTCTCCTTCTTCTTCCCACAGATGTTTCACATTTTCCTTAGCAGTTGTCTCCATTTTCAGGGGAAGCTCACATCATTCTTATAGAAAGAGTTCGAGACTGGGGTAGGCAGCCTTTGGTGTGTGTGGGATTCACTGGCCCACAATGTACAGTTCAGCAAATGCACGAATGCCAGGATACACATATACTTGCTAGACATATACAACATCTCATGCACACAAAGATGCCCTAGCAATTTTTCCTGTTAAGAGGAAGGAGAAGATAGACTCTTAATATGTAACCCCCTTTCAGCTTTTGACCCTAACAAACCTAAGTGCACCCAGCTATCAAATGCTACTCGGTTCTTTTAAATGATAGAGAAATGCAAGGGAAGATTTATACAACACAAATTTTTATGTAAGGTAGAAGACTCTGCAGTTTGCATGTTAAGCTAGGTCTTGAAAGAACTAGATTCATATACTTATTTAGATGTGACACTTACGGAGTGACCTTTAGACTAATGAGTTCAGGAATGTTATGAAGCTAGAAGAAAAGTACCTATGATGCCCTGACCAACTTGATGGAAGGGTGACTTAGATAGAAGGGTGACTTAGAAATGTAGCAAACCCCTCCAACTGATGATCTGAGGTGCCTATGCTATTTCTTTGGAGTAGCATGCTCCCACTGCCACATTGCTGCCGTCTGCTTGGATGACAAAGGGTTGTTCGGGGTGCTTCAGTACCGATTCCTTTGCAAAAAGTTCTTTTAGTGTTTCGAATGTCTTTTGGCAGGTTAGGTCCCACTGTAGAGGTTGTGCCAGGTGGGAGTTGTCCCACTGTAGGGATTGTCCCACATGCGGCCCTCTCGAGCTCCGTTTTCACTGGCAGAGGGTTGCAGGAGGCTATGGCAGCTGAAAACGGAGCTCGGGAGTCCGTTTTCACTGGGAGAGCGCTTGAGCCACCACAGGTGCCCCTGACATGAGTGACATCGAGCTGGCCACACCCACCCTGACTCTGCAAGGCAAAACACAACCCTGATGAGGCCCTCAATGAAATCGGGTTTGACACCCCTGCTTTAGACATAAATCATTTCCAAACCGGAAAAGAGTGACGGCAGCAGAGCAAAAACAAACCTACAACAAGGAAGGTGTACAACAGAAACTACCTAGCCTGGACAACCAGGAGTAGCCTGGTTGTCCAGGCTAGGTGGCTTTGCATGAGTAGCGATCTAAGAGCTGCCACTTTAGTAGAAGCATTTTAACCAGCGATGGGAAATAAAGAGTGATGGGAAACTGTCTCCTTCAGCTTTGATCTGATGCAGTTCAAAGCTTTCCAAATTGCTTCAACAAGATGAACTGGGTGGCCTTTCTGATTCAGTGAACCGAATCAGGTCACCTCCACAGCTTTGTCAAAGCAGATTTCAGTTGCTTCGCACTGGCTTATGGTGCATATCAATAAAGCTCTTGGATACTCACACAAAGGGTCTTTTGCTATCATGCCAACACAACCAGGAGCGTTAGGCAACTACCGTGTTTCCCCTAAAACAAGACCCACCCTGAAAAGAAACCCTATCATGTTTTTGAATGTATGAGCTCAAAAATTAAGCCCATCCCCAAAATTAGCCCTAATTAAAACCCCGCCAACCCTGGGGTGCAGGGGGTGGGGCAAGGTAAAAATTAAGCTAGGGTGGGGATGGGGAATGAAGCTGCCCTACTTATAAGGCCTCGCACACCCCATCACCTGCCTCACCTTCTTCTACAGCCACTTGTTGCGGCTCACACACGTCGCCCCTGGCCTCTGTTTTGCTGTCAGAGCCTTACGGAAAGCCTTCTGCAACTGAGAAACAGGGTCTGGATTGACACACGTGTCGCCCTCACCCTCCATTTTGCCATCAGAGCCTTCCGGAAAGCTCTAGATCTGGAGCTCTGTTATCAGCGGCAAAGGGCTTTCCGGAAGGCTCTGACAACAAAATGGAGGCCGGGGGCGACGTGCTGTCAAACCGGACCTCATTTCTTGGTTGCAGAAGGCTTTCAGGAAGGCCTCTGATGGCGAAGCGGAAGCCAGGGGGGCAGGGGCGCTGCACACATCAATCCGGAGCCCGTTTGTCAGCTGCAGAGAACTTTCCGAAAGGCTCTGATGGTGAAACAGAGGCTGGAGGCAACGCGTGCGAGCAGCAGCAGCAGCAAGCGGCCACAGAAGTGAGGCTATTGGTGCCACAGTGGCGAGGTGAGTCAATAAGTAGATTCACCCGAAAAGAAGCCAGAGCCATTTTTTGGGGGGTCAAAAGAAAATAAGACCCGGTCTTCTTTTCAGGGAAACATGGTAGGACCAATATTAGTAACATTATTTTGTATATACTGGTGTACAAGTACCAGTGCAATGAAGAAAGAATTCCTAGAATATTTAATGTGCCAGGCTAGAAACCAGGAGTTCTAATTCCGTTTTTGGCATGAAAGCCAGATGAGTGAACTTCGGGCCAGTCACTCAATAATCTCGCATTAAGAATAAGTCACAGATTTCACTTTTGTTCTTGAGGCCTCTATGAACATTAGGCTTCTACAGCAGCAGAAAAAAACCAAAACTATAGAGCTCACTGTACAACATTCAGTAAGTGATTCTTTTTTGTATTTGATTTCTTAACTGAGAAGACTCTAGAAGACGGGTGTCAAACTTGCCGCATCACGTTGCCATCACGTGACGGACCATGACATTTTTTTTCCGTGGAGCTGGGGTGGGTGTGGCCTGCATGTGACACATCCGGCCACGGGCCGTCAATTTGACACCCCTGCTCTGGAGCAATGTTTCTCAACCTTGGCAAGTTTAAGATGGATGGACTTCAATTCCCGAATTCTGAAGCCAGCAATGGGAAAATCCCTGAGTTAGAATATTGTGGGATTTGACGGAAAGGTTGTTGAAGATTTCCATGTAAGCTGCCTTAAGCTTGAAATCCACCATCTTAAAGTAGGCATGGTTGAGAAACACTGCTCTAGAGGGATAGATTTTTCAAGAAATCAGTAGAAGCAGCATCCATCATCACGTTTGCCAGGGGCACTGGGTCAGGAAGACAGAAGCAGGGGAGTTGTGGGTAGCTGAAGGACTGCAGGCATCTGAAAAGCAGGAAGTTATCCAATTATATTGCAGTGCTTCAGCCAATCTGCAGCCTCTATCTGTACAACTATGTTGTGCTTCCAATTACCTAGCCACTATTGGTTTTGTCCTCCGAGTTAGTCTAGCAGCGCTTCTTCTATATTTATCTCAGTTTCTCTGTTAAATCCACAGGTAGAAAACTATCCACAAATTATTTGGACCAGTCCTTTGACAACTCCTACAAAGACTTTGATTCCTTATTTAACAACCTGAGAACCAAGGCCAAGGAGAATGATCCTCTCAAGAGTAATGCAAAAAGTTAGCAAAAATCCAAGACTGGAAGTTAGCAAATTGATGGGTCTCAGCTGTGTGTGTCTCTCTCTCCTGCCCCCTTTATATATGCTGCAACTGAGAGACATTTTCATCAGCTGTGCTGCCATTGGTAGCCAACGATGTGGAAGCGATGCATCCATCAATACCTATTATGAGGAAGGACCTGGCCTACAGCTGAAGGCTTTTTAAAAGGATTTAAAAAAAAACACCAATAGCTTTTCCAACAGTATTTGTACTCACTTATCTCCAGGCAGGAAGAGGCCATTCAACACACCATCCTTCTCAACCTTGCACACAACTGATGCTTCTGGACTGTGGTTACTTTCAATGGCACTGTCCATATCAGACTCATGGTGGACTTCCTGCTGGGCCAAGGTCATGGTGTCTTCATCTGGAAAGAGATCTGATTCGCTGAAGGCACTTTCACGGTCCCCGTAGCTACTCTCTGGTGTTTCAGTGCCCTAGTAAAGGAAAATAAACAAGAAGGGAAGAGTCAGCAAGCATGTGGGATTGCTCAAGGACTGGGCACTTAGTAATCATGACAGGGATAGAAGTTACTTTTTGCAACCCTCTGTTTTCTTACACCTTGTAAATCCAGGATTACACAAGAAGGGTCAATTCCCAAGTTCTTCAGAAAGGCAAGATTACTGTACAAACCTCCCAGGTCACTTCAAGTCACATGTCAAAGAAAGAGCCTAGAGGGCTGATTTTAAATCTGTTACTTGTAAAACCTGCCCAGCCGAACTGCCAACTCTCCAGTTCATCTTTTAACAGCTTTACAGACCTATATATCAGGATGAAAAGTATGCCTCCCTCCCCCACCTCATTCATGTAGGTTTAGCACTCTTTTCTCTTGTATTTTTTTTAAAAAATGCAAGTGGGTTTGAGCAGCAAGATGGGTTCACTGAGCCTTGCATGGACTTAAGAAAACACTCATGTTTCAAAACTGAGGTTGATATTTCCCCTTTTTAGACAGCAAGATACTTTAAGTGTTTCAATAGGTATTCCTGCCTCTCAAAACCCAACAAATCTTCCCAAAATGGATCTATGGGGACTTCCCTTTTATATTTACTTTTCTATTCAGAAAGGGAGTGAAGAAAAGATATGCAGTGACAGCATTTCCCCCTTTCTTTATTAGTCAATTAGGTGTCATCAAGTCAGCTTCTGCTTTGGGTAGAAGGTTGCAAGCCTTTAAATCTTCTTAACGCAAACTCCCACTGGAGTTTATCAGGCTTATTTCTGTGTAAATTATATAGGACTGTACTGTTCAGCGCTTTTTCTCTCACTTCTGATATTGGAAGTACGCACTAAGAAAGGATTCTGCCAGTCCGATATCCTCAGTCAGATATTAGACTATGTTATTCCCACAGTATGCCAAATCTGTACTCAGATAATTAATGAAGTTGTAAGTAAATATACAGCAGTGGCCAAAATTGTGGAAACCTTTTGGGAAAAGTGTATTATTGAGGTTTGATGGCTAATAACACCACTTTTTTTTGGGAGTTTCCAGCATTCCACTGCTGGAATGGTCTGGGAATACCCCAGACGTTAACCCAATTGAAACTCTACAGAGCCGACTAAAGAAACTTGTTAGTCAGAAGTGACCCAGCAATAAAACCCAGTTAATAGAAGCAATAATTCAATCTTGGTTTCACATTATAACAGCTGCAGAACTAAAAAACTTGGTTCACTCCAGGGGAAGACATTGTAAGGTCGTAATTCATGCTAAAAGTTACCCAAGTATTAACTGACGTGATAATTTTTGTATATCTCATTTTTTTCTATGGTAATTTTTGTATATCTCATTTTTTCTACGTGTTTCACTTTTCTTCTTTATACTGTAACTGCTATTCTAATAGCAAATCCTTCATAAAAGTTATTGCATTGCATTCTTGATTAAATTATCTTTCCATTGATATATAATTTTATGGTACTACTCCAAAAAAAGTGGTGTTATTAGCTAATTTTAGAAAATGCACTTTTCCCAAAAGGTTTCCACAATTTTGGCCACTACTATAGGCAGTCCTTGTTAAGTGAACACATTTGGGTCCAACAATTCAGTTGTTAAGCGAAGCAGCCACTAAGTGAAATCCTGGCTGTTCTTACAATCTTACTTCAGCTTTGCTTTGCATGTCTGCAAAAGTCGTAAATGTGGGGATTGATTGCAAAGTTACTTTTCATCACTTATTATAAATGCAAATAATCGCTATCCAAGGCAGTCATTAAACAAGGACTATCTGTAAGTGCATTGTGTGTATTTGTGTTTGTGTGTCTACATAAATCTACATCGATCTAATCTTACTATTAAAAGTTTTTCATTTCAGATTTCATATGCTTCAGAATGCACTTAAGTCCTAGTGGATTTCCCACACAAGTTAAACACGATAAAATGAGCATCGCTTGTATTTAAGTTTCAAAACAGACTGCAACAAACTGCTTGACAGCAAGTTCTTATCTGCCCATTTCCCAGGCAGACTATCAACAAAACCATTAATGTGAGGTCACATCTAAAACATTAAAATAAGCAAAACTGGTTGAAGGAATAAACACATTTTTATTCAGGTTCAAACGTATGCCAAAGATTAGAAAAAACACTGCCAATCCTAGAAGTTGATAGAATTGTAAGAAAAAATATCAAGCTCTTAAGGGAGGAAAAGGGTTTATGTGAGCAAGGCAATAAAAAAGAAATACACAAGAACATAAGAAAAGCCTTTCTGGTTCATACCATAGGCCATCTTAGTTTTTCACAGTGGCCGACCAGATGTTTCTGAGACGCTTCCCCCCAAAAAGACATACCAAGTGCAGTATAGTTTTTAAAGGGGAGATGTTTGATGGAAAATAGTAATCGGAAGCAATTTTAATGTTTATAAATACAGGTAATCTCCAGTTGGGTACAATGTGAGGGAATCTGGAAGTTTATATTGTTTTTATCTATTGTTTTTCCTATTTATTTTTCATTGTTCTTTTTTATAAGATGCACATTTTGTTTATCCGCTTCATCATATTTAAGAACTTCCCCATCTCCTTCACAAAGGAACTCTGGGCGGTATAGATTTTATTTTAGGTAATAATAAATAAATAATAAAATAATTTATTTTATTTATTAATTTATTAATAATTTATTTATCATAAAATAATTTATGATAAATAAATAAATAATAAATAAATAGTGGTGACATCCATACAAATATTAATGATCAGAATTTTGTAGTGTTTTTCAATGTGTAAAGATGAGGAGTCTAGTTTTATATTTAATTATTTAATAATGATTTTTAAAATTTATGACAATTGTAAATTTTATACTTATTTATGGTAAGTATAGTATTCGTTTTCCTTCCATTATGGCCTTATTCGTTTTCTTTTTTTTTCTTACATGCAGTTACTTTATTCCTTAAATGTAAAAAAAATTAAAATCTTCATTTAAAAAAAAAGGAGTTGCAGACATACTTATCTCCTCCAATTTCCCCTCTGTAACTAGTATCTGGAGGCACACTTTCTCCAATCTAGTGGTAATATAGAATTTTCAAGACTATCAGCCCTTGACAGAATTGGCCTCCATAAATTTCTCCAGTCCTGGGTTAAGTCATCCAAGTAAGTAACCAGGGGCAATGAATCCCAAATGTTAATCATATACTCTGAGAAGGATTATGGTTTGGGGATTTTTGGTCAAATCAACATTGGATTATTCCTCTCCTAGTAATCAAGGAAGAAGCAGATCCTTAACATAATTTACTCTTCTTCTTTGTGAGAAATTTTGATGAACAGCCCTAAGTTGCTTAGAGGAAACAGAAGACAACAAAATAAATTTTAACAAAGATTGGTAAGTGCATATCATGAATCAGGCTAAGACCCAAGAGAGAAAAAGGTAATTATGATTGAACCACTAGAAATGGAAATGTCGTAAAAGAGGATAAGTAAATGGACTTTACTTATAAGTGGATAAGTCAAGATAAGTGGACTTCAGTTCTCAGAATTCCCCAGCCAGTATGCTAGCTAGAATTCGGGAAACTAAAGTTCACATCTCTTCAAGTTGTCAAGGTTGAGAAACACAGAACTAGAATTAGTAATGAAATGGCCTGATTATCCTAAAACAGCAAATTTCAGGATTATTAAAGAAGAGAACTCCAAAATGTGCTATCCAAGAGAATGGATATTAAATCAGCAATTGCATTTAGTATCCAATAACATAAAATTATACAATACACATCTGGGCATGTAGAATAGAATTTAATGCTAATAGTTCTTATCTGTACTGATGATCAAGTCACATTGTTGGAGGTACTGGAAACTCAATAAAAAATTCTGATCAAGTGTGGGATGCTGTAAAGATAAGAAGTCTACTGTGGGAATTATTGGAAAGGAATTGCAAATAAAATTACTAATACTGGAACATTTTGTGTAAATCAATTTATTATTACGTAAACATCCAAAGTTAAAAATCCAGTTTTAACACACACCCCAATAAACTCCCCCATTTTGTCGTAATGGCAACACAATCAGATAAGCCACTTGATCAGCACCGTAGGGGGTCCCCAAGTTCACTGACAAAATCAGGTCTGCCTTTTCTGTAGAAACACGAAAAACTGGAGGCCAATCTCATCTCTGGGGGAATGATGTTTCGAAGGGAGGGAGCCACCGCACTGGAAACCCTTTTTATAAGTCCTACCAAATTTACCTACTTCCTTGATAGTTGGATAGTTACTTCTTTGTAATGTACTCATCATATGCTAAATAAAAAATAAATAATAGATTGTCCTGCAACATATCCTGCCTTCTTGCTCTAATGGGCTGGGTAGATAGATGCAATAGAATCATTAGGAAACTGATATGTACCGAAATATACTGTTCCAAATGTCACACCTTAAAATAATGTAGCACTGGAAAAGTACAGAAAATAATATTTTTTTTAACAAAAAGGCATTAGTGCTTGCTTAGAGAACCATGATTAATCCCAACTAAGCATGATGTGTGACTTCAGCCAGATACTTGGGAGTGAGAGCTGTTGCAATTACTTATTATATCGATTGCATTCTTCCTCAGGGTGTGCAAACAGTGGGGGCTCTCCTCATCTTATCATTCTCACAAAAATCCTGTGAGACAGTTTGAGCTACCCAGTGGATTCCATAGCTAGGTGCTGGGCTCAACTCTTGGTTTCCTTGGACTAAGTGTAATACTTAAGCCCTTGTTAGAATGCAGTATTATAGGCTAACTCACTGCTCACTCCAGGAGTTCGATTCTGAGAGGCTCAAAGTTGACTAAAGCTTCCATCCTTCTGAAATTGGTAAAATGAGGACCCAGATCGTTGACGGCAATGTGCTGACTCTGTAAAACCATTTTGAGAGGGCTGTAAAGCACTATGAAGCGATATATAGGTTTAAGTGCTGTGCTAGTGCTACAGGTGTAACCCGGGGCATCTAACCCCTATTTTAAAAGGCTCTGGATATACACTAATTACATTGGGAAAGGCATAAAACAGTGTGCCTTCAAGTCCATGTTGACTCCTGGCAACTGCCTTGACTAGCAAGTATTTTTGAAAGCAATTTGCCCTTGTCTCCTTCCTAAGTGGGGCGGGGAGGGAGGGAGAGAGAGAAAGAGAGAGGAAGAGCGGGGAGGAGGGGGGGGGCAAGATCACCAAACTGATTTTGCCCCTAAAGTGGACCTAGAACTCCCAATATCCCAGTTTCCAGCCTGGTGCCTTAAATATTCTGGCAATTCTCTGCACCACTGTGTTCAGTTCACAGATGAAGGAGCAACTGATGTGTGTTTGCTACACTTGAGCACTCCACTTGCGAAAGCTCAGGAGAGGAACTTGCAAGTACCAGATATGCTAAGACTATTCGTGCTTTTGAACTTTGTTATTGGAGACACCTGAGAATAACGCATATAACCAAGGAAACAGAGAAATGTATCCTCACACAAATAAACACTGTTTACTTGAAGCAGAAAATGGCCAGGCTCAAATTATCCTATTCTGGATATACGTGAAGACCTAACACTTTGAAGAAAACTGTAATAATAAGAATTGTGAAAGAAAGAGAAGAGGAAGATGACAAGCAACAAGACGGAGAGATACAGTTACTGTGGTGATGAATGCACCATTGAAAGACCTGAAAAACCAGGTTAGTTACAGATTGATTTGGGGGAAAAAATCTATGTAATTGTTAACAAACCAACACCAACTTGATCATACATAGTCAAGCAATTAAAGAGAGAAGAGAGTTTGTATGCATATAGGAAAAGATAAGACAAATGTTCTGATTCTTGGCAGTCTCCTGTTTGTTGTCAAGAGGAAAAATAAAATCAAAGGATCCTAGCCCTGGGCCCAGATTGGAAAAGGAGAAGGTTTCCCTTCTTCTTAAGATGAGACTGTCATCTAGATCAGGGGTCTCCAATCTTGGGAACTTTAAGACTTGTGGACTTCAACTCCCAGAATTCTTCAACCAACTATACTGGAGCTTTGCCAGCATAGCCAGCTGGAGAATTCTGGGAGTTGAAGTCCACAAGTCGTAAAGTTGCTAAGTTTGGAGACCCCTGATCTAGAGAGGCCCTCCTATACTGGGTCACCAAGCTTTCTGCTCCCATATTGCAATTTCCTACAATATCCCTGAGGTTCAGCACACCACAGGACATTTCAAATGGTAGCTCATAACTAAGCCAGCCGGCACAGAATTTTAGCGCAGGAAACCTCTCACAGAATTCTTTTACATTTCTAATAGATTAGAAATTGGAAGACATCTTATGCTGCCACAAGCCCGGATAAAATTTTTTTCACTTTCTAAAATAACATTTGCTATTGCTAGGATCACAGTCGGTTTCTTTTTTGAGAAATGCTGCCTAAAGCTGTAAGAAATAAAAACAAAAAACAAAATAGACTAAACTTTCAAAAAATTAGGATGAAGTTATACACACACTTCAATATTCTCTTAGTAGATTTTTCAAACTTGGCAATATTAAGATGTGTGGACTTCAACTCCAAGAATTCCCCCAGTCAGCAATTAAGGAGTTCAGGGAATTATGGGGAATTGGGGGATTCTGGGAGCTGAAGTCTGCACATTTTGAGATTGCCATGTTTGAAAAATATTGCAGTAGATTATATACTGGTCTCTTATAAATGATATTTATAATTCTTAATACCTTGCCTCTTAATTCACTTCAAGATGAAAAAATAATGCAAAATGTTACAAATCTCCACTAAGGATATATTACTATTCAGGTAGTTCTCAAGTTACGACTGTAATGGAGCCTGCCATCATGGTCATAACTTGCGATGGTCATACAATGTCATGAGACTAACCTGTTTTTACAATCTTCATTGCAGCAGTCATTACGTGAATGCAACAATTGTAAAGCTGCTGCTGTGGTCGTTAAACAAATGCTGTGGTCATTAAGCAAACCAATGGCTTAGCTGAAAACAGAAAATAAATGCCAGTTTTTGACAAAACCATCGTAAAACTCAGTCATGTGACCGCAGGATGTTGCAAATGGTTGTAAATGCAGCCCGGTTGCCAAGCATCCAAAGCTAATGACCAAAGTACAGCTACACAACTATACACCGTACAGTTACACAACCCCCAACTGCTGTAACTTCAAATCCAGATCACAAGTACCCTCCTCAGGTAGGTCTGTCAGAACTTTGGATGGATCGTAAATCCAGGATTACCTACTTTCAATTCCAGATACTAGAAAAGACAGACGACAAACAAATCCACTGTATTACCGTACTCTTTTTCAGCGGTATCCTGAAATCTCTTTGCTTTCATAGAGGAAATATGTGGGGCAGAGGGCAAAAAATGAAAAGTGGCTTTGTATTCCTCTTAGCACTTTTAGACTGAGACATACTATGAGTTTCTGGTGCCGGAGAGAGAAAAGCCAAAACAGGAGTGATCTGGAATCCGGAAATAGATCAGGAACCATGGGAATGTTTGCATTTGCCCTACCTGTTCTTTTGATGAGGGAGTGGGAGGAGGAGACTGTTTAACATGCAAGTTGCCATTCAAAGCAGTTATTGGAGCAGGTTTCTTTGAATAAACTAAAGGAATCTCAAATCAGGAAAAAAAAATCCTTACATGGCATTGGGGGAAAAAAAAAAGACCGGGCAGCTTATATTCAGGTTAAATAGGTCATTTAGTATTTATAGGATGCAGTAGCAGTACCTACAATATTGTTCTAAACAACGGAATGGAAAGTATACCTAGCCAAATATATGTGCTTTTTTGTTTTATTTTAATGGGTACATTTTTTTTACAAGGGTCCTCCGTTCAACGTACAACTATCCCGAGCTCTGACAAATGCACAGCGATGTCTTCATTATTAAACTCTACATGGATCTCAGAGCCTTCTGATATTTTCTTAGAACAACTCCGCCCTTTGATAATGTACTAACATTGTGTGACATGCAACTGCAACTTACCATTCCAAAATTCTCATTCCCCCCCCTGTTTTTGTGTGTTTCCAGTTCTTGTAGAGAACTGTTCTGTAAAACCAAATTAATAGATGTCATTGTTGGATCAAATCATCCTCATGATCTAATAAAGAACTTGGGTGGTTGGAAGTTCAGATAGATTTTACATAATGTCTAAGAAAGCAAGTGTCTATTGGGTTTCGTCCAAGGGGAACTCCTGCCCCACTTCCTCTCACCCCCAACCACAAGTGTTCTCCCAGCATTGATAATCTGTGGCAAGACAGAAAGCAAAGCAAACGTTGTAAGAGCTAAAATCTCCTATCATAAAAAGAATAGTTGGATCTATCAACACATTCTCCTTTCTCACTTTTCCTTTGAATTTCCAGATAGTTGCAGCTGAATTATTTTAGAAACTTGTTTTACTTTGTATCAGGAATCCCTCTTTCTTCTGCAGTAGGCAGTATTTTCCAGTTTCAAAGAATGATTAAAAAAAAAAAAGTTTGGGAAATATCTGGGATTGAACCTGGAAACTTTTCTGATCTAAAAGTTTAAGTCTTCCTCAAGTCAAGCTTGACTCCTGATAACTCCCTGAGCTACCTCTTGGTAGTTTTCTTGGTGGCAGTAAGAAAGCAAGCCTCAGGAAATCAGGATTTCCCCAAATTTTCAGCCTAGCCCACAGCCTCAATACACATGGTCCTGCAGACAAATATTAATTTTAGGCCCAGGCTCAGCAGACCCTGTAAAACAAGGGCCTCCAACCTTGGTCCCTTTAAGACTTGTGGACTTCAACTCCCAGAGTTGAAGTCTACAAGTCTTAAAGGGACCAAGGTTGGAGGCCCCTGCTATAAAACATCTCAAGCTTAAGACACGTTTCCTAATATTTCAAGCTCTGACCAAAACACCCATGTTCCAAGAATTTTATTCCAAAACACTTGTGTTATTCCAAGCTCTAGTCTAGGCTATAGAGGACCATTTTGAGTGGTGCTATTCAAACAATCTAAGAGTCACAGTGCTTGGGGTTGTTTTTTTAAAAAATGTTTTCTAGCATAGCTTGTTCAGGGGACCAGTTTATCACTGCCTACATTTTAATTAGAGACACATCACAGCATCTCGGTATCTTTTACAAGGCCTACATTGCCTTGTACCTACCAAGCGCTCTCCTGTAGCACAACTCTTGACTGCTGGTTCCTCAACAATTGATAATTAATCCTCAAATGAAAACACTGTCCATCACTACAATGTCTTCATTGTTAATTCTGAGGCCGGTTGCTGGATCTGTTGCACTTTTGGTCTTCTTTATAGTTAATCATAGTCCTATTTCTTTCCCCATGCTCTTTGACTTTCATTATTCGCCCTTGCAGAAATATTTGCATTTTTGGCTAGCACAGTAGTGTCATTGGCGCACTGATGATTCTTCCTCTGGTTATGCTCATCTTTTTCCAATACAGCTTCCCTCAGTATATATATCTGCATAGTTTATCAGGAGAAAAATATATGTGTCATAGCACATTGCTACTCATTCTTGCTCACATAATAAGCTGCATCTTTGCTGGCTTAGGCTATGTTGCTATTTTCATTTAACCAGAGTCAATAATTCCTTGACTGTGGCACTGAAAATACAATCAATTTTTTATCAGAGTAGTGTATTCAGCATACTGCAAGTTACTGATGTTACTTCCTCCAGTTTTAAAACACTCATCTCTTTCCAATCTAACCAATCTATAGAGAATAAGGAAGATGACCCTGACAAAGACAGGTGAGATCCATCACCAAAGCAATAAGGGGGAAAAACATATCTTAGTTTGTTAATCAGAGAAGGCTGCCCCCAGACTTCTTCTGGCTTTTTGGCACCATAGATTAATACGGCTCTCCTCCTACATTAATACAGTAAAAAAAATGAATATCCTTTAAGGTGTCTTGCATGTTGGTATATTTACTCTACAGAATTTCAATATACATCTTCCATCTATAATTGATCCTATGAATCAGATCCATTGACATCCTTTAGCATACTAATCTGAGATTGGAATCTCCTCCTGAATTTTGGAAGTCTTGTTTTCCTATGTTTGTTTCCATCATTGGTATCTTTACTGATATTGTTATATAATAGAATAGAATAGAATTTTTTATTGGCCAAGTGTGATTGGACACACAAGGAATTTGTCTTGGTGCATATGCTCTCAGTGTACATAAAAGAAAAGATACCTTCATCAAGGTACAACATTTACAACACAAATGATGGTCAATATATCAATATAAATCATAAGGATTGCCAGCAACAAAGTTATAGTCATACAGTCATAAGTGGAAAGAGATTGGTGATACTATTGCGCTATAAGCAGCTCTCTGAAATAGTTGGTTGAGTCCTCCCAAAATTCTTTAATTGTATAGGGCCATAGTGGCCAGAGGTTAGAATGCAGCGCCACAGGGCTAACTCACTGTTTTTTGTTGTTGTTGTTTTTATTTACATTTATATCCCGCCCTTCTCCGAAGACTCAGGGCGGCTTACAGTATATAAGGCAATAGTCTCATTCTATTTGTATATATTTACAAAGTCAACTTATTGCCCCCCCAACAATCTGGGTCCTCATTTTACCTACCTTATAAAGGATGGAAGGCTGAGTCAACCTGAGTCACTGTTCACTTCAAGAGTTCAATTCTGAGTGGCTCAAGGTTAACTCAGCCTTCCATCCTTCCGAGGACAGTAAAATGAGGACCCAGATTGTTGGGGGCAATGTTGCTGACTCTGTAAACCGCTTAGAGAGGGCTGTAAAAGCACTGCAAAGCGGTATATAAGTCTAAGGGCTATTGCTATTTTCTTAGCTTTGGCTTCTCTTCTCTTCCTGGCAATTTCCACCATCTGTTGTTTTAACATCCAATTTGGTTTTTTTGATTTTTTGGCCATTGGCAGTTTGTTTTCGCTTTCATTGCTAACAATTTTTTTATTCCCTATTTTCTTGCATTCCGCATCAATAAGAGTCAATACTTCAAAGTAATTCCTGATCTTCTCTTTGAAAATGGTGTGTGTTCAAGACCATATTGTGGACACTGAGTAATTATTTTCTTCCATTGTAGTTCAATTTGGGACTTGCACATTATGTATTCCACAATCAACCTGTGGTTGCCGTATCTATGTTGTTAAAATGGAGCTCTTCCACTCCTTGTTATAAGTCATATTGTCAGTTTGATTTCTGGGTGCTCCGTCTGATGGTATCCATGTATGCAGGCATCATTTTCTTTGCTTGAAGAACGTGTTAGCAAAATAGCTGTTAGACAATGGAATATGTGTTCTGTACACATTACACAAACATTCGTAATAATGCTTCTGAAATCTGTAGGCTCTAAGTTATAAAATGCAGAGACTATATGGCTTTTGTTTTATTGTCAAAGCTTTGGCGTGTGGACTTTGTTCACACTTTGGGGGTTTCATACCTTAGCTTGCTAAGTGCTGCTGTCAAACTGCTAAATGCAGACATATATTCTATAACTGTGTATTAGGAAGAAAAAGAAGCTTCAAGCAAACAACCTGACAAGTGTATTTTTGTTACCGTGTTTATGGGCTCTGCTGAAATGAATCATACTGGGGCTTGCTGTTTCCTAGGCTTTTGTGGTCGTCTGTGCATACAGAATAAAGTGGGGGGGGTGGATTGTGCTTAAAAATTTGCTTTGTTTTCTATGAATTTTTTTTAAAAAAACATTTTCATTAAAAACAAAAATGGATCGGCTTCTCTGTAGTTCAACCAGTAAGTAACAATTGCTTACATCACAACCTGTTTCTGTGGCCTTAAGGTAAAAAACAAAGAACAAGGGCATTCTTTTAAAGATTTCAGAACATTCAAGGTGTTCAGTTACATTCCATTAAAACTCTGCCAATTCAGAACGTTCCAAAGCAGCATTCTGAGTGTTTTCTCCCAAGTTTTGAAATAATGTTTTTATATTTCACGCACCTTCTTATAAATCATACATTTTACCTCTCAGTTCTGTACCTACTCCTAAAAGAAAGCTAACGCTTTTTGTTTCTAAGCTAATTTATGTTTGTATCCTGCACTTAGTTCAGGGAAAAGAAAATTCCAAATAAAATCGAACTGGCAATACTGTTTTGTTTATTAATAAGTGGAATTAGATAAGATTGTACCAACCATTCCCCCACTCAGGAAAAAAGAAGCATGGCATACTTATTACACATAAGGAAAGAACACTTCGTGCAGATCCAGAATAATATCTCTGTACCTGATGACAATGCATCAGTTAATTATTTTTTTAAAAGAAGAAGAAAAGAACATCTGAATTAGAATTACTTTTTTTAATCAGGTTTCCTAACATGCATTTATACTGTGTTTCCCTGAAAATAAGACCCTTATATTTTTTTGAACCCTGAAATAAGTGCTTGGCTTTATTGCCATGCGCTCAAAAGCCCGATTGGGCTTATTATCAGGGGAGGTCTTATTTTGGGGGAAACAGGGTACATTAGATTTAGAACAATGATAAGAAGGATATCAGCCTCTTAAAATATTTCTTTTCCATTAAGAAAATATTCCATATTCTCTCATGGCTCATGGGAATACATAAAGTTTTTTTAAAAAATTCTGTTAAGGTATATAGGTTCATTGACCAATCTATGCATACCTTTCAACCCCACCTTTCCCATTTGAAAATGGTGCAAATATTTTCTAAACCAAACCAATAAATACCCTAATCTCAGTTAAGGATAGGGGATCTAATTCAGATGCTGCTGAATTATATCTCCAGTTTATCTCATGATTGGCCATGCACTGGAGCTGCTGAGAAATAAATTCACTGGCATCTGAGTAGCCGCAGATTCTCCAGCTCTGATATATACTGGTGCATTTGGGACAACTACTTAACTTTCAGCATAGAGTTGAATATGCCATTGCTCTGTACATAGTAAGCTGAAAATGGAGGGAAAAAATCCATACTTTTTTCTTTCCCACCTACGCTAAACCTGTAGATCTTTTTTCTCCAGCAAGAAGTAACCTTAGTAACAGTTGTGAAAAATGCCTAAGGTACAAAGCAGCCATTACAGCACAGAACTATCTTCCCACTGCAATCCTAAAAATATCCAATACGCTAGGCAGATCAAGCCTCAGCAGAACTTGCCCTGAATATTGGCAAGGGAGAATAGGCAGCAAAGATTGAAGAGCTTTCTAAAGCAAGGCAAAAAGACTCTAAACTGAACGCAGAGGTAACTTAAAGCCAGCAAGGAGGAAGGCCAAAAAATTGTTAACAATGTTAACAGGGTAAGACCGTAAAGGAAGAATTAAAAAAATCTGCATCTAATATGTAGAAAAATGTACACAGAAAAATGCACAAAGCAAGGAGGATCAAAGAGAATTAACATTCAGTGATAATGGGATGAAAGAAGTGAAAGAGAAAAGAAAGAAAAAGTGGGTAGGAGGATCCCACCTGGTCTTGACAAAGAGTAAAAAGAATCAAGATGACGACAAGAATGCTGTTCGGAGTGAGAGAAAATATGGTAATAGAGTAGCAGAATAAAATCTGCAGGACTTGTAAAATTTTTGCGGTTGTTCATAGCATTCTATAGGGCAGGGCTGTCAAACTTGATTTCATTGAGGCCGCATCAGGGTTGTGTTTGACCTCAGAGGGCTGGGGTGGGCGTGGTCAGCTTGATGTCACTCAAGCTGGGGGCGTCTATGATGGCCCGAGCGCTCTGCCAGTGAAAACAGGCTTCTGAGCGCCGTTTTCAGCGGCAACAGCCTCCAGCAACCCTCTGCCAGTGAAAACACAGCCTGTGAGGGCTGCGTGTGCCCCCCACAGCTCCGTTTTCACTGGCAGAGGCACCCCAAGTCAGTCCTTCTCCGTTTCCTGGGTGGCCCCACTGGCCAGATCTAAGCACCCCATGGGCAGGATCCAGACCTCGGGTCTTTAGTTTGACACCTCTGCTATAGGGCCACAATTTCTTTGCTAGTGGATGGATAGTCCTAAGAAGTAGCTGGAGTAGATTACCAATGAACTTTTCTTAATTCATGTGAAAAAATAATACATTTAAAATATAAATCAAAGACGGTACCTATAGTTGTGCTGAAAAGCTTCACAATGATGGAATCAATTTTCTGCTATGTCCATTATGCCTGTTAAGCTAGCTCTGTTTTCAGAGGTTGTTTTTCTTTTAATTGCTTATTTAACTAAAAGAAAAGCGCAATTTGTTTCAAAATATATCCTGTATCCTTTGTACTCACTCGCCAAATATAAGATAAATGGAAGGAAGAAAAAAGACTTGTTTGATTTTATAAATCACTAGGAAATTCACTTTGAAACACCTTGTTTGGTGCTATGCAAAAGAATGGATAAAGCAATGCATTCTTTCTTTTCCTTGAGAAACCTCAAGGTTGAAGAACTACAATCAACACCATTCACCTGCTGCAAGGCAAGGACATGGCAAGTCCTAGAGTATAAAGAAGGCATTGAGAGAGACTTGATTTAAAACGCCTAAATATGTGGAAAGACATATCAAAGTATGCATGAGACAGAACATGATGATTACCGTATATACTCGAATATAAGCCGATCCGAGTATAAGCCGAGGTCCCCAATTTTACCCCAAAAACTGGGGTAAACTGGGGACTCGAGTATAAGCCGAGGGTGGGAAATGAGGCACCTACCGGTTGGGGAAACCCTCCCTCCCTCAGCTGAGAAGGCTGGCGGCTCCCCGCCCGCCCTCTCACTGCACCGGCAGGGCTTCAGTCCGTAAAATGTGAAAAAAGAAAAAACTCGAGTATAAGCCGTATATACTCGAGTATAAGCCGAGGGCTTAAAAAAAAAACTTGAGTATAAGCCGTATAGACCCGAGTATAAGCCGAGGGGACGTTTTTCAGCACAAAAAATGTGCTGAAAAACTCGGCTTATACTCGAGTATATACGGTATATCACTTTGTCTAACTGTCCACATATAAACATGGTATCTAAATAGGAGGAAGGTGTATTGGGTATGTTTGCCACCTTGAGTTATCTGTAAAAATAATAAAAGGTGGGATATCAATAAATAAAATTAAATTTAAAAAATGTCTTTTTGATGATGAGGTAATCTAGCAAGCTGTATTGGTTGCCAACTGGCTTCCAGATCCAATTCAAGATGCTAATTTTAGCCTTTAAAGCTCTTCATACCATGGCACTGGGCTATTTGAGGGACTACCTCTCCCTGATCCCATTAGTCCACCTGATTCGATCTAGCAGAGAGGGCACACTGCGGGATCTACATTTGGGGGGAGGTTGTCCCCCAATTCCAGAGTGACCATCTTATGGAACATTCTTCTGCTCAAAATTAGACTGGCTCCATCCTTTTTCACATACCGGAAGCCCTTCAAGATCTGGTTATGTTATCAGGCCTGGGGCTCCCAGGAAACATGTTTAGTTGGCTCCATTGTTGAGGCTGCCATTTTTATTCCTCCCTTTGCCCAGGGTTTGTGTATTTGTTTTTATAACATTGATTTTTTCGGTGAAAACATGTCCATCCATACGCAGTTTGAAATTGGTTTATGTGCATGCACTGTTACAGTTATGATTGTAGTAGCCTGTGTGAATAAGTTAACCCAGATCAAAAGCATTTGGAGGCTTCGTATCATCTTGTTTGTATGGAGTTAAAAATCATCATAAGTTTGGAATTTAAATTCCTATCCTTTAAGCAACTTGGCTATATATAGTTGGGAAAAACTAAAACACGCATGATATTGGATGGTATCACCAGATTGACCTTGTCTATATAGTAGAATCAGTGCCTGGTTAGGACTTGGAACTCTGTGTTGGTTGTTGGAAGAAGGCAATCTCCAAACAGTTTCCATATTGTTGCCAAGAAACTTGATTGTTGTTTCCATAGAGTCATCAGGAATCAAACTTGTCTTCAGGATGTTTATCTATCAAACATAGATGTTCAGCTGTGTTTACTTTTCCTTGTACAGCACTCAGACCTTCCTTGAAGCTAAGCTACAGGTGACTACAGCTTGCCTAGGTGAAGTGTCCTGTAGTCTGTCATGGGGATGGATCCAGATTCAGCTTCTTGAGTTTCTTTTGTAAAGTGGGAAGCAGCGGAGTTCCCTTAAATGTAGGTGGGGGGAAGCACTCTCCCTTCCTCTATGGCAGCGGTTCTCAACCTGTGGGTCACGACCCCGTTGGGGGTCGAATGACGATTTGCCAGGGGTCGCCTAAGACCATCGGAAATATGGGAAGTATACTTGCGAGTCAAAGAATCGCGCTCCAATAGTTGACTCCACAAGCCAGCTGCAGGCTCTTCAAATCGCTAGCCAAATTCGGCTTCAGGCGCGATGAATTAAAAAAGAGAGAAATCTTTGCTCTGATGTCTCCCTCTCAAGCCAGCTGCAATCACTCCCAATCGCTAGCCTAATCTGGCTTCAGGCACGATAAATTTAATAGGGGAGGAGTCTCCGCTTTAATGCCTCCGTCCTCAAGGCAATCGCAAGCAGTTCAGATCGCTAGCCAATACGGCTTCAGGCGCGATAAATTTAAAAAAACAGTTTGCCGCTTTTTTCCCCCTTCGGTTGGGGTTGCCACATCGTGGGGAATTGTATTAAAGGGGTCGCAGCACTATAAAGGTTGAGAACCAATGCTCTATGGTTTCTCAAGGTCTTTTCTTGATGTTTGCAAAATGGGGTGAGGTGTGGGCTGCTTTGAGCACTGGCTGAGTAAATGCCATAAGATGCCCTTTCAGAACAGAAGCATTCGTTACAAAACGAAGCTGGCTGTTTTAGCTGGTGGGATGAAAACTAGATAACCAGACCCCTGCTTATGAATTTTGACTTGAGGAATGGAATTTTCCTGTGGGGAAATCCAATGCCATAATTTTGCTACTAAGAGCAGCAGACCAAACAAAATGTTTACCATACGTCTGTCTACCTGGCTTTTGATCAACCATCTGAAGGCAAAAGTAGAAGGCTGTGTCACAGCCACTTAATTAGACTCTTTCTTTGTTGTGGTTCTGATCACATGCCAAGCCCGCCATTTCTCCTCTCCCACAAGTGCAGAAATCTGGATTGTGGTAAGACTCATCTGATCATGGGCAGAAGAGAGAAATAAACCATCTATGTAAGAACCTTTAAGCATCAGAAGTATTGTTAACATCCTTTGGGGTTTGGGGGATCTGAACGACCTGTTTATAGTAAGGACTGGTAATCCTTTTCAGGCCCCAGAGCACCATTGTGTAATCTGCATGATCTCACATAATAGCAAATGCTTTCCCACTAATTGCTCTAAATCAAGTAAAACTTAGACAGGCTCACTGTGTTACAAAGAGGCTTGTCCTCTGTTAAAGAACTGGGAATGTTTATGCAGCTCTGGAGCAAACTCAATGGACGCCACTTTAAAAAAAAAACTTGTGGAAACTTTAGGAAGATCTTCAAAAACTTTTAGTTTAATAACAGAAGAATCTCAGTTATTCTCACAGTCTTTCTCACAATTTTGATGGAGTAGAATATGGGATTTTGGACTCCTCTTCCCTTCAGCCCTCTGGATTTTATTAGCCATAATAATTATTTATTAGCCAAATTTGTAGAACTGATCACCTCAGAGAATATGACTCTGGGCAGCATATGATTGAACCCAACACACATAAAAACAAGAAATATAGAAAGTACAAAGCCCAGATTAAAAAAACCTATCTATCCCGATTTAAGACTTAAAATTACAGGAGTATTCACCAATGTTCATCAAATCTGTTTAACGTATTTTTTGCACCTTCGCAAAAGATAACAAGTCACTTAACCTTTGGAACTCATTTAAATGTTTAACTATAGCTTTCTGCCTTGACACAGAGGATATAACTATGCACTTTTTAAGAATCACAGAAATCTATCACATAATTTGCATCTTATTCACACACTTGTAAAAGTACTATAATGAAGTGTGAATATTGACAAACTATGTTTGGAAGGATTGGAAACCATTCAGACTGCAAAACGAAGAGAATGTCAATTTGGAGTAACCTAAAAATAAAAATGAAGATTGTTCTAAATATGAAAAAAATGTTGGGTAATGTTAGTTTAAAAAAACCACAAGTACTTTGATTATTCATGTGCAATAATAAGAAGTCTGTTGCTCAAATATGAAAGTATATTATGATGAGATATAATTCCAGTGGCTGATTGCAAAACTAAAAGCTTACTTATCCATATTTTTATCTTGATTTGCTGTACTGCTTAGTCTGGAAAAACTTTTTTGTTTGGATAAAAATCTGTTATTTTCTAACTAGCTTAGTTGTTCTTCTGTTTTAAAAAGTGGCCATAACTTGCCATCGTGCTGGACCACAATTTGGGCCATTCAAAGGTCATGACTGATCATTTATCAAAGTCTTATTAGCAAATACAAAAAACAAAAACAATGTATTTATTCTATTTGAAATGTAATGATTTGTGATATACATAATGCAAATACCATATAACCATATTGGCTGTTAACAAAAATTAGTATCCCATGCAGACAGGAGAAAAAAACAGTGAAACTTTAGTTTATATTCCAGAATTGGAAGAAGCATAGAATACACTCCTCTCTTTTCACTCTCTTACATCCTCAAAACATATTCCCTGCCCCAGCTGTAAATCAATTTCTTATATATAGATAAGATATATAGATAAGGTCAGTAACACAATAAAAACAAAAGAAAATTAGAAATAGTAGCAGAAGGAACATTCTGAAGAGTCAGGAGATTGAGTCATCGGTAATCAAGGACAGTATAGTACTTACTCACTGAATCACAGGTGCTTAACAAGCTTTGAGAAGTATAAAGGTAGTCCTCAACTTACGACCACAATTGATTTCTAATTTCTATTGCTAAGCAATAGACAAGTAACTTTTGCTCCATTTTACGACCTTTCTTGCCACAATTGTTAAGTGAATCACTGCAGTTATTAAATTAATAATAACTGTAGTTTAAGTGAACCTGACTTCCACCTTGACTTTGCTTGTCAGAAGGTTGCAAAAGTTGTCACATAACCCCAGGACATGGCACTTGCCAAGGCATCTGAATTTTAATCTCACAATCGGTGACAAGCATGGTAAAAAAAACCCCATAAATCATTTTTTTCAGTGCTACTGTAGCTTTGAAGGGCCATTAAACAACTGCGAATGAAGGTAAATACACATGTCCCAGGACAATGTTGCAAGATACAATTTGAATCAGTCACCAGGATCAAAGGTTTATTCTTTCAAGCTTTTGGGCACACGCTGGAGCCCTTTGTCAGGGAACGTCTTTCTCCAGCGAACATATTTTGGAGAGAGAAGTTCTCTTCTCATTTTTCCTTGTTTACTCATGACCACTGATCTCCATAGTATTCTTCCTTCTTGTTCCTCCACTCTTAAATTTTCCCCCTGGTTTTCCAATGCTATTGCAATGCCTCCTCAACTCTAATGTATTCCCTCCACCCAGATTATTTAAGAGACACTGAAGAGATAATCTCTCATAAGAGTTAGTTAAACTAAGTGACTTTTGCTTGACCATAAGGACATATTGCTTGAATTTCTTCCTATGTGCAGGCAGCCTCAATTTACAATCATTCGTTTAATGCTGCAGGATCCAATCTAAGTCAGTCACTGGAACAAAAGGCTTACTACATTACAAGTTTTCGGGCTTGTAATGGAGCCCATCATCAGGGAACTTCACAGGTTATCTGTGACTTATGACCATAAGGACATATTGCTTGAATTTCTTCCTATGTGCAGGCAGCCTCAATTTACAATCATTCGTTTAATGCTGCAGGATCCAATCTAAGTCAGTCACTGGAACAAAAGGCTTACTACATTACAAGTTTTCGGGCTTGTAATGGAGCCCATCATCAGGGAACTTCACAGGTTATCTGTGACTTATGACCATAAGGACATATTGCTTGAATTTCTTCCTATGTGCAGGCAGCCTCAATTTACAATCATTCGTTTAATGCTGCAGGATCCAATCTAAGTCAGTCACTGGAACAAAAGGTTTACTACATTACAAGTTTTCGGGCTTGTAATGGAGCCCATCATCAGGGAACTTCACAGGTATCTGTGACTTATGACCATAAGGAAGCCTTCCCATTACAGTTGTATCGATCATAAAGTGGGTCGGCCATGTGACTATGCAGGCCAGTTGCCAAGCATATGAGATGTGGCCATGCGGGGGTCATCAAAAATTTGGAACTGGGTCATAAGTACCTTTTGCAGGAGGGGGATCCATTGTAACTTTAAATGGCTAAGCATAAGTCAAAGACTAGCTGTATTGCAACGAATTAGGAATTTTAGGACTAGCTAGGAAACAGATTCATTTTCTGTCATGACAAGTGATGGGTGAAATGAATTTTTCCTCACTTTAAGGCAGACAAATTCATGTGCAGTAGCACCTACAGATGGGGTTATATTGCCATCATACCTGCTAAGATGTTGCAACCAAGGAGAACCATGGTTGCATTTTTTTTTTTTGCAGTTCCAAGAACAAGGGCAATGTTACCTACACAACACTAAGTATGTTTTCCATGGCACAGCCTTTTGAGTTTTGTTGTTGTTGTTGATGATGATGTCACATGAGATGAGGACATATGCAGCATGGACTTGAGTTCTTTTTGAATTAGATTCTCTCCATCTATTCAGTAGGTACAGAATGTGGCCAGGTGAGCAATCTTAGATGCCCTAAAGATAGCACAAGTAACACTTCTGCTGCATTGGGGCTGGTTTTCTTCCAGATCCATTTCAAGGTGTTTGCTATAGCAATAGCACTTAGACTTATATACCACTTCACAGTGCTTTACAGCCCTCTCTAAGTGGTTTACAGAATCAGCATATTGCCCCCAACAATCCGGGTCTTCATTTTACCCACCTCAGAAGGCTGAGTCAATCTTGAGCTTGGTGAGATTCGAACTGCCAAATTGCAGTCAGCTGGCAGTCAGCAGAAGTAGCCTGCAGTACTGCACTCTGACCACTGCGCCACCATGGCTCTTTTTTTTATCATTTTTAAAGCCCTACATGGCAGGGGGCCAGCTACCTACAGAATCATCTTTGCCCCATTATGTCAGCTCATCCCACTCGGTCAGGCAGTGTGTGGCGTGGTCTAAAAAGACAGCCTTCTCTACCATTGCCTGCCCATTTGGAGCCTTCTCCTGCCTGAGGTGAGGTGGGCCCCCACTCACCTGGCCCTTTGGAAATGTTTGAAGATCCAGATCTATCGCCTTGCTAGGACCACAAAGCCGTGGGCCTGGTTGGCACTCCGAAGGCCCTCTCTCCGGCCTTTTAACTTAATGTTAATTATTCTATTGTTTAAATTGCCCCCTAATATAATTGCTTAATTTAATTGTACATTGCTGAGAGTAGCTTTGTGAGTGAAATGGGCGATTTCTAAATGTGATATATAAACAAATAAACAGAAAAAAAGCAGCTAAATGCAAATATAATTCTTCCCATATTTCATTATAACTTTTTTTTCAATATAAGTCTGCATCAGATAAGCACAGGAAAGGGAGGGACAAAACACTTCTATGTAGAAGGAGATAAATACAGACATTTTCATGATTTACGCTTATAACAGTAAGTCAACCATCTCTCAGCCAGCTACAGCATATGAATATATCATGTGTGACTTTGGAAGGTAAAAATTCGCACTGGACACCCAGTCCATCAAGGGGGTGGTTGGCTATGCGAAGGAGTAGTCATTGTTTCTCAAACCCCAAATAGGAGCAGTACTGATTGGAGAAACTCTATCCCACCAGGAAACGTTATTGAAGGCCAACTCTTCTTTACAAAACAAATAAGAGGAATCCCTCCCACATTCACAGCTTCTTGTGAAATTTAGTATTTTCAGTAGAAAAAGAGGAAGGCAGCAGAATGGTTCCAATTTTCAGTCTGGTGTGGTCTTCATTTACTTTACTAATTCAACAGGAAGCTGAACAAGAAATGTGGCATAACATGGAGTTCAATTCAGTTCATAGGTAGAGAGATATGAAGCCCTCAACGTGTTAGGCAGAAGAGACCATCTCTGACCCACCTAGCCTAATATTCACTCTTCCTTTCATATTTCCATGTGAAGATTAGCTTAACAGAGGAGTCTGGAAAAAGGGGGAGGGTTTGGCCAAATCAGGGCTCACCAACCTTTCAAACCTCAGGGACCACTAAATTCATAATTTTAAATCCCGCGGACCACTAATATGAATTTTTTATATTGCACTAAATAGTATTTAGTGCAATATAAGAAATGCAAACAATTTTTCTATGGACCACCAACATTTTCTCACGGACCACCAATGGGTGACCACTGGGTCAGATTATTATTATTATTTTGCCTTTTTAATTTAAATCCTCAAAAAGTTACTTATCAAATTTGAAAAAAAATGTGATTTATCAAATTTGAAAAATGCAATAGCCATACCAGGAAATCCAACAAGAAAATTGTTTCTTATGGCACTAAACTCCAGCTCCAGGCTCAATTTCAAATTATCCATTAAAAACCACTATTACAACAACTGTCATAATTTAAGCCATTTGCCTTTATCTTACACTTTCTCCAAATCAACAATATTCAGATACCTTTTCTTGTTGCTTTCATGTATTTCTCAGTGACCTGTGGAAAAGTGATTATCTGGTCCATACATTCCTTGCTTGGCGTGAAGCCACATTACATTTCCCAAATTTTGCTGTCTTGTCTCAGCTTTTCAAAGAAAACTCTTCCAAACTCTTTCCTGAGCGTACTTCCACCAATTCTTCTGTAATTTTTGCATTCACCCTTGCTACTTTGCCTTACATATAGGAGTAAATTTTCTTCCAATTATCAGGCACAGATTGAGTCTCCAGATACAAACCTGTATTAAATAAGCCACACTGGAACTCCAGGTCAAAAGTATTATTTGCTTCCGCTTTTACAATCTCTGCCAGCAGTCTCACCGTTTTCAAATATGATCATATGTATGATTTCCTTCCTATCTTATTTTGATACAAAAACGTAAACCAATTGTTTCAATTCCATTTTTTGATTACTATTCCTTTTTTACTGAGTTATAAAATATTATAAGATACAAAATACAAAAGTAAATAGAAAAGCAGTGAGGGGGAAGAGAAGTGAGGAAGGATAAGAAAAGCATTGACTTCTGACACTCTCCCCTCCGTTGCAGTAAAATAAGGCATTAGCATCAAATCACAACTTTTTGCTTTTTCATAATAATATGAACAAGCCATTTCTATACATTTTTGATCACCATTCCCATAAACATTCCTAAAATATTTATTTGAATATTCTCCCACTTCAGTTTCATTGCAAATAATTTATTTTTAATTCCATTCACATTTCTTCTGGCTTGTTTAGCCATTAGAATCTGTCTCTATTTTCTGTGTTTTTAACATTAATCATTCCTTATTACCCCCCTTGAGTACATTCTTTACAACTACCTTTTTTCACTCTGATTTTTGTAGGATTTTTTTTTAATTTACATTTATATCCCGCCCTTCTCCGAAGACTCAGAGCGGCTTACAGTGTGTAAGCAAGGCAATAGTCTCATTCTATTTGTATATATTTACAAAGTCAACTTATTGCCCCCCCAACAATCTGGGTCCTCATTTTACCTACCTTATAAAGGATGGAAGGCTGAGTCAACCTTGGGCCTGGTGGGGCTTGAACCTGCAGTAATTGCAAGCAGCTGTGGTTTAATAACAGGCTTCTTACAGCCTGAGCCACCACGGCCCTTCATTCCCCTTTCCCCGTTTTTCCTACTCATAGCCTCTTTCACTTCATCTCTGCATCTCATCCTTCTCTCATCCTATCATTCTTCCATCCATAAATACCTGGTTCAATGATGCTTTTAGATTTATATTTTTCTTTTCTTTTCTAAACAGGCTGTCACTAGGCACATTTTTTATTCATTCTTGAATCTCCAAATGAGTCAACACATTTTTTCTCATCTTCTTCCTATCATTTTGTATTTGTTACCTAGCATAATTCCCCATTCAGTCCCAATCAAATTAGAATGTTTTCCACCAAACCAAGTGCTGATTCCTTCTATTATCAGCATTTACTGAAATATAACATTCAATTATCACCAACCTACAGAATCTTATTTTCTTAAACCCCCCAAATCTACTTGGCTTCAAATCTTTGTGTTCTAGGACATATTTTAGATCTGTATCTTCTTTAATTTCATTTTCTAATTTTGACATTTACAGCTCTTATATTTAACATGCCATACCAAATGGATACTGACCTCCATTTGGCATCATAACTGGTTAATCAAGTTAATCAGTCAATTTCATATAATGCCTTGTAGTAATATAGAGAAGCGATCATTTAAGCTATATTCAGCATTCCTTGCTAAAACATGGATAGCATCAATTAGATTAGTCACATTTTGGCATATACGCCAAAATGTACTAAATAACCCAATTCCACCCTAATCCCATTCTGCTGCTCTTATAAACTGAATCAACCACTACTTTGTAAGACAACGTATTGTCCACAACTCAACAGTATAAGCAGCACACTGGCACACACTCACTGTCAAATACCAACATACAAAATAAGACCAAGCTAATTTATATCAGGCACGCTAAAGGAACATCACCAGCAGAAAATAAGGCAAGTCATCTAATATTCTTTAAATGCCAATAGAATTTACAGTCACACAGAAAATGACTAAACATCCTAATTGGGCAGAAATGCACCCTTCACTCCTCTATGTTGTGAAACAGGTTCATCCATTTCTTAGAAGCACTTCCCACTAACTACAACTCAAACATTAAGTTTGTTTCGTTTTCATTTTTAGCCAGTGACAGAAATGACACTGCTACGTAACTCAACTAGGCTTTTAAAATCTGTTGGCTGAAAATCTAAAATGGAAGCCCAGGAAGTGTGAAACCCTGCTTTCTCAAGTCTATTCAAACAGCACTTGCAAACGCAGGGGGTACATTTAAATACATCAATCTTTTGCAGAATATATATCCAACAAAAATGGTTTACCACCCACCCAGTCTGTTTCACTTTTGACCACTATGTGGTTACAATACACTTTCTTACTTCACCCCCCCACCACTGATTTATTGATAGGTATGATAGAATTCGAATCTATTAAACAAGAAAAACAATCAACTACCATAAAGATCACCCTACTCAAGGCTCAAATAATGTATCGGTCACATTCAAGAAGAATGCACCTGACTAATGCTGAGCAGACATACCTCACAGAGCTGGTGTGAAAAAGCAGAATTTATAAAGCATTTTGAGTATTGCTGCAGAAATAATGACTGCACACACACAGCCTCAAAGTAATGTTTTTGAGAATACAACATTCTTGCCAGAAGCTATCAGGTTCTTTCTATAAGTGTAAGTAGAACATCTCTTACCCTTTTAATTGTAAGCACTAACAAACCTCAGTGCCATAAGGACAAAATGCTTTGTTTAACTGTTACCAGGCTTGGCAACAAACCCATAATGATATATAGGAATGTTTTTGATTTCTCACAGCATATGCATAAAACATGCCTGCCTGTAGCACAAACATAAATGAATGCAGCACCCTTCCAGCAAGCATACATACAGGATCAGCATAGATTTTCACCATCAGACCAGAGCAACTATATAGGGCAATTTCTACCCTATTCAGCTAGCAGGGAGTCTGGAGTAGTCATTAAATTAAAAGAAATAAATCCTGCATTGTCAAGAAAGTATTCGTCCTAGTACAGCAGAGATACGAGCATCCGCATTCTTAGATCTACAGAATGTTAAATTTTCTTTCCAGAATCGTTCCAAAGCCAGCGTAGGACAATCTTGAAAAGTTCCATTCGATTCACACCATCCAACTTTGCCCATTCAGCCGCTAGCAAGCAAAATGCAGATGGGAGAGGCTATTATGCGTCTCTTTAATGCCTGGACGCTCTCCTCCTCCTCAAGGGGGTCCCAACAACAGAAAATCTCAACACTCGGCAAAAGCAGCTCCCAAAGGTCACGGATCAGGGCTCCCTCTCTCTCTCCCTCGGCCACCCAGGCTGAGTTCTCTGCCTTCCTCTTTCCAAACCAACTCGTGTCGCAAATTCAGAAATAAAAAATAATGCTACCGCGCCCCCCCCCAAAAAAGAACCCCAATTTCGATATTAAGCTTGCAGGAGCTGCTGCCGCATTGGGTATTCGACCATTCTCTCACCCCCCCACCCCCATCTCGCTGCCTCCCTCGAGTCAGAAAACTAACCAAGCGCTAACAAAAGAGGATTTCCCCCCCGCCCCACTTTCTTTTTTCTGGATTTCCACCACCCCCCACCCCCCGCCGATGCCTTGAGGTACCCAGCAGAAACAATTTCTCCAACGGCCGGCAGAACAGGCTGGGGCGAAAGGTGGTGGTGGCGGCGGCGTTGAACGGGATAGCCTTTCCCCCAGACAGCCCCGCCGCCCTCCAGATCCGGAGGACTATAAAAACTCGCGCGGGGGACAGGGGACGGCGGCGGTCGGTGCAGTCCTGGACGCTTGCCCGGGATCAGATGCGTCGGAAAGAAGGATGGCGCGGCCAGAAATTTGGATGCCAGCAGAGACCGGTGGGGAGTGGAGTGGTGGTGGGGGGGGGGAGAAAAAAGAAACGCGTGACGAGGAAAAAGCAGGTAACTGGAAGCCGCCCAGTTCAAACCAGATCCATATGCGGGGTGAAAGTGTGTGTGGGGCGGGGGAAACAGCTTCCACACAAAGAAGGCAGCCCCCGATCGCCCTCAAACTTCCCAGCAGGTCTGAGAAGAAAAAGAAGGGGAAGAATCTCTCTCTCTCTCTCTCTTCTCCCCTCATTCTTCCGCCCGTCCGTAACTCCGTTTCTCCTCGCCCCATTCATTCCGGCCGGCCGGCCTGCCTTCCCTTCTTGCCCTCCATCCTTTTCTTACCTGGGCGGCGTTCCCGTCCGCCTTCTCCCACAGCCGCTCGGAGAGTAAAAACGAGGCTTAGCCCGCAGCGCCGGCGAAAGCCAACAGTCTCTTTCTCTCTCTCTCTCCCCCGCCTCGCTCCTCGACCCGCTCGCCTCCCCACCTTGGGCAACAGTTGGTAGTTGCGCGAAAGCCACGCCCCCCCGCGGGTTGCTGTTGCTAAGCGCCCCGAGCGCTTCATTGTATCCGTCCGGTGAGATCACAATGGCGGGGTTTGCGAAGATTCCAAAAAGGGGCGGAGCCAGGAGTCGAGAGGTAATAATAATCACTTGGAAAAAGAGGTCAAGGCTGGTTGGCCGGCCGGCCGTTCGCTGTTGGTTAGGTAATGCTAACCCGTCCGACCTTTGGGAAAAGGCGGTCGAAATCTTTCGCTACTTTAAAGGGACGAATGTCGAAGCCGGGTCTTTTGGGGCTGCGGTGCCGGACGGTTGCGTTAAAGCGGGGAGGGGGGGGGAGTCCAGCTGACCTCATAAGGTTTGAGTTTTGAGTAGTAGCGCAAGAGCCAAAACGCTTCGGTTATGAGGTACTTTGCCTCTTCATTCCTCTGACTGAGTACAAGATAATAGGGCAGGTAAATTCAACCCGGTTTGCAATCTTGCGATGAAAGAGGAAAATTCTGAGAGGAAAAAAAACCCAAACTATTCAGTAAAGTTCTTAATAAGTCGAATTTGAATTCATAATTGGGGGCCCTTGTTTCAGTGGGATGCAAAAATTATTTTACTTGGTTAATCAGAAACAGCCTTGTATCTTTACAGCATTTCCATGTTTGATTTTCGGTATGCATACTGTGTAAATTCGGTCAAATGTGGTTTACTCAGAAAACCATATTTAGCAGTTTGAGTAAACCAGTTAAATGAACCATTTTTCCTCTTTTTTTTTATTGTTGTAAATCTCAATGAGAGCCAGTTTGGTTAAGGCATAACTTGGGCAGAAAGGCAGCTGGGTGACCTTGGGCCAGTCACTTTCAGCCGTAGGAAAAAGGTAATGGCAAATCGCTACTGAAAAACCTTCCCAAGAAAGCTGCAGGCAGTTCTCCAGAGTCCAGGCAGTCTCCAACAACCCAACACAACTCAATGGAAGGGGAGAAAAATCTCAATAATATTTGTACAATATTGAAGATTACTAACACTCCGATGTTACATTTTTGAGGATAAGAAAAGTATGTCAACATTAATTACAATTTAGGATGTGAGCATTGTGGGTGCTTCATCACTGCAGGTTTTCAAAAATAGACTGGATAACTGACTTTTTCATCCATAATTGAACATAACGTTAAAAACACAGATTGCATCGAAGTGTTTGTTACACAATAAAGTTTTGATCTTAAACCAATTAGTATTAACATCCCCATTGTGTTGTTACTTCTTGCACATATCATTAAAAAGTGAGGGGGGATAAACATGTTTAATAGCAGTTAAACTCTCAAAAAATATGGAATAGAAAAAAGGAGAAAAACTATTGGTTTTTCTAACTTACCTCAACATATGTAATCTATATAAACATTTCAGCCCCCTTAAAAACCAGACTAAATATTTTTTTGCCGTACTATTTATCTATGTTAAATGAGCCACATTGTTGATGGTCCTTTTTATTTAACTGTGATTGGCAGCAGCCAGTAGTAATTCTACCTCAATTCTGACTTAGAATCCTATTTAGTCTCACCTGGAGGTGGTGGAATTTGAATCTGGTGAGAACTTGGCATGCAAATCATTTGCTCTGTCACTCAGCTGCTCTTCTTTCTCTCATGGGGCTCATTGTTACCTGGAGAGTATCTTGTGGAAACTACTGTTTTAAAAAGTCATGGGGAACTGGCAGCACATCAGCCTTTTCCTCGAAGGCTGACATTTAGTATGCGTTCATTTTAAAATTTGTATGGCGACATTTGAGCGGAGAAGGTAATGGGCCTGGTTAGTGCTTGGATGGAACAGCTCCAGTGAACCAGTGGTGAAGTCTGAGCTGGTTTACTACCGGTTCACTGGCTGCACATGCGAGGCGCGCGCACGCAGTGCACGCCAAAAGAAGGCATGCGGTAAGTAGAACACGCGGCGGGGGCTAATCAGCTGTGGCGCACAATCTTTTTTTTTACTTTTAAAAGCATTGCTTTAAAAAAAAAGGCTCTGAAGATCGTGCAGCTCAGCTGTGATGATCAGAGCCTTTTTTTACTTTTAAAAGCATTGCTTTAAAAAAAAGGCTCTGAAGATCGTGCAGCTCAGCTGTGATGATCAGAGCCTTTTTTTTACCTTTTAAAAGCATTTTTTAAAAAACCTCTTCGGCCGAATAGTTTGTAAAAAAATGCTTTTAAAAGTTAAAAAAAAGGCTCTGACGATTGCGTGGTTCAGCTGGGGATGGGCGGCGGGGTGGGATTTTTGCTACAGGTTCTCAACCACCCGCTGCCATCGCTACCGGATCACCTGATCCGGTCCGAACCGGGAGCATTTCAGCCCTGCAGTGAACCCCAGAACTGAAGGCTAGCTTGACATGTTGAAAAGCTACTCAGGAAGAAAGCATAGACTTGAAACTATTTACATATGGCTTCCAAGAAGGCGATCAAGAGAACCAATTTGGCCTAGTGGTTAAGGCTCCAGGTTAGAAGCCAGGAGACTATACCTTCTAGTCCTGCCTTAGGCATGAAGTCTGGGTGACCTTGGGCCAATCAGTCTCAGCCCAATCTTTCTCACATATCTTAAATCTTGGCTTACCATTCATGCATAATACACATTACAATACTCTGTCTGGCTTGGGTTTTTTTTTCAAGGTCTGATTGCCCTCTAAATGTTCTTCATATACTTCCTTAAATATCTGTTTCCCATTCAAACAGCTTAATCCAGTATCTTTAAACTTCTGCCCCCAACTTTTTGTTTGTATGAACAGGTATATCAAGAATATTTAGAGGGCAATCAGACTTGGAAAAAAACCAAATGCCATACTTGCATGTATGACAGAATTATGTTTTAAGAAAAATGTATTACATTTTGAATATAGTAATGCAACGTTTACTTGTTTACTCCAATATTTACAATGTTTACTCTGTCAGCTTTGGAAGCCATACTAGGCCGAAGGCTTCCACAAGCTGCCACTTTCTCCTGTGTTGGAAAGTAGGAGAAGGGGTGGTGGTACAAGGGGCTATTAGACATAACAATATTCTTCCTGGTGGTCAAGGTCAGGCTGAACTCACATCTGGAGAAGGAGTGGCCGGAGTGATGTCTCGAGATGGGGCGGTTGAAGATTGGAGCATGTGATCGGCAGAGGGGTCATGAGGGTGGGGATTTGGGAGTTTGTATTACTGAGGGAGGAACCTGGATCCCCAGATTCAGATTTTATCCAGTTGTGCCAGTTTACCTATGCTAGTAAAAGAACTTTGAAAGATGTTTGCTTCGGAGTCTTTACTGCAGGAGGGGTTTTTTGGAACGCTGACATTCTCCTCTTCAGAACAGAAGGGGAAATAACTTATGTCCATAAAATGCTTTGCTAAATTAGGAGAAAGTGCCTCATTGAGAAAGATCAAGTATACACCACATGGGCATCCTTTCATTCGGTTCATATCATTGAGTCAAACACAACACTGATGTGGCCCTCAATGAAATCGAGTTTGACACCCCTGTGGTATACTGTGCGCACCCATGCCCCCTCTTCCTTTTCAACTTTGGAATCAAAGTACTGCTCATCCCTCTTTCTGATCATCATTTGTCTGAGCTTTGGAGTAGTAGGGTACCAAAGGTACTTACATGAAAGATGACCTGCTGTGTGAAACAAAGCTGGTTGGTTCTCAGTTTGTGCCTCTACGGATAGTCCTTACAACCTTAGTGACCATTTGAAGTTATGATGGATATCTCAAAAACTACTTGTGACCCAGTTCCAAAGTTCCACTGACTATCCTCCCCCCCAGTCACTTGACCACATTTGGGGCACTTGACAACCAGTCTGCATTATGGACATATGCAGTATCATATGATCATGTGACCACAAGTTATAATGTTTTTGCCAAAAACAAATGTTTACTTCCTTTTTTGGCAAAAATGCCCCATGACAAACAATGGGTTCATTTAACAACAACAGTGTTTAATGACCACAGATTCATTTAGCAACCATGGTGTTTTGTTTAATGACTGTCACAAAAAAGGTGTAAATCAGGTTGGTTACTAAACACACTAAAAACCGTAGAAATGGTGGTAGACTTTAGGAGAAACCCTTCCATACTTCCACCTCTCACAATACTAGACAACACAGTATCAACAGTAGAAACCTTCAAATTTCTAGGTTCTATCATATCGCAAGATCTAAAATGGACAGCTAACATCAAAAACATCATCAAAAAAGGACAACAAAGACTGTTCTTTCTGCGCCAACTCAGAAAGCTCAAACTGCCCAAGGAGCTACTGATCCAGTTCTACAGAGGAATTATTGAGTCTGTCATTTGCACCTCTATAACTGTCTGGTTCGGTTCTGCAACCCAACAAGAAAGACACAGACTTCAGAGGATAATTAGAACTGCAGAAAAAATAATTGCTACCAACCTGCCTTCCACTGAGGACCTGTATACTGCACGAATCAAGAAGAGGGCCGTGAAAATATTTACAGATCCCTCACATCCTGGACATAAAATGTTTCAACTCCTACCTTCGAAATGACGCTACAGAGCATTGCACACCAGAACAACTAGACACAAGAACAGTTTTTTTCCCGAAGGCCATCACTCTGCTAAACAAATAATTCCCTCAACACTGTCAAACTATTTACTAAATCTACACTACTATTAATCTTCTCATTGTTTTCATCACCAATCTCTTTCCACTTATGACTGTATGACTGTAACTTTTTGTTGCTATCATGAAGGGTTAAATTGCAACCTATGACCATCATTTGTGTTGTAAATGTTGTACCTTTGATGTATTTCTTTTCTTTTTTTCTTTTTCTTTTATGTAAACTTAGAGCATATGCACCAAAACAAATTCCTTGTGTGTCCAATCACGCTTGGCCAATAAAATTCTATTCTATTCTATTCTATTCTATTCTATTCTATTCTATTCTATCCTATCCTATCCTATCCTATCCTATCCTATCCTATAAGCTTTATGACTAAATGGGCAGGCTCCATTATCACTGTAAGTTGAGGACAATCTGTATTTCTCAGTGCTGGTACACAACCAGGTCTGCCTCACTTTATTCTTCTGCTTTCAGTAACTTCCTTTTTTGTGTGTAGCATTTCTCAACCTCTGGCTTCTGTTGGGTAAGCCATTAATTTGCTTTTCTACAAAAATATATTTGAGAGGAAGCAAAAATAAAAGGAAGATGAAAATGAGAGAAACAGTTTGAAACAGAAATTTTCTGATAAAGTTTTATCCTTCAAAACATATTCCTAACTGCAATCCCTTTGTGATGATCATCTCTTACCCACTTGGGAATGGACTTAAAAGGGAAGGTGCTGTGACCTTCAATCGTTTTCTGAAAAATTCTTCAGAAAATGTTATAACAGATGTGGTCTAAAGGCCGCAGTTTCTTAACTTAATAAACTCACAGTGGACTGGACCATGTTTTGCTGAGTTACACCAATTGGCTTATATAACACACTGAAGTATAAAATACAATAATCACAATAGCAAAGTTTGTTCAATACACTGAACCATCAAGAATATAACTGAAATTTAGTTCTTTGTGTCTTGCCAAAGAAGCCATTCAATATCTTTCTTGCAGAATTTTTCAGTAAGGGTTATGAAAAAAAAATGTTAATTGTACTCTGAAGTAATCGTAACGGTGGATTTATTGTTGCCATTATTATAAAATTATTATTTTTCTATTATGATTGCGATTGTATTTTTGTATTTTTGGAGTCTTTGCTTGTTTCAGCATCAGTAAGCATGGACTGCATTTCCATAATACGGCTGTTTCATCCCTGCTTCCTTCTGATTTCACAAAACGAGACAGTTGACTGCAATGAGGCTATCCTGAAGCTACATCCAATATTTTATCTTCCCATGGAACACATTTTGAGATGCAAAGAGGGGATATGCCAGGGAGGTGGGAATTACACCTCTTGGTTAAATTGATGGAAGCTGTTTCATCACCAGAATATGGCACTTTCTGTATGTTCATTATATTCTCTTCACTACCTTTTATAACTTGTTAGAAATGAAGCTAATAAATAATCAAAATAGATAAACGTAGAAAACGTGACAGATGTGTTGAGACTT